>NC_134852.1:2370000-2706250 GCF_049852395.1 Peromyscus maniculatus bairdii
AAATTTACAAAACTAAAATTTTAAGATTTTTAACTTCCAAAATGGCTTATGTTACTAAAAATACCTCTTAAAAACATACATTAATTTTTGTTATATTATTGTGATGGTTTCATTATAAATATATAATTCTTATGAAAAATTTGATATATAGAGTGATATATTTATATGTTTGTCAGATCTTTATGTTAAAGATCAATTTTTAAATAAGCATTACAGGGAATAATGTCCCTGCCAGTAGTGACTTTGTTAGTTTACTCTGTATGTGATAAAGGGGCAGTTATCAGGAATGGAGAGATGGCCCAACATTTAAGAACACTTGCTGTTCTTCCAGAGGATTCAGATTGTTGGTATTGGAGTCACACGGAATGATCAAAGAAAGAAGGTCACTCCAGGAACAGTCATGCAGAAGCATTATTTCATACTGTTATACAAAAGTTATTTTTAGAATAAAACAATTTCCCCACACCAAACACAGCTCTAATCTACATGTTTCTTGAAGGAACACCTTACCCTTGCAGTTCCAGTCCTTATTGTGCATTGTTTGTAGCACTCAATAATATAAGACGTTCAGGTTTGCCAGGACTGTCTTGTAGCTAAAGTCATGCAAGAGCTGTAAAGCTCCTTCAGAAAAACAACTCTATAAATCACAGAAAACAATCACTCTCTTCTACTATGATTTCTTCAAGGTCTAAGTACTTCCAAAAAAAACCACTTCATTCTGATGTTTACCCTAGATACAGTTACTCTACTAGATGTCCCACTACATAGGTTTGGTCTCAGCACCGACGTGGTGGCTCACAATTGTCTGTAACTCCAGTTACAGGGGATTCCATGCTCTGCTCGCTGAGGCACTGTGAGCATGTGGTGAATTCACACATATGCAGCCCAAACACTCATACACATAAAATAAAAATACATTGAAACCTCTTTACTGCCTTAAGAAAAAGAGATAACTTGGTATTTTACATTTAAAAGATGAGTCAATTATTAAGACATACTTTTATTAAATGATTTAAAAAAATCTCTAAACTATTTTCTGCTGGGCATACTTCACATTTTAGGATAAGCTCTTTTGCATAGACCCTTTTTCATAGTTACTAGGCCTTGATCTAATTAAAATATACATAGCCTGTAAATTAAACAATGGGCTAATTTTGTTAATTGTGATTTAAATTGTTCTCAGAGACTCTATTTCTGGCAGTAATATCTTCTCCATTTCTTTTTAAACAATTATTTCTTTTACTTTTTGAGATTATACTATAACTAAATCATTTCTCGCTTCCCCTTCCTCCCTTCAAACCTTCTGATATTCCATCTTCATGAGCTCTTTAAAATTCATGGCCTCTCTTTTCATTAAACGTTGTTAAGTAAGTATATGCATATGCATGCAAATTAAATGCATTAGTGATTAACTCCAAGTCGCCAATAATGCAACCTTATAAAGGAAAGAAATAAAAGCATTTCCCCTTGGAGTCATTTAACCAAGAAAGACCCCAGATTTTACTCTCTACTTCACACTTGCCATGTCTTTTCTACTTCGTCTGTTGCATGAGTCTCAATCTGTGCCTGCCTGAAGGCTGTCATATGAATGTGTATCTGTCTGCATTCTCTGTCTGTCTGTCTGTCTGTCTGTCCCTAGAAGGACACTAGGAGCACGAAGTAGAGACTCACTTTTTATTATTATTATTATTATTATTATTATTATTATTTTACAACACCATTCAGTTCAACATAATAGCCACAGAATCCCCTGTTCTCCCCCTCTCGCCCACCCCTCCCCCCAGCCCACCCCCCATTCCCACCTCCTCCAGATCAAGGTCTCCCCCGAGGACCGGGGTTGACCTGGTAGACTCAGTCCAGGCAGGTCCATTCCCCCCTCCCAGACCGAGCCAAGTGTCCCTGCATAAGTCCCAGGATTCAAACAGCCAACTCATGCAACGAGCCCAGGACCTGGCACCAATGCACAGCTGCCTCCCATATTGAGTCAAGAGTGACACTCTTAAGAGCTCTGAACTCACTCTTAGTTAAATGACTCCAAGGGGAAATGCCTTCATTTTTTTTCTCCTTGACTCAATATGCATGCATTATTGATAACACAGTTAATCACTAATGTGCTTACCTCATGCACATATGCAGAATCTATTAGCTGATGCTATCATTAATTTTGTTCGTTTTTGCATACTCAGGAAAACAATAAACTTATGACAACGTGAACCAAATAGCACTACCTTTAGGAAGGTGACCATGTGCTCAGAACCCATACTTTAAGGATGAATTAGTTTTGGGTTTGTATTTCCATGCTCTCACCTCCCTGCAGAGCTGGGATGCTTTCTTTTTTTCTTTTAAAATACTATTCAGTTCTACATAATAGCCACAGATTCCCTTGTTCTCTCCCTTCCTGTCCCCCTCCCCTTCCCCCCAGCCCACCTCCCATTCCCACCTCCTCCAGATCAAGGTTTCCCCCAGGACTGCTTTTTTTACCTGTCTTGATCATGACAGGAGAGCTTGAGCCTCAGAACACAGTAGAGAAACATGGTCCTCCTTATAATTATGACAAATATATTTCTTAGCTATAATCTCTGAAGGGACTTGAGAAATTCTGGAGTCTCTTTTCTTCAGCTTGTGTAGATGGGCATAGGTGTACACAGAGAACTGTAATCAGCAATCAGGAGACAATCTATGAAGAAATGACCATACAATGTAGTATACATGGTAGTTCTATTTCTAGTTTTTTGAGAGAGGTGTAGACTTTTCCAAAGTGTCTTCTCTAGTTTACACTTCCACAAGCAGTGTACAACAGTGTCCCTTTCCTTACATTCATGTCAGAATTTATTATTTATCCTGGTGATGGTATTTTGACTACGGTGAAATGGAATCTTAAAGGAAATTTAGTCTGCATCTCCCTGATAGCTGTGTATACAGGACTCTTTGTCGACCCAACTTGAGAAGTACCCAAGCTAACTGCATGGCCTAATCAGCAGACATGAGAGTCCAAGCATATCTAATGCCTACTGACTTTAAAGACCTCTAGGCAACTATATTGGAAACTATAAAAGAAAAGTTGAATATCCTGATTCATACCACATACCAAAATTATACAAAGATGAAATAAATAAACTGATAATTAAGCAGCATCAACAGTGAAGCAATAATAAATGCACCCTATTCAAAAAAAGTGGGGGGGGGGAGAAGGAGACTGAGTCCTCACAGAATTATGTCAGAATTTCATAGACTAACTGATATTGAAGCTACTTAAAAGATTTCTTGATGTAAAAATGAAGAAAGGATTCTGGAAACTTAATGAAGCTAATGTTTGCTGATACCAAACCAGATAAAGACACAAAAATGAAATTACAGATGTCATTTTTATTTTATTATTTTTTTCCCTTTCACGTGATATACCTTGCTTAGTGTGCTCTCATCCCTGACTCCCTACAGTCCTTGACCATTATTCTAATAATTTTTTCTCTCTCTCTTCCTCCCCCCCCATGTGTGTATGTGTGCTTCCTTACCTCTCTTTTTCTAGTTCGTTTTTATTCATTTTGTTTTTGAACCACCAAGATTAACCAGAGCCATCTGTGAGGATGTAGGTTTGGAGCCTGTGTGCTCGCCAGCAGAAGAGACACAGGTGGGTTCAATGAGCCTCTCCCCTTCCTGGACTGCTTTTGGCCAGGGCTGGCCTTGACTGAGCCCAGTGTAGGCGAGTACAGTGGCTCTGAGTTACTGATTACAACAGCTGTGAGGAGTCTGGAGAATGGCATGTCTTTCCCCCCATTCCCCCTCTTCCCCTTCTTATTTCCTTCCTACTTCCTTTTCCTCAATATTCCCAGAGCCATAGATGACATGGTGTAACTGACTTGTTTAAGGCTGTGCCACATACATTGTTTATTTTCTGTGTCTGAGACAGGCAGGAGTCTCCACATTCACCACTGTAATCTTTTTTAAAAGATTTTTTTTAAAGAAGTTTTTATTATTTTATTTTCCATTACTTCCTAACAAAAATGAAAATAGCTGAAGAGAATAGAGTGACAGCTTTGTCACCAAATGGCCTCTTCAAGCCAGGCTGGTGACAAACTCACCTCTGGGGTTTGATGGCTGCAGAAGTCTAGCTGGCACCAGTCCTCACTTCAACCAGTCTTCTCCTCCTCCCCCCAGCATGCTCACTCTTCTTACACTTGAATAAATGCTTCAAAGAAGAGTGATTGAAACACACACACACACACACACACACACACACACACATACACACACACGCAATAGCAAGAGGTTTTTATTTAAGCTTCTATATAGAAGGGCAAACCCTGCTCCTAAGAGCAAGAGCCGCATCTTACTGAAGCCACATGGGGTTTTTTTAAAGGAAAAACCCCCAAAAGCCGTAAGATTACAATTCCCATACAATTTTGTTTCACAAGATCATGGTCTGGGTACAGAGTGATCACAGATGGGTAATTTGTGTCAACAGGTACATTTTTCCTGAAACCTCAAGGTGGGTATCAGGGCGGGAGTGGAGTTTGCACAAAGGTCACAGTGGTCCTTCCTGGAACACCTGCAACTATCCCAGTCACAGTCGAGCACATCTCTTAACAGAAATCTCTTTACATTGTTGTATGGTTGCAGGGGAGATTGAACAATGGCTAAGTCAGCTTTCTCTTGGAACTAGATTTTTAGTTTCTCATTTCCTGGTGCTTGAAGTTTCTCTTTTCCTGAGGCTTGGGGGTATAAGCCTGAAGGGCTAGGGTCTTTCACTATTTTGTCCCAATAAACTGCCCACACCATTGATCCCTTTCTGGGTAGATTCGGTAAGTCAGAGATTCTGCTGCTCTCTGTTGTTAATTGGAATTAAAATGGATAGTTTCTTTTCCCTGCCACAGTTAAAGCCTAAAGCAGTGTTTCCTCCCACTGTCCTTTCCCAAGAATTCTAAAAGATGTTTCCCACGTTTTATCTAAAAGCACCTTTAAAAGGATTTCTAGCCGGGCGGTGGTGGTGCACACCTTTAATCCCAGCACTCGGGAGGCAGAGCCAGGTGGATCTCTGTGAGTTCGAGGCCAGCCTGGTCTACAAAGCTACATAGAGAAACCCTGTCTCGAAAAACAAAAACAAAAAAAAAAAACCAAAAACCAAAAACCAACCAACCAACCAAACAAACAAACAAAAGGATTTCTACAGGACAGAGTTCCTTGAGAGTTAGAAAAATAGCAATGCCATTATCTAATGGTGATATCAAGACTTTGCAGGATTAATTCAGCCCTACGCTGGCAATGGGCTGACTGAATGAAGAAAAGAAATAAAAAGGAAAAGGGCATGGCTGATCTTAGGTATGGTGGAGGAGAAAGTTTATTATAGATAAAAGGGAGAGTGTAGGTAGATGCATGGACAGGGACATCTGGAGGAGTTCAGAGTGGACATGACCTGACTGAGTTGGACCTTGTAGGAGAGGGGAAGGGGGAGAAATAGGAAGAGAGGGGAACCAGCCAGGTGCAGTAGCCAGGAGGCCAAAGGTACAAAAGAGGTGGGTAACCAAAATGTCTGGATTATATAGGAAAGAACCTGTGGGGTAAGGGTACCCCAGCCCCTGGGCTGGAAAGGTAAGGGTAGAGATTGGGGTATGCCAGCCATACCTGTATCAGGTAGGAACTGAGGGATGCTGGGAGAACCTGAAGACCAGGTCCACTTTGATGTTAAATAGGCACCTCAGTCATGTGTCCCAGATTTGAAACTGACCTCTGACTTCCTGAGATATCTATTTCCTCTTAAAATCCTGAGTTCCTGAAACATCTTCAGGATATTGCGAATAGTGTATTTCCAGATGTTTGACTGGCAGTAGTGGAGGTCTGTGAGGGAAGGATAAAGATGACTTTTTAGTGTCACTTCATTTGCATAGTGATGGTAATGATTATCCAGCTTCTCAGTAAGGCTATCCAGAGGGAGTTACCGTGTCTAAAATTTAGACTGTTTCTTATAAGAGTAGATCATGCAGCTGTAAATCACTTTTACCTTTAACTAGTGCTACTTGCGTGGAACATTTTGTTTTGCTTTATCATTTTCTCTGGCCAAGCCATTCAGCTCCTCTACTTTGTCTTCAAGCCTGACAGTCTCCTTCCTACTGGATCTCTTTGAGTTATTATTAGATTTGTTGCATTTTTCATTTTTTGTTACATTTCAGTTTAGGTTTTTATTTTTCAGTGTTTCTAACATTTCTTGAATTCAATTTTTATATTCTACATTGTCCTCATTTCATAATGTCATTTGCTAGTGTTTTCTTGCCCATTAATCATTTTGCTCCTATTCCCTTTGAATTCATTCACATGCTTTGGCCTCCTTGAGCATTACTCTGGTTTTGAGTTCTGTATAACAGATATCATTCAAATTGCTTTCCTTAGGGGACACAGCTACAGCTTGTGATTTGAGTCAGTGGAATTTTGTCTTAGTTTTTAAAGGGGCTCTAGCAAGCCCTAGCGCTGCAAACATGGCTCGGGCAGGCCTTGCCCTTCTCCGATTCCCTCTTAATTGCTAAAAAACATTAAAATACATTATTAAAGCTAGCCACCAAGGTCTATTCCCGTATTTGGCCACTTCCTCCTCCAGACCTTGACTACCAAGGTCTAGCTATCAAGTATTTAATCCCAGCAATCAAAAGCCCCCTTTGATTAACCTAATTAACATGCCCAATCAAAATATACCACTGCATCCCAGTCCATTCTAACACAGATGCCCCCCTTTTTTCCTCTTAAAAACCACACATGCGATGTCATTTGCTGATGTTTTTCTGCCTGAGTCAGAGACCAGCCACTTTAATTTTCTCCTCCACAGCTTAATAAAAGATCTCTGTGAAAACAGATGTTAGGAGGTGGTTTGTGCCTAATCCTGGGTCAGGGAGGGAGCACCCTGCTGTGGGCGGATCCCTTCAGTTTTAACATTGTGTTTTGGGAATGGAACAAAAAAAATCAAAATTTAGGGTGTTTGTTGTCTTTCGCAGTGCGTTTTTAGCACGGAAAGCTGATATTTCAAGATGAGAACTTAGGCAGGATAATTTGTATCTGATGGGGTCAGAGGCCAGGTTGCAGCGTCCTCCTAGATCCAGGTCTGGTCCAGGCTGGCAGCGAGCATGTGGGGAGGCTGTGCAGAGCGGGTGCAGGGCAGCCTGACAGCTGGAGCTGTGTGGAAGGCAGCCTGAGACCGAGTGGGCGAGGCGAGGCTCGGGGCGGGAGGAGGGGGGGACTCACCCACGCAGAGGGATGATGAAGAAGAGAAAAAAGCTGAGTGTACTGGGAAAACTAATTAAGAAAGGGAAAGCGTCTGACCAGAGCCAGTTTAGAAGAGCCACACGTGACCAGATCCGGGTTGTAGTGGGCGTGGCCAGGGATGAGCTCTAAGGAGCTAGGCAAGAGTGACAGGAAAATCCACCATTCACTGTGGGACCTCGGGGAGCCGCGTAGTCCAGAATCCGGGGCGGAGGACACCGGCTTCCCTAGGAGGACGTGAAAACTCCCGGTAGCTACAGGTGCCACGTCCGCTGTCCTGGGAAAGTCACCAGTCAGCAGCGCAGTGGCGGGAACCGCAGTCCGGCGGCCCTGGAACCTCCCAGGTCAGAGGAGCTGCGGGGCTGGGACACGAGAGGGGAGGGACCGGGGTGTGCGCGCGGAGGCTGCTCAGAAGGACACAGCTTCCAAAATTCTGTTGTGGATATCGAACCATTGTCGGGAAGTTTGAGGTGCTATACACTGAAGCTTATCGTGTTTTTGTTTGTTTGTTTTGTTTTTAATTTTATGGTTGCCAGAATATTTTCATAAAATAACCTGGTAGATAAAGCGCTCGCATTATGTGCTGTTAGCAATCACGGTTCTATTTGCTATTATAGTAGCAGTTACAAAGCTTCTGGAATTTAAATTCATCCATGCTTTCTTAACTCGCCTCTTCTACCACGTTCCTATTCAAGAGAGTAGCCTTTGCCCCTGGGACTAGGTACCCAAAGAGCTTTGTAGATATTAGCCACATGAGGAACCAGTGCAGATTTGACTGAATCAGAAAATACACTGTGACAGGACAAGACAGTGCAGAGGTTCCTCCATCTTGTATTCTTGCTGAGGCCGTTTCCAGGGTTAACTAGAGTCTGATTTCCTTGATGGAGAATCCCATGGAAAACTACCCATCTTTAGTCTAGGCATCAAAGGTCAGGATGTCCTAGGTAACCTATTTTACTTAGCCTTTGTTAAAAGTGCTTTTTTTTTTTTTTTTTTTTTTTTTTTTTTTTTTGTGGAGAACCTCCCCCAGCTAACGTTTTATCCCAGCTGCCTGTGTGTGTAGAGGAACACGCCCCCCTCTGCGCCCCCCACCCCTTGGGCAGGCAAACATCCTCTCTTAGCTTCTGTTAAAAACTGCTTACTTCTGTTAAAAACTTCCCCTGCAACTGCCAAGCAAGACTCCTGGACCGAGGTCTCTGCCCTTAAAAACCCATGTTCTGGATACTTGGAGCCTTGCCTAGGACCCTGAACACTTGAGTGTGGTCTCTGCTGGCTGGAATACAGACTTTGAGTTGGCTATAAACTGTTGAGTGCTAATCTCTTTTGGGCTACCCATAACAATACTTTATCAAGTGCTGCAGTTATGGTTGTGAACTTTTACTAAGCAAACTTTTACTCCATATTAATTTCCATTCGAGATGTATGTGTTTTATGATGAAAATGCAGCATTCAGAAATAAGTTTTTAATGTTACCTCTTAGGTCCTGACAAGTGCAGTATGCATGCTGTGAGAGGATATCAGTTCACACTATTTTTATAGTTAGAAAACTCACTATAAATGAAAACAAAATTAAAAGGCACAGTTTGAATAATTTTAATCACTCACCTAGATCAGAAAAAAATGTCTCCTTGACTCAAGCAAAGCACTCTGCCCATGTGCCTGTGGCCAAACTTTTTTTTTTTTTTTTTTGAATTTCAGGGTTTGTTGACCTTCAGTGCTGTGACTGTGGACTTCTTGTAGAAGGAGTGGGAATGCCTTGACCCTGCTCACAGGGCTTTTTGCAGAGATTTCCTGTTGAAGTGTAGCAGTCTGGATTCTGAGGGTGAGAATAGTTTCCTTGCAGTCTCTTCATGGTTCCTGAAAAAACTACGCTGCATGTGTGTGAGCTGTGTGTGAATGAGTCTCACATCTCACAGAGTAAAGTGAACTCCTCAGAGAAAGACAAACATTTTATTTTCTTTCTCCTTCAGGTTTATCTATTTGGCAGGTGTTACACATCTTTCATTTTTTGTCCCATGAAAGGCTCCAGATGCTTTCTGAAGAATGTCTTTCTCCTGTGCAGGTCTCACTCTGCTCAGCCAGATCTGCTCACCTGTGGATCAGAGCAAAGAGCCCTGGATGGTGAAGAGAGAGGAGGCCGTAGCAAAGGACCCAGGTGTGTTAGAGGTAGGGAGGTGTCGGGTGTTCTATGTTGTTCAGGTCAGTGGAAGAAAGGTCACTCCAAGGTGAATTTCAGACCCTTTTTGATTGTTACACAAAAGTTGTTCTTTGGAGCCCTGATCAAAGCTATATGTGTTCTAAAGGAAAACATCACACCTCTGTCTTATTGTTACTGTTTGCAGTGCGTAATAATAATAATTCAAGACATCCAGGTGTGCCAGGATAGTCTGTGACCACAGTCATGCAAAGGCTGTAGACCTGCTTCAGAAAAACAACTCTGTAAATCACAGAAAACAGTCACTGTTTTCCACAGTGATTTCTTCAAGGTTAAAGCACATCTAGAAAACAGCTGTTCATTCTACTGTTTTCCCTAGATACAGTGACTGCTGGGGTCTCACAACAGGGATGGGCTCCAGTGACAGTAGAAACGGAACATGAAATTTGTTTTGACACATTCTGTTTCATTAGAAATGGTTCTAGAGAATTCTACTCAAAATAATCTCAAGATTGTCCTATTGTAGGCATATAGAAGACTCTCTATGTAAGAATTAATACTCAGAGGCAAATACAATTTTATCTGACTTTGCATGTGAAAAATACTCTCTCTCATTCACATCACTGGTTGTGTCTTCATACCAATATCAAATGGTTTTCATTAATTTTATTATAGTGTTTTGTTAGAACAATTCTTTCAGGTTCTGTATCTTTTAAGGTTAATTTCTCCACTTCTAAAATAGTGCCAGCAGGATTTTGAAAAGATTTGGTTAATATATTTTTATTTTTTTTTATAATTCTTTTATTTAAAAAAATTCTTTCATTTTACATACTAACCTCTGTTTCAACTCTCTCCCCTTCTCCCCCTCTCCCCCACCTCTCCCTCTCCTCCTCATCCCCTCCTCATAGGGGTTAAGGCCTCCCTTGGGTAGTCAACACAGGCTGGCAAACCAAGTTAGGGCCAGACCTAGCTGCTCTCTCTTGCATTAAGGCTGAGTAAGGCATCGCACCATAGGGAATGGGCTCTAGAAAGCTAATTTGTGTACCCTGGATAAGTCCTGATCCCATTGCCAGAGGACCCACAAACACATCAAGCCATGATGGTTAATATCTCTCTTAATATCTTAATATCAGAGTAGTAAACTCTGTCTGCATTGTCTTCCCATTGATTTCCCTTGTCGTCTGTCTTCATGTCAACACTCAATGGTTTGCATTGCTACAATTTTAACGTGTTTTGAAATCACCTCTGGATTGGATCCTGTCTCATTTTTGAACTCTTTGTGGTTTCTCAAAATTTTATACATTTTAGGGAAATTTTCTCTATTTATATAAAAACAGTGCCTGTACAATCTTGGTACAAATTATGTAGAATCTTTTCAGAACACAAACATCTTTTTATATTATTTCACATGTTTGAATGATAACATGCCAGTAGTGATTCAGTGTTCAATATGTCTGAAATAACTGCTGCCCATTGAAAACAAATTTTCTTTGACCCAGGCTGAAAGCAGCACCAGGCTATGGCTTTGTAAAGGCAGTTTAAGTATTTGTACATGTGGCAAAATGTGAATACTGATTTCCCTCCTAAGGCCTATGACATTCCCCATAGTTGGCTTTCAGCCAAGTTCCTATCAATGTATTTCCTTCTGCAGAGCCGACCTCAGTTTGAACCAGAAACCTTCTCTTACCCACAAAATAGTCTTTCCACTATGACAACAATAGCCATGCCTTGCCTGGCAGATTGGGATTATATCATACAGGATTCAAATCTGGGTATGTACATTAAGAACTCTGCCCCCTGCCCTGGCCTGCTTAGCAGTTTTTGACACTGTGAATGCTACCACTGGGAGTCCAAGATATTTTTAGATGCTGTGAGTGGTCTGCTGACTTCTCAGCAACTTATTGTTGGTATGTACAAAAACCAAGAGATGTTGTAAGTGGAGTATATAGTTTGGTAAGAGGGCTATCAGATCTGAGCTTTCTCATGAGTATTTCTCATGAGTTCTGTGTTCTCTGTAGCAGGTCCATTTCGTTTGCTTTTTGACTTTCCTATATTTTCCACTTTAAATTTTTCTTTGTCCTTCTTAAACTGTGTACCCAGTGATGCATTGTATTGAGTTAGTATGAAGGGAGGTGACACTTTGTCCTGATTACAGAGGAATGATTCCGGTTGTCCTTTGGTAGTGTTAGGTTTAGGTTTGTCCCATTGTCTTTATTATGCTGAGGTATGTTCCTTCTGTTCTCACATTCCTCAGAACTCTTTTACTGATCAGATGTGATATTTTGCCATAGGCCTTTCATGGATCTGTTTACAAGGCCATGTTTGTTTTCTCCTGAATCTGCATATGTGGTGTCTTACATCGCTTAGTTTGTAGATATTGAAAGAGTATTGTGTCCTTCACATTCAATCAGCTTTCATTCTGTTTCCATGTAATTTAGAGACAATCTCTGTGTCTGTGTCAATCATGACAACCGGTTTGTGATTTTTTTTTTTTTTTTTTTTTGCATGTTTGTTTGGACTCACCTGCTTTGGGTATCAAGTCAAAGCTAGCTTTGTATGATGACTTCTAGAGTTCCTTTTCTTAGTGTTTTGTGCAGTATTCTCCTTTTGGCATGAATATGAGGTTTGACTGAAGGAAAAGAGAGTTCCATGTTATAGCTGTTAAGTCCTGAGACGCTGTTAGAGGAAACTCTTCCTGCTTCAGTCTCAGCACTCAAATAATGCCTGCTCTAGTTTTAAAACAAAGTTAATTTGTTCACTTGTGTCTAGGAACTCATCCCTTTCTCCTTCAATTCTGATTTATTTGCGTATGACTTTTCACAGCACTCCATAAGGTAACACTGACGTCACTGGCATACACTACAATGTCCTCTTTACAGCTCTAGCCCTAGTACTTGAGGATTCACTCTTTTAGTTCAGATAGGGAGAAGAGTGCTTTGTCAGTGCTTTTGTCTCTTCACAGAAACAAGTCTATTCCATTGACTCTCTGCGTTGTTTTTGAGTCTCTATTTCAGTAATTTCTACACAACCTTTCTACATACTAGTTCAGATTGACTTGCTTTTATTCTTATTAGCCCTCAGCCACCTAATTATAGATAAATGTCTTTCATAACCAACCCCTCTTGCTGCCAATACTTCTGAAGTGTCTTTGTCATCCATTTCTGTGTTACTGTCTTTTATGAGGTTGTACTCACCCTGACACTGTAAGAAAGTGTCCTCAGTGCTCCATGAATTCTGTATCATTTTTCCTTAATTTTAAGTCTCCATGGTAGCTAATCAAGAGACAGTAAACAAGGGCCTAGAGAGGTGGTTCAGCACTTAAGAACATTGCTGCACTTGCACTTGATGTTTCTGGGTTCAGTTCCCTTTACCTGCATGGAGACTTAACACACTCCTGTGCCTCAGGTTCCAGAGGATCTGTTGCCCTTTTCTGACCACTGCAGGCACTGCACATACAAGGTACATAGACTTCTGGCCACTGCAGGCAAAGACACTTATACACAAAAAATTAAAATAATAAAATAAACCTTAAAACAAGGAAAAGGAACTGTAAATCATCTGGAGCTATTGCATAAGGATTCAGGATAACAGTACAAGAGATGACTTGGAGGTTATCACTGCTAGTGTGAGAGTAAGTGTGGAACCTGCATATGTGATGTGGTAGCTGACACCTCATGTCAACATTGAAAAAGTTAGGATGATCCTTATGGGTGAGAAATAAAGTCGTTTGTGTTCATGGAGCCCAAAGCTGGAGTACATCCTGTGTCCACTGTAATGTGGCAACAGAAGAGTTATCAATGATGATGTAGTTAGGAACACAGCAGTTAACTTTTGAGAGGATCCTCTCTAATTGTAGAAGAATTTGTAATACAGGATAACGCTGTCACCCAGCATCTGGTCTACAGAGAAGTCTGCTACAGAAGGAAAGTGAATTGTATCAAACACCACAGTCTTCTTACTCTGTAGCGTAATGACAGGCTCCAGACCTCAAACCTTCTGCACTGATCAATCATGTATGGTGTGGAAATGATGTGTTCCCACTCTAAATAGCTCACAATTGCCAAACAGAACTTGAGATTAAGAGTTGCATGTTAATTGTGTCCTAAGTCACATATAACAAACTCTTTCATACTGCGAAATGTGCTGAAACCAAACTCATTGAGTGACATTCTCACTGCCACACTGCAGTGCTGAGGTTTGCATTTGAGCTTTTAAGGTCCTGGAGGTTGTGCATGTTGCTCTCTGAGGAGAGTTGGCTGCATGTGATGCTCTTCACTGGGGCTTTTGATCTTGCTACATTTCACATTTGTCTCTACATTGCTGTGGAATTCCATGTTGCTGATGTGACTTCCATGAACCTTCTCCTAGAACTACCTTCTGTTGAGAGAGGGCACCTCACATTTTTATTGCTGCTCATCAAGTCCTCCCTCTGTTGTTAGTTCAAAGATAATGAATTCTCCATGTGTTCCTCTGGTTTCTGCTGGGTAGGATTAGTGGACTTGTTGAGTGATGTCTTTTTCCTTCCTCAAAGATGAGGATTTCCCTCCTATTTCCTCCTATTGTAGATTTCAGAACTATAATCTGTTGTCTTTGTATTGCTTTAACTCTCCTTTTATGCTGTGAATTTCCTGATCTCATTCCCTTGTTGTTATTCTTCCTTAGCTCATTGAGTGTCTTTTAAATTCCTCAAGGAATTCATAAATATCTGTAGTTGGTTTCTAGAGATTTATTTGTATTCTTTTATTTATTTTGATCTTTGAACACTCTCAGCTATTGTTTGCATTTGATCATTTATGAAATTGCAACATAGAATGGAAAACAGTAGAGCAGTTCCTCTGAAATCTTGGGGAAGAAACAATGCATTTGCCCCATGACTGGATATGGTCAGTTGAGAATTCAGTTAATGAAAAGTGCATTGGCTGTCCCATACTTTACCTTAAAGTTCTTCAGTAAGAAATCATGGAAATGTCCATTAATTACCAAGAGAATTATATGAGATAATATATATATATATATATGTATATATATAGTCTATTTATATACATACATATACACCTATCCATTCATACATACATACTTATAGTGCCACTATCTATATCTATATCTATATCTATCTATATCTATATCTATATCTATATCTATATCTATATCTATATATATCTATAGATAGTGGCACCGTAAATTGTATAAACTAAAAAAAACGTTACCCAGACATGCAGAATTAATTCACAAAGTAAAGCTTAAGCTTTAACATACAGGATTAACATAAGATATAACATACAGTTACATAAGCCAAGAGAATAGATACATGATTCACATTTATACTTTCTTTTCAAAGTATAAAGTTGATTTCCACAGAGAAAAAATGGTAGCAGCCAGTGACTGAAGGATCTCAAGAGTTGTCACAGTAAATAGGGATTGTTAACTTGAGTGTATTAAGAATTGCCTGAGCACCAGAGAGATGGCTGAGATGTTGTGTGTGGGAATCCCTGCACGAATCACATCTGTCAGGGAAATAAATCACAAGAGGCAAGAAGGAAAACTCAATTCAACCCAAGTTAGTTGGTGCTGGCTCAGACTTCTAGGGAGTATGACGCCACATGGTTTATTGTAAACATATTTAAATACAGTACAGTTTAGAAAAACATTTCCTGGTGTAATATATTCTGTGGTGCAGAAGGAAGCATAATTACGTCAAAACCAACTTAAGTACATGTCATAGCATAGCTAAATAGTATGTGAGGATTTAGATGAGTGTAAACAATACCCTCTTTTTATGTTGTAAATTTTTCCAGTTAAATATTTGATGTTGTCATTCCACAATAGCTTGACCCTGTGCATAGTAAGGGATTTAGTAACATGATTAATATTAAAATTCTTCAAATCACTTTTGCTAGCATAGGCAGGCTCATTACTAGTATTTAATTGTGATGAGAGTCCTAAAAAGGAAATGTATAAAAGGCTCTTTTACAAAGTCAGATTCCAGATGTGTCACAATGGTATGTTCCTGGGGTCACTAGGACCCCATCCCAGGCCTGGGGATGTGTCTGTAACTGACTAGTTACGGAGAGACATTATGCACTCTGAGCATAGATCTCTACATATATGATAGCAGAGAAGGTCCCAGACACAAACAGCTGTAGTTCCAGATGTGAAGCTGATGTCCATGCATTACTAATCTTGCGTTAGAATGCTGTGTAATTGTGTCTTTATACCATGTAAAATAATGCTGTTAATAGAGGATAGGCTCTCCTGAGCCTTCTTTACCTCCCTTGCCGGAGTCTGATCATTTATCAGACCAAGGGCATGCATGAAACTAAAAATAAACAAAACATATTACATTAATAGTGGTCATTAACTGTCTTAGTTAGGGTTTGTATTGCTGTGAAAAGACACCATGACCATGACAACTGTTATAAATGAAAACTTGTAATTGGGGTTCAGAAACTTACAGGTTCAGAGGTAAAGTCCATCATCATGGCGGAGAGTATGGCATGAGAGCATGCAGGCAGACATGGTGCTGGAAAAATAGCTGAGAGTCAGTCAGCATGATAACAGGAAGTCTACTCGTACATTGGGCGGTATCCTGAGTATAGGAAACCTCAAAGCCCACCCCCACAGAGACACACTTCCTCCAGCAAGGCTATACCCACTCCAACAAAGCCATATGTCTTAATAGTACCACTCTTTATGAAATTATGGGGGCCAGTTACATTCAGACTACCACATTAACCTGGTAACACACACCTTTAATCCCAGCACTTAGGTGGCAAAGAAGGTAGATCTCTGTGAGTTCAAGGCCACCCTGATATAAAAAGCCAGTTCCAGGACATCCAGGGTTACACAGAGAAACCCTTTCTCGAAAAACAAACCAAAGCAAAATTAAACCTAAGGCTTCATTAATTTAAGATTTGTTATATTTAAGATTTAGGGCAAGTTAATTTTGAGCTTAAGAAGACTCCTACTAGGTAAAAGGGTATTCAGAAGTACCTGAGAAATGTTCACAAAAATTTTGAGGAGAAAACAGTTGGGTTTTCCCATTCAAGTATGAAAGTACATATTTAGCTGATACTATAAATAGAGCAAAGAATGTACAATATCAAAGAATAACAGTTTCATGGAAGAAATACTTGCTGGAAAGCTCCAGTTTTTACCACATTTTGTAGACAGTCTGATATAGCAGCTTCTCAGGCTGTCCCCCAAAAACTATTAGGTGAAAACTTCAAAATAATCTAATTTTTTTTATTGCATTTCTGGTTTAACCACTTCTGTCTTTGAAGGTAATTTGAGGAACATACAATTTATGTTTGCATTTCTTGACCACCACATTACCCAGAAGAAACATTTTTAACTGTCTTTTTTAAAGTGACCAATTTATTTTTATTTTATGTGCATTGGTGTTTTGGCTGCATGTATGTCTGTGATGGTGCCAGTTCCCCTGGAACTGGAGCTACAGACAGCTCTGAGCTGCCAGGTGGGTGCTGGGAATTGAACCCAGGTCCTTTAGAAAAGCAGCCAGTGCTGTTAACCCCTGAGCCATCTCTCCAGCCTTTAAAAAACTTTCTTGATTTTAATTTATTTCTATTTTTATTTCTAAGACCACCCAAAGCATATTTACATTGTTATTTTTAAATGTTGGTTATGTGGTACAAAAATACAAAACTTAAAAAGTGAAGTTTTAGTAATAGTAAATACAAAGGAACTGGGGCTTTCAGTGCCTTCCATGAGTAAATTTTCATTTTTGATGTAAAGGATGGATTTTTTTTAAATTTTGCTAATCTTCTGATCATTGCACTGATGCATAATTTGACCAGGCAACAGCAGGGAATGCATTTGTAGTCTCCATAAAGACAACTCATTGGTTGCAACAACCCCTTGGAGCAGCTTTTTACCAACAACGGCCACAGCTGTCCCTGGTTTTCCCCTTGGCAGGGTTTTCCTGCTTTGTTCTCTGGAGACAGAGGTGCTGGCACTTCAATGTCACTGTCACGCTTTGATAGGACTGGGTCTGTTATTTTATTCCTTATTTACCTTGTATTTACTTTTTATATTTTATTTTTCCCATGTATTCAATTATTTTCTCATGCAATATACATTTATTACAGTTTCCCCTCCCTCCATTTCTCCCAGTCCCTCACCTCCCCTCCTCTCCAGATCCACTCCTTTTCTGTCTCTCATTATTAAACAGCAGGCTTCTAGGAGATAACAACCAAACATGGCAAAATAAAATATAGTAACATAAAACAAAAGACGGTCACATCGAGGCTGGTGAAAGAAACCCAACAGAAGGAAAAGAGCCCCAAGAGCAGACACAAGAATCAGAGACCCACTTGTTGACATCCTCAGGAGTCTATAAAGTACTAAGCTGAAAGCTGTAATATATACACAGACCTGGTGCGGAACCCTGTAGGCCCTGCGCTTGCTTCTTCAGTCTCTGTGAGTTCATGTGGGCCTTGCTCAGTTGATTCAGAGGGCATTGTTCTCCAGGTGTCCTCCATCCCCTCTTACACTCTTCTGAATTGTTCCCTTAGCTCTGAGGGAAGGAATTTGACGGAGTCATCTCATTTAGGGCTGTGTGTTACAAGGTGTGTGTGTGTGTGTGTGTGTGTGTGTGTGTGTGTGAGTGTGTGTGATATCTGGCTGTGGCTCTCTTTATTTGTTCCCATCTGCTGCAGGAAGCCTCTCTGATGATGGCTGAATAAGGCACTGATCTATAAATATACCAGGGTATCTTTAGGAGTCATTTATTGTTTGTTTGTTTGTTTTTGTTTTTATTTTGGCCAACAGTGTTTGATTTTTTTCATCCTAGTTCTCTGGGCTATTTTCTCTGGATCTTGGTCACCTGAAAAATGTTGGGTACAGGTTCCATTTCGTGGAATGGGCCTCAAGTTAAATCAGACATTGTTTGGCTACCTCCACTAGTTCTGTGTCTTCATTGCCCTAGCATATCTTCCGGGCAGGACAGATTATAGGTGAAAGATTTTGTGGTTGGGTTGGTGTTGATGTTTCTCTTTTGGTAGCCTGACTAGTACCTTCTTGCACCAAAGATACTAGAATGAAGCAGTGAAGGCTACAGATGGGCTCCACTCAAATTTTCCATGTTCAAAATGAGTTGTGTGGATGTTGTCCTCAGCAGTGGGGGCCCACTGTCAGTTTGCAGAGCACAACTCATTGTCATAGCACAACCTCAGTTTGGGGATTTTCCATGGGTCCACCATAGCCAACAACTCAATTGAATGCAACCCAGTCTCTCTACTGGAAGAATCATTTTTTTGAAAAGAGATGGCCATTTGGGGTTTCAGGTAAAATGTGTTTCTGGTATTGGGAGCTGATACTGAGGAGTGTGGATATGCTATGATCCTGGGGGGGGGGGGTTCACAAGAGAGATTAGAACAGTGTTCAAAAAGGACATACTTATTTCATCTGCTGGGAATGGAGAGAGACAGTGAAGAGGGGTCACCACAGACGTCCTGCTGTAGTGCTGGGGATGAGACTCCTGGGTTGGATCTAAGGGAATGGAAGGAGAGGGGAAGATCTACAGGCAGTCCACCTACTGTCTTGGCAGGTGTGGTCAGTAGCTTAGCAGGGAGTGTCTGCTGGAGTTGGAGGCTGGGACATAGCAACAAGTGTGGAAGGGAGGTTAGGAGCGGAAAGTCTGTGGGATGGATCCACAGGAGATGTGGGCAGAGGGGGAAGGAAGGCTACAGCAGGTGTTCTGTTGTAGAGCTAGGGGTGAGACAGACGGGGTATTGGATCTGAGGAACAGGGGGGAGGAAGGATCTGTAAGCAGTCTATCTGGGTTTCTGGTTAGCAGGGGTGCCTGCTGGTTTTGGAGTCTGGGATAAAGCAACAAATGTGGGGAGTGAGGATAAAAGGGGAAGATCTGTGGGATCCACAGGAGATGGGAGCAGGGAAGGTTACCACAGGTGTTCTTTACCTTTTATTTTTAAGACAAATAACATTAGCTGAAGTAGCACACTAAACCTTTTTTTTTCCATTTTTATCTCTAAGCTACTCATGTCCCATCTGTTCCAATTTTCTGTTTACTATTCCTTCCTTGAGAACCTCATTCCAAATGTTTTCTTCTATTTTACCCTTTCTATAATTCACAGTCCTTCTGCAGCATTCCTTTTCTCTCAATTCGGTTGATTTCTATTCTCAGTGCTTTTCTATCCTTCCTGTGATAATTTATATATGAGGTCAGTTAATGTTAGCCTCAGTCTTCCTTCAGGATAGCCATTTTGGGTGAGGATGTGCAAACTGGGATTTTATAGCTATCCAGCATACCTGGATAAGTCTGATTCTTCCTTAGTCCACCTAAGAAACTGTCATTCATATTTAAATAAACAACAGAATCAGTTATAATATTTAATTGTTGGGAAACATCTAATATAATTTGATTAAATGTAGCAAGTTCAGACCATTGAGCACATCTGGGATGGGTACTTTTTCGTGGAGCATGTGGAAATTTGTATATGAAACATGTGTTCCTTTTCCTTTTGAAGAGCCATCTATAAAAGCATTAAAAGTAATCTCTATAAGTTTTTTTTAAATGTAATATTAGGCAATGCTCATAGGGTATCTTCAAAAAATATTAATGGGGATCTTTTTGATAGTGATTGTCTATTGAGCCCAAGTAACATGCTAATGCAACCCACCAGTTATCAGTGTGGAACAAATAATCAACCTGCATTTTATTTAGTGGAACACTGATTTCTGTGGGTTCTTTACCACAGGTGTGTCCTTCCCATCATTATAAAGTCTATAAGTTCTTGTAAATAAGGAGTTATAGATTATTGCATAGAATTATGACATGACTGATTTTTTTTAGTGCCATTACCTTGTTGATGTTAATTCCAGCTGGAGATGAAGACGAAGGAAGGATAGGTAGTTGATAAGGAAGTAAGGGATTAATTCAGAGTTACTGCTTCAGCAGCAGCTTTAATAAGCTAATCATCCACTCTGCTTCAGGTGTGACACTTCTAGAATTGACCCAGGAGTCTCCAGCAGGTAACTTCAAGAGCAGAGCTAAATCCTCAGTAGTGATAGGCAGGTAAGAGGTATACCCAAATGGGCTAGAGAAATGGCTCAGCAGTTAAGAGCACTGGCTGCTTTTCCAGAGGTCCTGAGTTCAATTCCCAGCAACCACATGGTGGCTCACAACCATCCACAATAAGATATGGTGCACTCTTTTGGCCTGAGGCAGACATACAGGCAGAACACTATATATCTAAAAGATAAATAAATCTTAAAAAAAAAGCTAATGCAAAAAAAAAAGTGTACTTAATTGACATGATGCCAAATTTGAAATTTTTCTGTTAGTTTATTGACCTTGAAAGTCAAGCACTCAAAAAAAAAAAAAAAGAAAGAAAGAAAGAAAGTCAAGCACTCATTTAAGTGTTTATTAGATGAATAAGAGAAGAGAATGTCATCCATATAATGAATTACCAATACCTCAGGATATTTAATCAGCATTGGCTTAAGTGTTCTATGTCCTAGTTACAATTGTTCCTACACTAGAGATTGGGCCTGTTTTAATTTCTCCCCATGAAGGGACCATTGATCAATCTAAATTGAGTTATTTCTGATGTGAGGGAAAAGCAAATGACAAAAAACTAAGTTCTGGGGCAGCCAAGCTAGCTCATGCTGCAGCAGCAGAGCCCCGCTCACTGCTCCCTGGAATTGTGTATTGCCCCAGATGTCTTTCTGTGCTCCATGCTAGGCCAGACCCCGGCCCTGGAAAAGAGTGGGGCTGGAGGGCTTTGCATTCCACTCAGTGTAGCTGGCCTGGAGGATGAGTGGTCGTGGAATCCATTTGGCCAGCCCTACCAAGATGTGTCAGGCAGAAATTTTTTCTCATTTATTTATTTATTTATTTGCTTGCTTATTATTTATTTATTTATTTATTTATTTATTTATTTATTTATTTATTTATTTTCAGTAATTGCCAGGGATTTTATCTCCTCTTTTCAGGGCCTCTCTTTATATTAGTTCCTGTGTATACAAAGTTGCAGAGCTGTAGCTCTGAATATTTTGCTTTTCTAGATCTTAACAAACATTTCAATAATTGTACAAAATATATTCTTGCAAAGCAGTGAGAAGAACCCATGTTAATTCCATTCTCTCACTTATGGTTGCCAGCCATTGGGCAAGAGGCTGAGTTTCCTGAACTCCTAATTTATAGTCAAAGAAAACTTTCATCTTCTGTAAGAACTGTACTCCTCTCTTTGATATTTGTGATGGTCCTGTGGTCTCGTGACTGTTTCCATATGTATTTTGTGGAAAATGTCAGTATTTTGCTGCTGGGACTTGCATCGATTGTGCTGATGGCTGTTAGTAACATAATCATTTATACCAGTCCTTTGTCAGTCAGAATGTCTGTCCGTCCATTTCCTTGTGTACTTATATTTTCATTTTTTTTTCCTGAGTGCCTTAAAAATTCCCTTATAGAAGTAAAGTCATCATTATTTTGGCTCATCCCTAGATCTTTTTGAAGCAACCTGAATGGGTCAGATTTCTAATTTATTTCTCAAATTGTCATAGATTTGTAGGAAACTAGTCATCTTGTGTGTTACTTTTGTATTTTTCAATAATAACTAAATGTCTTTATTCCCTGTGTTATCATGGATAATGTTGTCAGATTTTTATATGTATAGTGTGGTGATATTGTGTTCCCCAATATATCATGCACCCTAATAAATTTATCTGAGGTCAGAGAACAGAACAGCCACTAGATAGACATAGAAGCCAGAAAATGGTGGCACTCACACCTTTATTCCTAGCTTTCAGGAGGCAAAGAACCATTCGGATCTCTGTGAGTTCAAAGCCACACTGGAAACAGCCAGGCATGGTGATACATGCCTTAATCCCAGGAAGTGATGGCAGAAAGCAGAAAGGTATGTAAGGCGTGAAAACCAGGAACTAGAGATGGTTAAGCTTTTAGGCTTTTGAGCAGCAGTTCAGCTGAGATCCATTCAGATGAGGACTCAGAGGCTTCCAGTCTGAGGAAACAGGATCTGCTGAGGAATTGGCAAGGTGAGGTGGCTGTGGCTTGTTCTGTTTCTCTGATCTTTCAGCGTTCACCCCAATATCTGGCTCTGGGTTTGTTTTTATTAATAAGACCTTTTAAGATTCGTGCTGCAGTATAGTTTCCCTCCAATTATGATCTTTAGTGCTGCTTGAGTGCATGGCCTGTGCTATTTCCTAATTTTATTCAAATGTACTTCCTTCTTCAAGAATTTTAAGAGCCTACATTTCTGGGTGCAATGATTATGTTCATATTTGTTTTTTTTTTCATCACTATAAATATGTCTTTCCATGCTCTCCTCTCTATAGAAATGTTGACAATACCTCTGGCATCATTTTCATTTGGCGGTTTTGTTATATGGTTTAGCACTGTAACAGGGTTGTATTAATTTTAGCTTTTTATTTTTGACACCTTGATGTGAAAAGTCAAGAAGAGTTCCAGTCTTTGTTCCTAAGACAGAAACTCAGAGAAGAGCAACAGGGAAAATGGATGCTTCTCCAATAAATATTCCCCAGGTCAGTGTCATGTCCACATTTCTTTGAAAAAAAATTTTTTTTAAAATCAAAACCATGCAAGCCTTTAATTCCCTGCCTCTGGTAAAGCTATCTAAAGTGTTTATTTTCTATCATTTTTTTTCTTTTTTTTCTTCTGATAATTAAGATTAAACCTTTAAATTTTGTCACTTACAAAACTCAGCCTTTTTCTATTTTATCCTCCCATGATTATTGCTGTGAGGACATATATTTTCCATGCATTTAAGACCTGCAATTCTGAAAGATTCCATTGTGAATGATGATCAAATATATTGACTCCCAGTTCCTACAGAGGATAGACTTGGGTCTTTTAGTGAGGAAGGTCGGTCTCATGTGCCACATAGGTTTCATTTCAGGGAAGATAAGTTTTCCAGAACCATATTATGAAAGTGGTCATGGAAAAACATGGACTTTTAGTTTACATCACTGGGCTATTTATGTAAAAGTAGAAATAGAAGAGACTCTGAGTCTTGAATCCTAGTAGTAAATATTTCGGTCCTTTAGAGAGTACAGATGATGGAAGGAATATGTGGCTTGCTCTTGCCATAAAACTGGTGTTTCTGAGAGGAGATGCAGAGTGCACTACAGTGGATTATTTCTTTGCTGTCTGATATCACACAGTGATGATGGATGTGTTGACAGCTGAAATCAATCTGTCTCAGGATTCTCATATCATTCTCCTGATAACAAAATAAGCTCAGTGTGAAGTCCTCAATAGACAGATCAGTGTTTTCTCTTTGTCTTTTGTTGTTTTCAGGCAAGGTGTAAGCAGTCTTGTCCTGACCTCTATATTGCATTATGTGGAATATATTAGTAAGAATTTTTTAGAGTTATTGATTCAGTTCTGTGAATAAGCCACCAATTTTCAAGAGTAAATGAATGTTCCTCTTAATTACTTTGCTCTCTTCTTTAGGCAGAGGAAGGCTCCCCCCAACCCTGTATGTTTCCTTGCTCTGAAGCTATGTATTTTTATGATCAAACCAAGCTAGTGGGAATTCATGAACTTTAGAACAACAGCTGTGGAACCTGCATGGGACTGGACTAGGCCCTCTGCATATGGCAGACAGTTGTGTAGCTTGATCTGCTTAAGGGGCCCCTTGGCAATAGGATCAGGATCTATCCCAGGTGCATGAGCTGGCTTTTAGCTATGGTAGGACATGTTGCACAGCCTTGATGCAGGGGAGAGCCTTGGACCTGCCTCAACTCAATGTACCAGGCTCTGCTGACTCCCCATGGGTGGCCTTACCTTGTCAGAAGACAGAATGGGGGGTGATTTGAGTGAGGGGAGGCTGGGGGTCAGGAGGAGGAAAGAGAGGGGGATGATATGTGGTTGGTATGTAATATGAATAAAAATTTCTTAATAAAAGAAAGAAAATGCAATATAGATTATGAATATTCTAGAATTTATCTTTTATTAAAATTATTTTTTACTTTATGTGTGTGGATATATTTGCCTGAATGTTTACATAAGTAATATATGTACTTCCTGTAGAGTTCAGAAGACAGCATTAGATCTGATGGAACTGGAGTTGTAATCTATTATGGAATGCCGTGTGGGTTCTGGGGACCAAACTTGGGTCCTCTAGAAGAGGCACCAGTGTTCTTAACTTCTGAACCATCTCTGCAATATTGTTAGAAAACTTTTGTCTTTGAATAATGTCACGCCTCATCTGTATCATAAAAATGTCTTTAATTCTTTAGGTCTCTTTTATTTAGGAAAGCATTTTGTCCAGCAGCACATGGTAATTGAGTAATTTTCTATTATAGGGTCTGTTGACATTCAGGAATGTGGCTGTGGTCTTCTCCCAGGAGGAGTGGGAATGTCTAGATTCTTCTCAAAGGGCTCTGTACACTGACGTAATGTGGGAGAATTACAGCAATCTAGTTTTTGTAGGTAAGCATGCTTTTCTTGTAGAATTCCTGACTCTTCCTTTGTATTTACCTACTTTGTAGGTATGTAGAACTCTCTGATCTGTAGCTAGAGTTTTCCTGCCTTGCCCACAATCAGGACAAATCTCTGTCACCCGCCAGTCCCACAGCCGCTCAGACCCAACCAAGCAAACACAGAGACTTATATTGCTTACAAACTGTATGGCCGTGGCAGGCCTCCTGTTAACTGTTCCTATATCTTAAAGTAACGCATTTCTACAAATCTATACCTTGCCACGTGGCTCGTGGCTTACCAGCATCTTCACATGCTGCTTGTCCTGGCAGTGGCTGGCAGCTCTCCTTCTTCCTTCCTGTTCTTTTATTTCTCCTCTCTGTTAGTCCCGCCTATACTTCCTGCCTAGCCACGACCAATCAGGTTTTATTTATTGACTAATCAGAGCAACTTGACATACAGACCATCCCCCAGTACAGCCAAGTGCAAACCATCTCAGACACCTGCACTCAGGCCCATGGTCCTAATCATCCTCTATGCAAACCTGCTGGGTAATGACACAAGGAACCCAAGAAGGGCTCCCACAGGACATACATTAACATCCCACAGCACTGATCTGTCTAGAGGCTACCAGAAATAAGGAAAATTCTGATAACTATAACCACAACCATAACTTTACTTTTTTCAGTGTTCTCTTCATGAACCACCAGTGCTACATACTGTATGAGCTCTCCAGTCCTCTCAACTAATTTTTAATCCTACCTTCGGAGTTCAAAGAAATTGAATATTCAAAGCAAGGAAATGCATTGTAGTGCACTTAGTTGTTGGATAATTTGATTTTTACTCTTGGATTAAGCTAGTCACCTATTTCAGATTTCAAAAGAATGAAGAGAAAAAATAAAATAGAGAAATAGAGAAAGAGCTGTTGGTAGTGTGCATATTGTTGTTTATTTTTTATTTTTTGAGATATGATTTCTAGTCCTGGCATAGCATGATTTTAATCCTATCATTAGGGAGGCTGAAGCAAGTGGATCTGTTGAGTTCCAGGCCAGCCTGTGTTACATGGTGCGTTCCTAGGCAGTGAAGGCTACATGGTGTGATTCTCTCAAAAATCCAAATAAGAAAAAAGAGAAGCATTCTCCAAATGATTGTTAAAATAGCTCTTTTCTCAAAGTACATTATTGCTCCATCCCTCATTTGTTCAACCTTCTGCAAAATATGAAGATTAGGTAAGTATGAGAAGGCTATTATTGGTCTTTGTGGTTTGATGGAGATCAGAGTGGTGGTTCTACTGAGCATCCTTTTAATGAGAGTGAAATACAAAAGGCCTCTGGTAAGAGTTCTGTTCCTAAGAATTGTTCATTTATTTTTCTTAGAGAACTTAAGGATGCATCAGTTATTGGATCTATTTAATCAAGCATCAATCCTTACTATTCCTAATTATGCTAATTTTCCAGAGAACCATTGCATATGTAAATATGAGAAGGTCTTGGATCAAGGCTCAAAGCATATTGTCCACCAGCATGTGTATGTCCAAGAGAAGTCTCACAAATGGTCTGACAAAATGATTCATGAATCCTCCCAATGTATTCCTTATAAAACAAGTGATACTACAGAAAACTGCCAGAATTTCAGAAGTAGTAACTACAGGTATAACTCTGTTGAGTCATCAGACCTAAAGAGACATGAAAGTGGGAACACTGTAGAAGAACAAAACAAATATAAAGATTATGAGGAGTCTTTAAATTTGTGTTCCACCATTAGCCAGTATCAAAGAATCCACACTGGAAAGAAAGAACACAAAAATACAGAATATGATGAAATTCTGGACTTTAAACATGAATTCACATTGAAACAAATCCATAATGGAAAGAAACCATACCAATGCAGGAAATGTGGAAAATGCTTCAGGACCTATTTAATCCTCAGTAGACATCAGAGAATTCATCCTGGAGAGAAACTCTATAAATTTATAGAATGTAATAAGTCCTTTCTGCATTTGTCACACCAGAAAGTGCAGGACAACATCCATTATGGAAAAAAAACCTATAAATGTACAGAATGTGGCAAGTGCTTTTATCATTCATCAGGATTTAAAAGACGTTACAGAATCCACACTGGAGAGGAGACTTACAAATGTAAAAATTGTAGAAAATCCTTTATCTGTTGCTCAGGTCTTAGAAAACATGAGAAAATTCATGGAAGAGGGAGGCCTTATAAATGTAAACAGTGTAGTAAGGCGTTCTATAAATTGTCACACCTTGAATACCATTACAGAACCCACAGTGGAGAGAAACTTTACAAATGTAATGAATGTGGCAAATTCCTTTCTACCTCTTCAGGTCTTAGAAAACACCAGAGAATTCATACAGGAGAGAAAATTTACAAATGTAGTGAATGTGGGAAATCCTTTACCTTTCGAACATCTCTTAGACTACATCAAAGGATTCATACTGGAGAGAAACCTTACAAATGTACTGAATGTGACAAATCCTTTATCCAGAAAGTCAACCTTAGAACACATCAGGCAATTCATACAGGAGAGAAACCTTACAAATGTACTGAATGTGAGAAATCTTTTACTGTTGGCTCAGGTCTTAGAAGACATCAGACAATTCATACTGGAGAGAAACCTTACAAATGTAGCGAATGTGGGAAATTCTTTACCATTGTCTCAGATCTTAGAAATCATCAAAAAATTCATACTGGAGAGAAACCTCACAAATGCAGTGAATGTGACAAATGCTTTATCTGGAAAGCTGATCTTAGAACTCATCAGAAAACCCACACAGGAGAGAAACCTTACAAATGTAGTGAATGTGCAAAATCCTTTTCTACTTGCTCAGGTCTTAGAAGACATCAGAAAATTCATACTGGAGAGAAACCTTACAAATGCAGTGAATGTGAGAAATATTTTGTCCAGAAAGCCAACCTTAGAAGACACCAGAGAATTCATACAGGGGAGAAACCTTATAAATGTAGTGAATGTGGGAAATCCTTTAACACTGGGTCATATCTTAGAACACATCAGAAAATTCATACAGGAGAGAAACCTTACAAATGTAGTGAATGTGACAAATATTTTATCCAGAAAGCCAAGCTTAGAATACATCAGAAAATTCATACAGGAGAGAAACCTTACAACTGTAGTGAATGTGACAAATGCTTTATCCAGAAAGGCAATCTTATAACCCATCAGAGAATTCATACAGGAGAGAAACCTTACAAATGTAGTGGATGTGAGAAATCCTTTTCCATTGGCTCAGTTCTTAGAAAACATGAGAAAATTCATACTGGAAGAAACCTTACCAGTGCACTGAATGTGACTAATCCCTTATCCAGGAAGCCAGGCTTAGAACTCATCAAAGAATTCATACAGGAGAGAACCTTATAAAAGCAGTGGATAAAGCAAAGTCTTTGCCAACCTCTCAGGTCTAAGAAAACATAAGAAAATTCAAACTGGAGACCAAAGTTTCCATATTAAATAATGTATAAAGCCTAGGCTTTTTATCCAAGCTCTGTCATTATGGGCCACTGCAAGCTCCACCCTAGAGGATGATGAACATGAGAAACTTGTGAAAGCCTTTAAGTAATGCTCAAATCTTAGAAATAATTAAGACCTTATACTGAGGAAAAATTCTGGAACTGTGACATTGTAGGAAGATTTTTGTTAAAATATTTTACTTTTTCAACCGCAAATACTTCATAATGAAGACAAAATGGAGAAGTCTAAAAATGTGCTGTTGAGTAGCAGTTTTCTGGAGACTGAAGCATTCCATCTTGTGAGGAAGCTGATTAGGACAAGAAATAAACCATTTAAAAAAAGCTTCAAGAGGTTCCTGAAACTGACAGGATTCACTATGCTTAATCCCATGGAAGAAGTTTATACCATTCTTACTGCTTAGAAGAGGCTTTGATAAATTAAACCAGTAAGATACAGTCCTCTTTAACATGTAGGTATACCTTCAGGTGTGTAGTATGCTGTGAGTATCCAGTGTGCAAAAGCTGTATTTCATGCTGACTTGGAGTTTCATGATGACGACTGTCTTTATGTAACTTTTGCTTTTATAAACAGCTCCAGTTCCATATTTATGCAAGTAACCCCAATAAAGCCCATTGGTTCAACAACATGTATTTCAGTGGCAAGCATACTTGGTTCTGCTTTCAGTTCCCATTTTTGACTAGATGGGTACATATGAATGTTGTATCTCTCCAGGAAAAATCTCTCATACCACATGTGTTGAACCCATTAATTGTTCCTCCAAACTTTTACACCAGAAAATCAATGTTAGAACAAAAGCATTTGAGTCAACTAAAGTAGGGAAGATTGTTTTGCTCACTGTTCTATGCTTACTACTATAGTAGTACATTGTCCCATTGAAAGGGCTCAACACAAACAGAATGTAGAGGCTTGGGGAGCCTAAGAAAGAAGGCCACTCTCTTCCTTGCATTCAAGGAGGAGAGTGGGAGGTCTGCAGTGGGACAAATGAAAATACAGGTACAAACTTGTGTTATTGACAAACATCATCCAAACTGAGCTGTATCCATGCCTGAATCTGAAGTCATGTTTAGACTCCATGATTCAGTCAAACTCCAGTGACTCTCAGAAGACTGTTGTCCATGGGTAAATACTGAATACCATTGTACTCTCCTTGTATCCTGTTGTACCATTCTATAAGCCTCAGTAAATGAATCAGATGTCTTTTGTTAAATCCTTTACACAATGCTAATAGTGTAGACATATCAGAAAATTCAGCATGAAATAAAACTCAAAGAAATGCCTTAATAAAGACTTATAGTCAGCTTAATTTCATGTGAGCTCATCCATACAAATATCAAGAGATTGTGAAGCATTGAAGAGATGACCTATGAGTAAGAGAAGATGCACATACTCATATATAGCTTAGAAATCCCCACCCCAAAAGTTGGGCAGTGGTGGTGCACATCTTTAATCCCAGCACTTGGGAGGCACAGCCAGGCAGATCTCTGTAAGTTCGAGGCCAACCTGGGCTACCAAGTGAATTCCAGGAAAGGCGCAAAGCTACACAGACAAACCCTTTCTCGGAAAAAAAGAAAAAGAAAAAAAGAAATCCAAACTCTCGTAAAATCCATAAATTTCATAAAAAGTTCCAATTCCCTCAAGTATGGTCTCCTGTAAAACCAAAATTAACTATTTTCTTAACTTCAAGAGGGAAGAACCAAGGCACAGTCACAATTAAAGCAAAGCAAAACCAAACTCTTACTATATAAACAGCACAGTGACCTATGTCTGGAATCCACTCATGATCTTGATTTTTCAAGCTCCTCCCTCTTCAGCACACAAAGCTTATTTCTAGCTTCTACAGGCTCCACTCCACTGCCTCTGCTGTCCTTGGTTGTCATCCCATGGTACTGGGGGTCTCCAAAATGCTTGGGTCCTCTTGCTGCAACTTGGAGTAACTTGAATGAGGGTTCAGATGGGAATGATGCAATCAGGTGCCACTAGTATATGGAAAGTGACCCTGCATTTAATGTGTAAATGCTTCTACCATTTTCCTACTTATATATTGGTTACATTCTAGTATCTGCTTTGCCAGGGCGAAAGTGTTCTGATGAGTGTGGGCCCATGAGTTCCTTTCAGTGGGTATGGACTGCAGAGAATGTAGGACAAATGCAGGCAATTCTTCGGCATGCTTGGTGATATGTCCTATTCAGTATTTGAGATGAGGTGCACAGGGCTGGTGTTCTTTTCTGGATCTTATTGAACATTTAAAAATCAACATTTAACATGTGCCTGACCTCTACTTCTGTGATGAGCTGTCCTAGTGGCTTAAGACCTGCATGTAGAGCTGAGCAGTGGTGGTGTGCACCTTTAATCTTAGCACTCAGGAGACAGAGGCAAGCAGATATCTTTGAGTTCAAGGCCAGCCTGGTCTACAGAGTGAGTACCAGGACCCTTTCTCAAAACAGAAAAAAAAATAAACAAAAGACCCACATATAGAGAAATGTGACAGAAGGAGTTTTTCATGGGGAGACAGAACAAATACATCTTTCAAGAGTACAAATAAAATTTCTTGTGGTCCAAATTGTCATTGGAGAGGCATCATCCAGCAACTGATAGAGGCAGATGCAGAGACCCAGAGCCAAACATTAGGTGGAGTTCGGGAATCTGGCAGAGGAAAAGCAAGGTGTGTAGGAGCCAGAGGGGTCAAGGACACCACAGGAAGGCTCACACAATCAACTAACCTGGGCTTATAGGGTCTTGCAGAGACTAAACCAACAGTGAGGGAGCCTACATGAGACTGACCTCTGCATATATGTTACAGCTGTGTAGTTTGGTCCTGTTATGGGACTCCTAACAGCAGGAACAGGGGTGGTCTCAACTTTTACTGGCTTTGGGGACCCTACTTCTCATATTGGGTCACCTTGCCCAGTCTTAATACATGGGCAGGTGCTTAGTCTTACTGCAACTTGATATGCCATGTTTTATTAATAACTTATAGGAGACCTGCTCTTTCCTGGATGGAGATGGAAGTGGAGCAGATTAGGGGTGGGAGGGAGGAATGGGGGAGAGGGACTGAGAGGGGAGGATGTGGGGGAGGATGCAGCTGGGATGTAAAATAAACAGATGAATAAAAAAATTTCTAGTGGTTCACAATAAGCATGGTGTCCAGTTATGTTTTGTGTGTAATAATTATTATTTCCTTTTAAAATTATTATACAACATAGTGGATTTCATTACAGCACATTTACATGAGTTCTAAAACAGGATGTCCCTCCCTGATCCTCAGTTCTCACAGGTCAATACCTTGTGATAACCCATTTCTTCTACTTAATCTTTGATTTCCTACATTGTTTTTACCTGTATTAGATTCCAGTAGTGGCTATGAAGAAGTCTTGTGTTGAGGACCTTTGCTGGTATGTGCCCCTCTGTCACCCACATCTGTTGCTCAACTTACGACTAACTTTGTTTCTCTTCAAGTAGATACCTTTCACTTTATGTCATGCATGTGTGTGTTCAATTTATGAAACAAATGTGATAGTTTCTTCTGTATTTATCTTCCTATTGACTTCACTTGGTGCTTTACCCCCAATTGCTTTATCCCTGATTGTAAAAGAGTCGGAGACAATCCCTGTTCTTGCTGTTAGGAGTCCCAGCACTTCAACTTTCAAATAATCTCTCTTCTGCTTTCTTTGTGTAAAAATGTACATGCAGACACACAGAAACCTGAACACACACTGTTAAGTCTAGAGTCTGTGAAAAGTCTGAATTTCCCAAGTCTGTCTTGGTTATTTTAACATGACAATCTGTTTCATCCCCCATTCCTGCTAATGACATCATTTAATTCTTCCAGGCTGAGAACAACTCTATTATATGTATATATACAGTATGACTTTCATCTGGTTTCAAATGTGTCTAAGAAAAGTCTGGACCCAGTGATCTTATTTGTTTATTTCATCTCTGGTTTCAATCATTTATGAATTATATAGAAGCTATTTTAACTTCTATAAGTTAGTTACATGATGTCTTAGTTAGGTTTTTATTGCTGTGAAGAGACACTATGAACACAGTACCTCTTATAAATGAAAACATTTAATTGAGGGTACTCACTTACAGTTTCAGAGGTTTAGTCCATCATCATCATCATGGCAGGGAGCATGGCGGTGTGCAGGCAGGCATGGTGCTAAGCTGAGAATCCTACATCTTGACTCAGAGGCAACAGGAAGTCAACTGATAGTCACACTGAGGAAAGCTTAAAGAAAAGAGACGTCAAATTCCACCCGCACAGTGACACACTTCCTCCTACAAGGTTACTCCTAACAGTACCTCTCCCTTTGGGTGCCATTTTCCTTCAAACCATCACATATGATTTCGTTAAAAATTGCTGTGTATGGGGACTGGAGAGATGGCTCAGAGGTTAAGAGTGCAGCTGCTCTTCCACGGGTTCTGAGTTCAATCTCCATCAACCACATGGTGGCTCACAACCATCTATAATGTGATCTGGTGGTACCCTCTTCTGACCTGCAGTTATAGATGCTGTATACTAAATAAATCTTTAAAAAAACAAAAGAAGGTTCAATCTACTCAACAAATATTAGTAGGAAACTGAACATTAAAGATTAGTATCTCAAATGCATATGAACATCAAGCAAATAATAGCCAAAATAAAAATAGGGTAAAGTATTAATCAGTGAGATCTCAAAAGATTAAACACAAATGTGTAGCTAGAGTTTTCCTGCCTTGTCCACACTCAGGACAAATCTTTGTCACCCACCAGTCCCACAGCCACTCAGATCCAACCAAGTAAACACAGACACTTATATTGCTTACAAACTGTATGGCCGTGGCAGGCTTCTTGCTAACTGTTCTTATAGCTTAAATTAATCCATTTCCATAAATCTATACCTTGCCATGTGGCTCATGGCTTACCGGCATCTTCACATGCTGCTTGTCCTGGCGGCTTCTAGCAGTGACTCCTTCTGCCTTCCTGTTCTTTCTTTTCTCCTCTCTGTTAGTCCTGCCTATACTTCGTGCCTAGCCACTGTCCAATCAGTATTTTATTTATTGACCAATCAGAGCAACACATTTGCCATACAGAACATTGCTGTGGGATGTTCTGTATGTCCTGTGCAAGCCTGTTCTTGGGTTCCTCGTGGCTTTACCCAGCAGGTCTGCATAGAGAATGGTTAGGACCACGGCCTGAGTGCAGGTGTCTGAGATGGTCTGGACTTGGCTGTGCTGTGGGATGGTCTGTATGGCAAATGTGTTGCTCTGATTGGTCTATAAATAAAACCTGATTGGCCATGGCTAGGCACGAAGTATAGGCAGGACTAACAGAGAGGAGAAATAAAAGAACAGGAAGGCAGAAGGAGTCACTGCCTGCAGCAGCTGTCAGGACAAGGAAGATGTAAAGTACCGGTAAGCCACGAGCCACATGGCAAGGTATAGATTTATAGAAATGGACTAATTTAAGATATAAGAACAGTTAGCAAGAAGCCTGCCATGGCCATACAGTTTGTAAGCAATATAAGTCTCTGTGTTTACTTGATTGGGTCTGAGTGGCTGTGGGACTGGTGGGTGACAAAATTTGTCCTGAGTGTGGGCAAGGCAGGAAAACTCTAGCTACAGAACATCCTACAGCACAAATGTCTGAACAAAACTTAAAGAAATCATTCTTAGCCATCACAGAAATGCAAATAAATACTACTTTGAAAGTTCCTCTTACATCAATCAGAATATCCAAGACCAATAATACAAATGGTAGCATATGCTGTTGAGGATTCCGGGACTGAGGAACACTTATTGATACATACTATTACTGTGGTCTTATTGAACAAATTCTCTTAGGAAATGCAGTCTTACATGTTTTTTACTTGGATCATTGCTAGTTTGAAAGTTTTATTTTAATAAAGATTCATCTCACCAATCAGTGATGCCAAACAAGTTGCAGAGCCTTGTAAGTCACTTGATGGTTTTCAAAAATATTTTGTAGCTTTTCCCTTCTAGTGTGCTAACTGTGTCAATATGCTTCTGAAACACACTGGGAATTTTATTCAATTTTGTTACTAAAACTGAAGATTTTGCCCAACCTCTGGTATGAATTGAAAGAATGTTCCTCAATTTATCAAAGCTGATGAACTTTGTAGAAATGACTTGTTAAATGTGTTTACCTGTTTGCAGTCATAGAAAGCTGTGAGCAGAGAGTCAGGAGGCCAGGCTACATCTGAACATTTGAAAGATTTCACTGAATTTCAAACCCAGGCTTCATGTAATTAGCCGCAAATTGGTGGATCTGATAAACTGATATTTGAAACTGGATCATAAAATAAAGACCCAAATTAATAACCTACTATGCAACTTTTTTAAATATCCTGGTATAGAAAAATATTCAAAAATTACATTAATTTATTTTTTAAATTTATTTTATAATTTAATTTAATTTTACATATTAGCTACGGATTCCCCCCAGCCCAACACCATTCCCATCTCCTCCAGGGCAAGGACTCCCCCAAGGGATTCAGCTCAGCCTGGTAGATTCAATCAAGGCAGATCCAGTCCCCTCCTCCCAGGCTGAACTAAGTGTCCCTGCATAGGCCCTAGGTTCCAGACAGCCAGCTCACACACTAAGGACAAATCCCAGTCCCATTGCCTGGGGGCCTCCCAAACAGTTCAACCTAATCAACTGTCTCACTTATCCAGAGGGCCTGATCCAGTTGGGGGCTCCTCAGCTATTGGTTCATAGTTCATGTGTTTCCACTAGTTTGGCTATTTGTCCCTGTGCTTTTTCCAATCTTGGTCTCAACAATTCTCACTCATACAATCCCTCCTCTTTCTCACCAATTGGATTCCCGGAGCTCCACCTGGGGCGTGGCCATGGATAGCTGCATCAGCTTCCATCAGTCATTGGATGAGAGGTCTACCAGGACAGTTAGGATGTTTGGCCATTCTATCACCAGAGTAGATCAGTTCAGGCTTTCTCTAGACCATTGCCAGTAGTCTATTGTGGAGGTATCTTTGTGGATTTCTGGGGACCTCTCTAGCACTTTGCTTCTTCCTATTCCCATGGGGTCTTCATTAATCATGGTCTCTTTTTCCTTGTTCTCCCTCTCTGTTCTTGATTCAGCTGGGATTTCCTGCTTCCCTAAGCTCTCTTTCCCTCGACCTTTGCCCTTCATTATTGCCCCCCCCACCTCACATCCAGTTAGCTCATGTAGATCTCATTCATTTCTCTGTTGTTGAGCGATCCCTGTGTCTTTCTTAGGGTCCTGTTTTCTAGGTAGCCTCCCTGGAGTTGTGAGTAGAGCACCACAAATTAGTTTTAAAGTTTTCAGAAATGGGACCTCTTGAAATTATGAAGCTTCTGTAGGGTAAGGCACACAGCCAATAAGACAAAATGACAACCTACAGAATGGGAAAAGATCTTCACCAACCCCACACCTGACAGAGGGCTGATCTCCAAGATATATAAAGAATTAAAAAAAACTAGACATCAAAATACAAAACAATCCAATTAAAAAATGAGCTACAGAGCTAAATAGAGAATTCTCAACAAAAGAGCAAACTGGGGGTGAGGGTGAGCAATGGAGGACAAGGAATGGGGGATGAAAATATAAGGAAATGGGAGGTTTAACCTGGAACAGGGACAGAGTGGAAGAGCAAAGAAAGAGATACTATGATAAATGAAGACATCATGGGTTTAGGGAGAAACAGGGTGCTAGGGAAGTTCTCAGGAATCCACAAGGATGACCCCACCTTAGACTACTAGAATTAGTCAAGAGGGTGCCTGAACTGGTCTACTCCAGTGACCAGATTAGTGAGTACCCTAACTGTCATCATAGAGCCTTCATCCAGTTACTAATGGAAGCAGATGCAGAGATCTACGGTTGAGCACCAGGCCAACCTCTAGAAGTCCAATAGATGAGAGAGAGAGAAGGGATTCTATAAGCAGGGGACATCAAGATCATGATGGGAAAACCTATAGAGAAGGCCAGTGAAACTAGTGGAAACCCATGAACTGTGGACCGATAGCTGTGGAGCCCACATGGTACTGGAATAGACCCTCTGGATAGGCGAAATGGTTGTTTAGCTTGAACTGTTTGGGGGAACCCAGGCAGGGGGATCATGATCCATCCCTGGCTCATGAGCCAGATTTTTGGAGCCTAGTGCCTAAGGTGTGACACCTTGCCTAACCTTGGAGCAGGGAGGAGGGTCTTGGACCTGCCTCAATGAATGTACCAGGCTCTGCTGATTCCCCATGGAAGACCTTGCCTTGGAGGAGGTGGGAATAGGAGAGAGTTGGGAGGGAAGACTTGGGGTGGGGAGAGGGAGGAAGGGTTGGTATTTAAATGAATAGAAAATTTCTTAATATTAAAAATATATGGCTAAGTTGATATTTCAGAGTTGGCTTTTGTCAACTATATGTGCATTTATATGTTAGTAACATGATAACTCTTCATGTATTAGAAGAAAATATACTGTGGTAAGTTGGATATTAATATTTTTATTTCATTGCAGATATTTTTCTTTCATGAATATTTTCATGATTCACATAAATATTTGCTCACTTTTATTTGAAAGTGTTTTACTATGTGATGTTTACTTTAAGTCAATCTTGATATTTCATATTGAAAGTTCTAAAATAATGTGAACTTTTACTTATATAAAATTGTTTATTTTCTTCTTCTTTCTAGCCATATGTCCCCATTCAACATTACAGAAAAAGATAGTGTTTATTTAACTATAATACCCTTCTTCATTGCTAATTTGGGCTCATAAGGATTGATTTTTCCTGAATATCAAAATTTAAGTTAATATCAAATTAATAAAGTACTTTACCTTCATTAATGTTAATTAGAAAATTAAGGAGTTTGTCTCATCTATCCTTCTGTTGAATGGAAATGTTGTGAAACAATAATAATTTAAAACTCACACAGGATGTTTTCCAGTTCCATCCTTTCCTACTGACAAGTTTATAGTCTGATGCTATTATGAACGAACTTAAAATATTGTTGATAATTAGTTGTCAAAACTAATATTTTTCAGAAAAATCCAATATTGTACATTTTATTTGGAAATGTTTTCACCAACTTCTTCAAGTTTCATATTGCAGGATTCTCAGTAATATTTGTATATATTAATTAAAAATGCAATCAACATTTGATTACTTTAACAATTGTCATATCTATGCTGATTTCTAGGAGAAAAGATAGTAAAGCCAACAGTGGAGGAGTGTTCCCCTTGTTCCATATCCTCTCCAATGTAAACTATCAACAGTGTTTTTGATCTTAGCCATTCTGACAGGTGTAAGATGGTATCTCAGAGTCAACGGGAATATTTCAAAACCTGCACTCCATAAGCTGGAAAAGCTAAAAAATGGATTAATGTCTAGATTTAGTCAAACCACAAAAATTAAGCTTAGAAAAAAAATCAACAACCTAAACATACCCATAGCAAAAGAGATTGAAAAATCTTTCCAACTAAGGAGAATTGAGGGTCAGATAAATTCATAGCAGAATCCTACCAGACATTCAAACAAGTTCTACAGTCAGTACTTCTGAAAATCCAAAATATAAAACAGAAGAAACACTACTCAAACTCCTTCAATGAGATCTATATCAATCTAATACCTAAAACAGCAGCAACAAAAAGTACAGGCAAATATATCTGATAAACATAGGCTGAAAAATACAATGAAATACTTGCAATCAGACATACCTCATAACAAAGCTGACTTTATCTCTGAAATGCAAAGATGGTTCAACATATGCAGGTCAGTAAATGTAATAAACCACATAAACAAAACTTAAAAGCAAAAATTATATAGTCATTTCAATAGATATGGAAAAATGTTGTGACAAAATCCATCATGCCTTCAGGGTAAAAGTCCTAGAGAATGTAGGGCTAGAGGAACCAACTCAACACAATACAAGCTAAATATGAGAAACCCACAGACAACCTCATCCCAAATAGAAAAAAAAGCATAAAGCATTAACACTGAAGTTAGGAACAGGACAGAGCTGCCCAATCACCCCACTCCTTTTCAAAGCTATGGCTGATGTACTACCTGGAGCAATAAGACAAGAGAAGAAAATGAAAGGAGCACAAACAGAGAGAAGTCAAACTTCCATATTGTGGATGATGTGACACTATACAATAGAGATATGAAAAATTCTACAGAAAAACAATCTCAAAATGATAAACTAATTCAGCAATTTGGGCAGATAGAGAATCAACTTGCTCAAATAAATGTCTTTTCTATATATCAATAACAAATGCACAGAGAAGAAATTCATTAACATACTCCCATTCACAATAGTCTCATAAATTACCTAGTAATAAACCTAACCAAGGAAGTGAAGGAACTCTACAATGAAAACTAACCTCTTAAGAAAGAGACAAAGAAAGACAGTAGAAAATAGAAAGTTCATGGGTTGGTAAAATTAACACTGTGAAAATCACCATTTTACCAAAAGGTATTTTGTTACTGTAATCCCAATCAAAATTGCCATTGCCTTCTTCACTCAAATAGCAAAGAAAAAATTATCCTAAAATTCACATGGAATCACAAATAACCAGAGACAGCCCAAATAACTCCAAAAAAAAAGAACAATATAGAGGTAATTACATTCCAGATCTTAGGATAAATTACTGAGCCATAGTAATAAAAACATTATCCACTGACATGAAAACAGACATATTTGAAAAAGATGTCAAAAACATATGCTAGAGAAAATAGAACATCTTCAACTAATAGTGCTGAAAAAACTGGATGTCCACATGCAGAAGAATGAAATTAGACTAGTGCCTGTCACCTTATATAAAAACAAACTCCAAATTGATTAGAGACCTAAAACTGAAATTTCTAGAAGGATGCATGGGCAGTACCCTACATGATATTCATGTAGGAATGGACTTTCTGAATAGGTCTCCATTTGCCCAAGAATTATAGCCAACAGCCTACAAGTAGAATTTCATAAAACTATTTTCTACATGGCTAAAGGAACAATCCACCAGGTAAAAAGAAGACCCACAGTATGGCAGAGTCAAAAAACGAACAAACAAACAACAAAAAGCAAATGAACAATTCAAAAAAGTGGGCTTGGGACCTATACAGAGAGTTATAAAAAGAAGGAAAAAAAAGGTCAATAAATCTCCAAAAACAATCATCATTCTTAGCTATAAGAGAAGTTCAAATCAAAAGAATTTTGATAATTTGTCTTACCAGAGCCAGAATGACAAAGATTAGCAGAGCACTGGCCAACAAATGTTAGGGGTGGTACAATCCTACCCAAACCATGGAGTCCTCATGGAGTGAGGTAAAGTGGCAGGAAGGTCTCCTGCTGCCAGACAAAAGTAGATGAGGGCAAGAAGGATAGTTAACCTCCTCTAACTTAGCTTAGTAATATTGATTCATTACTATCACGAAGAAGCCATTATTTCCACAATGATTCACATTCTATGTTGTGCATAATTTTCACTGTGGTCACTTTTGTGTTAGCATTCATCATGGCTCTCATGTCACATACAGTAGAATCACAGATTTAACTGTGGCATGAATCTTAAATCATAAATCTTAAGAACAAACCTAGAGCCAGGTATTGGGGTGAACGATGAAAGATAGAGAAGCAGAACAAGCCACCGATACCTCACCTTAGCAATTCCTCAGCTGATCCTGTTTCCTCAGATTGGAAGCCTCAGTGTCCTCACCCAGATCTTACATACCTTTCTGCTTCTGCCATCACTTCCTAGAATTAAAGTCATGAGTCATCATGCCTGGCTGTTTCCAGTGTGGCCTTGACCTCACAGAGATCCAGAGGGATCTCTGCCTCTGGAATGTTAGGATTAAAGGCGTGTGTGCCACCATTTTCTGGCCTCTATATCTAGTGGCTGTTCTATTCTCTGACCCCAGATAAGTTTGTTAGGGTGCACAATATTTTGGGGAACACAATATCACTACACTTAACTCATTCTTGTGCTTAAGGAAAGAGGGTCCTTCTCTGACAGTTTTGCTCAGTGTTTGGAGGGGTGAAAAACTAATGTATTTCTTAGGTATTATAATTCTTAATGACACTACATTTTCAGACATAAACAGTGGGTGGACTCAATGTTCTAGGATTAGGGAATATCATGACAATATGTTGATTCAGTGCTTCACGGTGGATAAAAGAATATTACAGAAAGTCAAAGTTCAGATTCAAACAGGAAACTCAATTTCTGTATTAACTTGAAGTTGATATTTAAAAATCAATTCAGCAGAACAATTAGTTTTATCAGAAAGAGACATAAATTGTTTAGAGTGGGACATGGACATAATATTGGTGTCCACACACACACATTTGTAGAAAAAGGAACATTTTGTGACTCATGGAAAACAAAACTAGGATTGAGAGTCTCCAGTTTTAGAGAACATGGTGTCTGCTATTGTGACTTGGTCAGACCTGCCATGGACGCTTTTTGACCCTTTTCCCTTTTAACTACAGTGGGATCATCTGGTGTAAAATAGTTTGTATCACCATAAATGGTTTTCCCATGAATAGTTTCTTGGATCACATATGTGGCAGAATCCACTAAGATGATTTCTTGTCTTGGGAGTGGTTCTCTGTGGTCTTGGATGAAATCATACTGCCTGTGGCTGGAGAAGATCCTAAAAACTATTTTTGTACATTTTTTTTGTTATTCTGAATGTAAGGGCTCAGATTCAATGCCTGAGGGAAGTAATTATTGGATAATTCCACAGGGGAGTGAAAAGTCCTGTCAGAAAGGATGTGGGATGATTCAAGAGTTAGCTCCAGTCACCAATAAAATTATAAACAAACACTTACACACATATGAGCTATGTATATAAGAACTGAACAATGCAGAGACCTCCTTATTATGCTCATGGGTTGGCAGATACCTTGTTAATATGCTGTTATCTTGGATATTCATCTCTTGCTTTTTGCAAATTCCTATTCTCGTGTGCTCCTACAGAAGCAGCAGTGAGTGCTTACTCAGAATCAACTATCGTTTAACTGGTGAAGGAAATGTGGTGATTGTTGGATTTTTCCCAGCTTTTGCTGTCTACCCACTCAACAAAACAATTGACTGGAGAATGACTAAACTTAACAGAGATTTTATGGTCGAGTAAGTCTTTCATTCATTTATTCCTTTTCAAGGTTTTCCATTCATATGCTATAGAGAAAGTATAGATTCAAACTGTATTATTCTCTCTTCATCCCACTAAGACATTTCCTTTCTTCCATTCCTAGATCTTTTCTGTGGTGCTGTCTTCCTAGTGATTGTTCTGGTATTTTCAAAAGTGAAGAAGGAATTTGAGTTTTATTCATTTTCTTTTTTTGCTGTAGAAACTTGGAATTTCCCTCATATTGTCTGCCATTCCTGTAACTCCTCAGGATTTGGATGTTTGCAATGCTAGAAATGCAAGAGAGGGATTATATAATAGATGATTGACAGAATATTTAAGGGGATTCTAGAAGTCTAGCTGTGCTCCTATGAGAAGGGATAAATAATGTTACTAAAGTTATTGGCCAGCAATTTCCTTGTTTGTGGGTGGGGTGACAACTATTGTCTGTGTTTGCTCCTGAAGATTTTGGAGCAGGAATGTCAGAATTAGACACTGAGACACATTCTCTGCTTTAGAAATGCCTTCATCTATTTCAGAGTCTTTTATCTGACTTTTAATATTTGTACTCTTTGTTTACTTACCATGTTTACCTGTTTGCTGCATATATATCCAATGTGTTTGTTCATTGTTATGAATGTGTTTCTGTGCACACATTTTTTTTTTGTGACAGGGACCCTGAAAAATGTTTCTAGGCATTCTCACAGATGCAAGATTAAGACATTGTGTCTGACAAGTCTGCTTGAGTATCTAAAGAAAAACAATCATATATGTTGAGGTTTAAAAGAAGTCAGATGTATTTTATCCCAGGCTGTCATGCACATAGCTGTAGGTAACCACATAATAAGTATCAGAAAATGAGAAGTATAGCTCACACTCAAGTGTGAACTCAACAAAGGCAAAATGGACATATATATTCAGAAATTAGGTTGGAGGCAATTGGTGGAAAACTTCCTGAAACAAATATAGGACTGATGAATTGCTGTCCATGTGGCATTACTTTATCTGCTGAAATATGGCTATGGAGTAAATCATCAGTTCAGCAGTGGAAGAGAAAAAATGTTTAAGGGTGAAACATCATTTGAAATAAAAATATTGTAATAGGTTTAGTTTGAAATGGACATACCAAAGCAGCTTGGGAAATTTAAAAATTGGCATCTTGATAAAATATTCTGTGGAAGTGTCACCTGACTCTAGGAACCATTGCTTACTTCATGTAAGGTACAGTGTTGTATGGTCTACCAGATATTTGACCTTGCATGTCAGAAAGAGTCTCTTCTGCTTTACAGCAGATGGTGTCCCTGTTCCTCCTCTTCTGCTCTGCTTTCCAATCTCAGCAACTCAGGCACCACTGAGCATCAGCTGGAGTCCCTCTTCATGTCACACAGCAGCAATCCCACACCTTCAAAGATCACACTTGTAATTAAAAGATCTCTCTGACTGGCTTGTCTAATATGTACAAGAAGAGAGTACTCTGTCAATGTGATTTGATATCTTATGAAGTCAGAAAGAAAAGAAAATGAACATAAAAGCTATATGCAAATAACATATTTGATTGAGACAAGCCATTTTCAATTTGTGCTTTTCATAGAGAGACACATGCAAACATATACACTTCAAGGTTCACAGCTGATTTCATGCTTTTTATAGAATTTTTACATAAGTGTGAGAAACTGTGTGTGTAATTTGAAACAAAAATTGTTCAGTCTTTCTTCAGCTATTTTTCCTCATCTTGGCTACATAGATATATTTATCTCAAGTAGTGTAATTACAAAAGACCATAAGTTGTGCAGCTAGCATTATTTTCGATGGCACTAATTTTGTGTAGTCTAATTTTCTAACTGAATTTTACTTTCTTGTCAAAATTAGGAAGATGGTAAATGAATATTTGATAGGTACAGAATAATGTCTAATAGGTACAAAATATGTCTACCATCTGATTAAGCATATCAATGTACATAAGCACATGTTAATGCACACTATAGAATTTTTTATGCATGGTGGTTAATTTCCCTGCAAAGTAATAATGACAGTTTCTCTCACTGTGTTGGAGTGGTTTTCCCCAACACTAACTTAAAAATATGGCTGAACTAGGATGTCCAAGTTACATTGTGTCAGTTATGTGTGCATTTGTAAATTAATAACAAAACAATTCATTTTTAGAAGAATATGAAAAGTCAGATTTTTAACATTTTTTCTAATTTATTATTGATATTTTCCATTTTTAGTTTTTTCAAATCAAAGGACATAAATGTCTGCTGATTAGTTATTTGAAAACACTTTTACACTGTAATGTTTATTTTAAATATTTACACTATGTCACACTGAAGGTGTAAAGTAACATAAACTTTTGGTTGTACAAGGTGTATTTATCAGTTATCAAAACTGAATTTTTCAGAAATGCACAGATTTCCTGATTTGTTCTAAAACTGTTTGCACTGATTTCTTTAACTTTTGCATTGTCATAGTTAACAGTAATACGTGTTCATGTATTATCATGACATTAGTATCTATTTAGGCGGTAGAGGATGATAATTCATCATATGTAAAAATGTGCAGTGATTAAACTATGGAATGTAACATGTCCTCCTTTTCAACTTTAATCATATTAGTTGTCCATTTTATGACAAACCATGTCCTATCAGAACCAAGCATCTTACTTGGTGTCATGTGGTTCATGCCTTGAATCTGAGCATTTGTGAGGAACACACAGGTAAACCCCTATTTTCAAGGCAATCATGGATTACAACTTAGAAATTCTGGAACACGCAAATGAATACATTGAGTCCTCTTTGAGAATTTTTTTTAGATTCCCTTCCTTTATAACTAGAACTAGTAAAACAACATAGTTTGCAAATAACTTTTAGTGAACATTCATATTTAATAATAAATTAAAAGGATATATACCCCTCTTTGAGTTGCCCACAGTGTGTTTGTATCTTGGTTCCCAGGAGAACAAAATGCCAAGCTCTAAGCCTGTGTTCTCATGATGAGATGGAGAATTATCATCTCATTTAGTTTTGCATTGTGTACATAGTGCATATAAGCATAAAAGGGTCCTTTATTTATATTGTATAGTTGCTGCAGATGTAAAAAAAAGGTTTAAACTAACAGTTTGTATTAAAATTTTCTGCTCAACATTTTGAGTCTCAAATCCCATTGGTTGGTAGAAAATCGATGATTTCTGGGCCAGAATGCTCATATTTTGAAGATATTTTGCAAGTATTGTTTCATGTGGGTGCCTTATTGCAGGCTGCTGTGTGCATAGTGGACAAACAGTACTTTGTGTAAACATGTCCTCTAACTAGAGGTTTACAAGGGCACAAGGTGTGTTAAATGTACAGATAAAACTGACTTATGATGTCATTTAACTTCAGAATTTCTCTATTTACTTTTTTCCTGTTATCAGTCTGTTGTTGAAAGTGGGATATTGAAATGACCCACCATCTCTCTTCTGAGGTTGATCTATGTTTTAAAATCTAAAACTGTTTTGTTAATGAAGTTGAGGACTCCTGTATTTGATGTGTGTATGATTAGGATTATAATCTCCTATTGCTGGATTTTTCCTTGAATGAGCAGAAATTGCAGTTCACTATCTCTTCTGAATAGGTTTTCTTTAATATCTGTTTTGCCATATTTTTGGGACAGTTATGCCTGCTTAGATTTGTGTGTGTGTGTGTGTGTGTGTGTGTGTTTATTTTCAGTACAACCCAACTGCAGTCCCCCCCACTCATTCCTCCCAGTTCCCCTCTTTCCCTCTCCCCTGGATCCACTCCTCCTCCATTTTCCTTGAGAAAAGAGCAGACCTCCCTGGAATATCAGCCCAACAGGGCATAACAAGATAAAACAAGACTACCCACATATCCTCATATCAAGACTGGGAGAGGTAACCCAGTAGGAGAAAAGGGGTCCCAAGAGCAAATGAAAATCAAAGATACCCATACTCCCACTGTTAAGGGTCCCACAAAACAGCAAGCTAACAACCATAAAATACATGCAGAGGATCTATTGCAGACTCATGCAGCCTCTGTGATTGATGCTTCAGTCTCTGTGAACCCCTATGAGCCCTGCTTAGTTGATTTGGTGGGATCTTGTTTTCCTGGTGTTCTTGACCTCTCTGTCTACTATAATTCTTCCTTGCTCAATTGCATGGAATTTCCCAAGCTCCAAGAGGAGGGAACCAATAGAGATCTCCAATTTGGGCTTGCTCTCTCTGCCTAATGTTGGACTGTGGGTACCCACATCTGCTCCTATCAGCTGCCAGTGAAGGACACTGTAATGACAGTTGGACTAGGCATCATGTATGAGTTTAGCAGAATATCATCAAGAATCATTTAATTAATTTTTTCCCTATTTTAAGTCTCTGACTATCCAGCCTCAAGTTCTTAGTCATCCAGACAGTGTCAGGCATGGGCTCCCTTGATGTGAGATGTTCTCTATGTTGTGAATATGTGTTACTCTGATTGGTTGATAAATAAAATGCTGATTGGCCAGTAGCCAGGCACGATAAACAGACAAGGAGAATGCTGCAAAGAGGAAGGCTGAGTCAGAAGACACCAGCCCACCATCTAGGGAGCAGCATTTAATAGCATACAGGTAAAGCCATGGAAAATGTGGCAACATATAGATGAACAGAAATAGGCTGAGTTTAAATTTAAGAGCTAGTCAGTAGTTATCCTGAACTAATGGATGAGCAATTTTAATTAATATAAGCTTCTGAGTGATTATTTTAAAAGTGGCTGTGGGGTCCATGGGGCTGGGCAGGACCAGAGAAAACTTTAGCTACACTCCTTCTCATGGTTTGGGCCTCAAATTAGACAAGTCTTTAGTTGGCCAAACTGACAAATTCTGCATCACCACTACCCCAGCACATCTTGAAAGTAGGATAAATTATAGGCTGAAGGTTTTTTGGCTTGGTTTGTGTCTTATTTCTACCACTGGAAAGCTTGCCTGGTTACTGAAAATGGTCAATTTGGACCCATGTCCTCCATTACTAGGAGTCCTGCCTAGGGTCACCAACATAAAGTCCTGGGAGCTTCTACTGGACTAGGTTGCCCCCTAATGTGCACCAATTCCAGTGTAATCTCTCCCAATACTCTCCCTCCATACCTCCCCCCAACCTAATCCCTCCTGTTTGGATGCCCATCCCTACCCTCCACTCCTTGTTTACCCAGAAAATCTATTTAATTTTCTTTTCCCAGGGAGATCCATGTGTCCCCATTTGATCCCCCCTTGTTACTTAGCTTTCTGGGTGCATGATTACCATTTACTTAACAACTAATATCTATAACTATAAGTGAGTACATATCATGTTTGTCTTTTTGGGTCCATGTTACCTCACAAAGGATCATATACCAATTTTTCTTTATTCATTTTTTGGTTGAGGGACATCTAGATTGTTTTCAGCTTCTGGCTATTGTGAATAAAGTCACAATGAACATCATTGAGCAAGTATCCTTGTGGTAGGATGGGGTGTCCTTTGGGTACACACCCAAGAGTGGTATAGCTGGGTGTTGAGGTAGGTCAATTCCCAGTTTTCTGAGGAACTGCCATATTGATTTCCATAGTTGCTGTACAAGTTTAAGCTTCCACCAGCAATGGAGGAGTATTGACCTTGCTCTACATTCTTGCCAGCAGGAGCTGTCACTTGTGTTATTGATCTTAGCCATTCTGACTGGTGTAAGATGGAATCTTTTTTTATTATTATTATTATTATTATTATTATTATTATTATTATTATTATTATTTTACAACACCATTCAGTTCAACATAATAGCCACAGAATCCCCTGTTCTCCCCCTCTCGCCCACCCCTCCCCCCAGCCCACCCCCCATTCCCACCTCCTCCAGATCAAGGTCTCCCCCGAGGACCGGGGTTGACCTGGTAGACTCAGTCCAGGCAGGTCCATTCCCCCCTCCCAGACCGAGCCAAGTGTCCCTGCATAAGTCCCAGGATTCAAACAGCCAACTCATGCAACGAGCCCAGGACCTGGCACCAATGCACAGCTGCCTCCCAAACAGATCAAGCCAACTGACTGTCTCACCCGTTCAGGTGGCCTGATCCAGTTGGGGGCCCCTCAGCCTTTGGTTCATAGATCCTGTGCTTCCATTCATTTGGATATTTATCCCGGTGCTTTATCCAACCTTGGCTTCAACAATTCTCGCTCATATAAATCCTCTTCATACTCACTAATTAGACTCCCAGTGTTCCACCAGGGGCCCAGCCGTGGATGTCTGCCTTCAGATTCCTCAGTCCTTGGATGGGGTTTATGGCATCACTATTTGGGTGTCTGGCCATTCCATCACCAGGGTAGGTCAGTTCCTGCCATCTCGCGACCATTGCCAGCAGTCTTTTGAGGGGGTATCTTTGTGGATCTCCGTGGGCCTCCCTAGCTCTCTGCTTCCTCCCCTTCTCACCTTCTCATGTGGTCTTCATTTACCATGGTCTCCTATTCCTTGTTCTCCCTCTCTTTTCTTGATCCAGCTAGGATCTCCCACTCTTTCCCTCGACTGTCGCCCTTCATTGTTCCCACTCATGACCAGGCTATTCATGTAGATCTTGTCTATTTCTCCGTGTCTTTTTTGGGGTCCCGTTTTCCAGGTAGCCTCACTGGTGATGTGAGTAGCAGTCTAGTCATCCTTGTTCCACATCTAGCATCTTCCTATGAGTGAGTACATACCATATTTGTCTTTCTGAGTCTGGGTTACCTCACTCAGGATGATTTTTTCTAGATCCATCCATTTGCCTGCAAACCGTGTGATGTCGTTGTTTTTCTCTGCTGAGTAGTATTCCATTGTGTATATGTGCCACAATTTATTTATCCATTCTTCAGTTGAAGGGCATCTAGGTTGTTTCCAGGTTTTGGCTATTACAAACAATGCTGATATGAACATAGCTGAGCAAGTGCTCTTGTGGTATGATTGAGCATTTCTTGGGTATATGCCCAGGAGTGGTATAGCTGGATCTTGGGGGAGATTGATTCCCAATTTTCTAAGAAAGCGCCATATTGATTTCCAAAGTGGTTGTACAAGCTTGCATTCCCACCAGCAGTGGAGGAGAGTTCCCCTAGTTCCACATCCTCTCCAGCAGAAAGTGTCTTCAGTGTTTTTGATCTTAGCCACTCTGACAGGCGTAAGGTGGTATCTCAGAGTTGTCTTGATTTGCATTTCCCTGATGATTAGGGAAGTTGAGCAATTCCTTAAATGTCTTTCAGCCATTTGGGATTCCTCTGTTGAGAAATCTCTGTTTAGTTCTAAAGCCCATTTCTCAATTGGACTGTTGGTCCTTTTGATGTCTAATTTCTTGAGTTCCTTATATATTCTGGATATCAGTCCTCTGTCAGATGTGGGGTTGGTGAAGATCTTTTCCCATTCTGTAGGCTGTCGCTTTGCCTTGTTGACCGTATCCTTTGCTCTACAAAAGCTTCTCAGTTTCAAGAGGTCCCATTGATTGATTGTTTGTCTCAGTGTCTGCGCTACTGGTGTTATATTTAGGAAGTGATCTCCTATGCCGAGGCGTTCAAGACTATTTCCTACTTTTTCTTCTAGCAGGTTCAGAGTAGCTGGATTTATGTTGAGGTCTTTGATCCACTTGGACTTAAGTTTTGTGCACGGTGACAGATATGGATCTATTTGCAGCCTTCTACACGCTGATATCCAGTTATGCCAGCACCATTTGTTGAAGATGCTTTCTTTTTTCCATTGTACACTTTTGGCTTCTTTGTCAAAAATTATATGTCCATAGGTGTGTGGGTTAATGTCAGGGTCTTCAATTCGATTCCATTGGTCCACATGTCGGTTTTTATGCCAATACCAGGCTGTTTTTATTACTGTAGCTCTATAGTAGAGCTTGAAGTCGGGGATTGTGATGCCTCCAGAAGTTGTTTTATTGTACAGGTTTCTTTTAGCTATCCTGGGTTTTTTGTTTTTCCATATGAAGTTGAGTATTGTTCTTTCCAGATCTGTGAAGAATTGTGTTGGTATTTTGATGGGGATTGCATTGAATCTGTAAATTGCTTTTGGTAAGATTGCCATTTTTACTATGTTAACCCTGCCTATCCATGAGCATGGAAGATCTTTCCATTTTCTGAGATCTTCTTCAATTTCTTTTTTCAGGGACTTAAAGTTCTTGTCATATAGGTCCTTCACTTGCTTGGTTAGTGTTACCCCAAGGTATTTTATGTCATTTTTGGCTATTGTGAAGGGTGATGTATCTCTAATTGCCTTCTCAGCTTCTTTGTCCATTGTATATAGGAGGGCTACTGATTTTTTTGAGTTGATTTTGTATCCTGCTATGTTGCTGAAGGTGTTTATAAGCTTTATCAATTCCTGGGTGGAATCTTTGGGGTCACTCAAGTATACTATCATGTCGTCTGCAAATAGAGAAAGCTTGACTTCTTCCTTTCCAATTTGAATCCCCTTAATCTCCTTATGTTGTCTTATTGCTCTGGCTAGAACTTCAAGTACTATATTGAATAAGTATGGGGAGAGTGGACAGCCTTGTCTCGTTCCTGATTTTAGTGGAATTGCTTTGAGTTTCTCTCCATTTAATTTGATGTTGGCTGTTGGTTTTCTATATATTGCCTTTATTATGTTTAGGTATGTTCCCTGTATTCCTGATCGCTCCAAGACTTTTATCATGAAGGGGTGTTGGATTTTGTCAAATGCCTTTTCTGCATCTAGTGAGATGATCATGTGGTTTTTTTCTTTGAGTTTGTTTATATGGTGTATTACATTAATGGACTTTCGTATGTTGAACCACCCTTGCATCCCTGGGATGAAGCCTACTTGATCATGGTGGATAATTGTTCTGATGTGTTCTTGGAGTCTGTTTGCCAGTATTTTATTGAGTATTTTTGCATCAATGTTCATGAGGGAGATCGGTCTGTAGTTCTCTTTCTTTGTTGCATCCTTGTTTGGTTTAGGAATCAGGGTAATTGTAGCCTCATAGAAGGAGTTTGGTAATGTTCCTTCTGTTTCTATTATGTGGAACAATTTAGAGAGTATTGGTATTAACTCTTCTTTGAAGATCTGGTAGAATTCTGCGCTGAAACCATCTGGTCCTGGGCTTTTTTTGGTTGGGAGACCTTTAATGACTGTTTCTATTTCCTTAGGGGTTATTGGACTATTTAAATAGTTTATCTGGTCTTGATTAAACTTAGGTATGTGGTATCTATCCAGAAAAATGTCCATTTCTTTTAGGTTTTCCAGTTTTGTGGAGTAGAGGTTTTTGAAATATGACCTTATAATTCTCTGGATTTCCTCAATGTCTGTTGTTATGTCCCCCTTTTCATTTCTGATTTTGTTGATTTGGATTCTCTCTCTCTGTCTTTTGGTTAGTTTGGATAAGGGCTTGTCTATCTTGTTGATTTTCTCAAAGAACCAACTCTTTGTTTCATTAATTTTTTGTATTATTCTCTTAGTTTCTAATTTATTAATTTCACCTCTCACTTTGATAATTTCCTGGCGTCTATTCTTCCTGGGAGACTTTGCTTCTTCTTGTTCTAGAGCTTTCAGATGTGCTGTTAATTCACTAGTGTGCGATTTCTCCAACTTCTTTATGTGGGCATTTAGTGCTATGAATTTCCCTCTTAGCACTGCTTTCATAGTGTCCCATAAGTTTGGGTATGTGGTGTCTTCATTTTCATTGATCTCTAGGAAGTCTTTAATTTCTTTCTTTATTTCTTCCTTAACCCATTGGTGATTCAGTTGAGCATTATTCAGTTTCCATGAGGTTGTAGGTTTTCTGTAGTTTTTGTTGTTGTTGAAATCTAGCTTTAAACCATGGTGATCTGATAGAACACAGGAGGTTATTCTGATTGTTTTGTATCTGTTGAGATTTGCTTTGTGGCCAAGTATGTGGTCGATTTTAGAGAAAGTTCCATGGGGTGCTGAGAAGAAAGTATATTCTTTCTTGTTAGGATGGAATGTTCTGTAGATATCTATTAGGTCCAATTGGGTCATGACATCTGTTAAGTCCTTTATTTCTCTGTTAAGTTTCGATTTGGGAGATCTGTCCAGTGGTGAAAGTGGGGTGTTGAGATCTCCCACTATTAATGTGTGGGGTTTTATATGTGGTTTAAGCTTTAGTAATGTTTCTTTTACATATGTGGGTGCTCTTATGTTTGGGGCATATATGTTCAGAATTGAAACTTCATCTTGGTCGATCTTTCCTGTGACGAGGATGTAATGTCCTTCTTGATCTCTTTTGATTGATTTTAGTTTGAAGTCTATTTTGTTGGATATCAGGATGGCTACCCCTGCTTGTTTCTTAAGACCATTGGATTGAAAAGTCTTTTCCCAGCCTTTTATTCTTAGGTAGTGTCTATCTTTGAATTTGAGATGTGTTTCTTGTATGCAGCAGAAGGATGGGTCCTGCTTTCGTATCCATTCTGTAAGTCTATGTCTTTTTATAGGTGAATTAAGTCCGTTGATATTAAGGGATATTAATGACCAGTGATTCTTCATCTCTGTTATTTTTGGTGGTAGTGTGTGTGTACTTCTCTTCTTTGGGGTTTACTGTTGTGGCTTTATCTATTGCCTGTGTTTTCAAGTGTGTATCTGACTTCCCTCGGTTGGAATTTTCCTTCTAGTGCTTTCTGTAGGGCTGGGTTTGTGGATAGGTATTGTTTAAATCTGGTTTTGTCTTCGAATGTCTTGTTCCTTCCGTCTATGATGATTGAAAGTTTTGCTGGGTATATTAGTCTGGGCTGACATCCATGGTCTCTTAGTGTCTGGATTACATCTGTCCAGGTCCTTCTGGCTTTCAAAGTCTCCATTGAGAAATCGGGTGTTATTCTGATGGGTTTACCTTTATAGGTCACTTGGCCTTTTTCCTTGGCTGCTCTTAATATTCTTTCTTTATTCTGTACATTTAGTTGTTTAATTATTATGTGTCGAGGGGACTTTTTTTGGGGGTCTAGTCTGTTTGGTGTTCTATAGGCTTCTTGTATCTTCATAGGCATTTCCTTCTTTAAGTTGGGAAAGTTTTCTTCTATAATTTTGTTGAATATATTTTCTGTGCCTTTGAGTTGGTATTCTTCACCTTCTTCTATCCCTATAATTCGTAAGTTTGGTCTTTTTATGGTGTCCCAGATTTCTTGGACATTTTGGTTCATGACTTTGTTGGCTTTAGTGTTTCCTTCGACTGATGGAACTATTTCTTCTACTGTATCTTCAATGCCAGAAATCCTCTCTTCCATCTCTTGCATTCTGTTGGTTATACTTGCATCTGAAGTTCCTGATCTTTTACTCAGGTTTTCTATTTCCAGCATTCCCTCTGTTTGTGTCTTTTTCATTTTTTCAATTTCCCTTTTCAGATCTTGGACTGTTTCCTTTGTTTGTTTCATTGCTTTTTCATGATTTTCTTTCAGTGCTTTATTGTTTTCTTCCAGGATTTTAATGTTTTCTTCCAGGACTTTATTGTTTTCTTGGAGGGCTTTATTGTTTTCTTCTAATTTGTTTGCCCTTTCCTCTAGTTGTTTACAGCGTTCTTCCAATTTTCTTGTCTTTTCCTCTACACACGCCTCTACCTTCTTCATGAAGTTACTCATAAGGCTACTTTCTTCTGCTTCTTCCAATTTTTGGTGTTCAGGTCTAGATGTTGGAGGCGAGCTAGGTTCTGGTGATGCTGTATTGCTCTTCATTTTGCTGTATGTACTTCTGCTTTGACGTCTGCCCATCTCCTTGTGATTCCTTCTTGATCTTATCAGTGGACTTGTTTCACAAAGATCTGACAGACTCAGGAAGACTCTGTCTCTTGTCCAAAAGGGAGTTCTCTTGTCCAACTCTTTGGTCCAGAAGGGAAGTCAGGGGCAAGCTCTGGTCCAGAATGGCAGTCGGGGACAGGCTGGGAGCTGGGGGCCGGTCTCTAAGTCTCAGGAAGTGGGTGGGGTCTTGGGCAGATGAGCGTGGGGGCAGGGCGCGGAGACTGCAGGGGCTGCCGGGGGCTTGGAAATGGGGATCCCTCCCGGTGGGGCTAGAAGGGGAGCTGCCCGGTGGCCAGAACCCGGCGCCAAGCTGGGCAGGTCCTCCCGGGGTGGCTGGTGGCCAGGGATGGGGTCCGGGCTGGACCCAGGCACTCACCTCTGGTCCAGAAGGGAAGTTGTCGGGGCAGGCTGGGAGCTGGGAGCCGGTCTCTAAGTCTCAGGAAGTGGGTGGGGTCATGGGCAGATGGGCGTGGGGGCAGGGCGCGGAGACTGCAGGGGCTGCCGGGGGCTTGGAAATGGGGATCCCTCCGGTGGGGCTAGAAGGGGAGCTGCCCGGTGGCCAGAACCTGGTGCCAAGTTGGGCAGGCCTCTCAGGAGTGGCTGGTGGCCAGGGATGGGGTCCTGGCTGGACCCAGGCACTCACCTCTGGTCCAGAAGGGAAGTTGTCGGGGGCAGGCTGGGAGCTGGGGGCCGGTCTCTAAGTCTCCGTAAGATGGAATCTTAAAGTCATTTTGATTTGCATTCCCCTCATGGCTGAGGTTGTTAAACATTCTTTAAGGGTTTCTCAGCCACTTTCAGTTTTTCTTTCGTTAATTGTCAGTTTAGCTCTATACCCACCTTTTAAATTGGATTATTTGGTTTGTTGAGGTCTAGTTTCTTGAGTTCTTCATATATTTTGGATATTAGACAACTATCTGAAGTAAAGTTGGTAAAAAAAAAAAAACCTTTTCCCATTCTGTAGGATGCCATTTTGTCCTGTTGACAGTGTTATTTGCATTACAGAACATTTTCAGTTCCATGTTGTTCCATTTATTAATTGTTGATCTTAATGCCAGGACTAGCTATTGGTGTTCTGTTCAGGAAGTTGTTTCCTGTGTGAATGCATTAAAGGCTACTCCACACTTACTCTTCTGTTATGTTCAATGTGTTTAGTTTTATTTTGACATTTTTGATACACTTGAATTTAAATTTTGTACAGGGGAATAAATATGGAACAATTTGCATTCCTCTACATGTAGACATCTAGTTAGGCAAGCACCATTTGTTGAAGGTAATTTCTTTTTTCATTGTGTATTTCTGGATTCTTCATCAAAAATCAGTTGTTCAGAAAATTTTAATCATACAAGTCTATGGCTTGGTTGCTTGGTTACAGTTACCTCATGATATTTTATTTTATCTGTGCTATTGTGAAAGTTGTTTTCCTCTCTTTCTCAGTCCATTTGTCCTTGTATATAGGAAGGCTACTGATTTTTTTTAGTTATTCTTGTATCCAGCCACATTGATGAAGGTGTTTATTAGCTGTAGGAGTTCTCTGATAGAATTTTGCAGTCACTTATGTATACTATCATATCATCTTCAAAGAGTGATACTGTGACTTCTTCCTTTCCAATTTATGCCCCCTTGATCTCCTTTGGTTATCTTATTGTTATACCTAGCACTTCAAGTACTATATTGAATAGATATGGAGAAGTAGACAGCCTTGTCTTATTCCTGATTTTAGTGGAATTGATTTAAGTTTCTCTCCATTTAATTTGATGTTGGCTATCACTTGCTATATTTTGACTTTATTGTGTTGAGGTATGTTCCTTGTATCCCTACTCTCTCCAGCCTGATTAGTTTTAAGTTATATTAGGTTGGAAGCATTTTTCCACCCTTTAACCCTAATTCGGGGTCTATTATTGGTTGTGAACTGTATTTCTTGGAGAGAGCAAAAGCTTGGGTATTGTTTTCTGATTCAATCTCTTTATCTTGTCTCTTAATTAATATGAATTATTATTCTGGAATTGTTTATTGTTCCTTGTGATCTTGAATATGTTTATTCTTTGCTTCAGACCTAACTATTTCTTCATTTGCCCTCTGAGAAACTGCTTTAGTAGGCATAATTTTCTTTAACCTCTTTTTATCATGAAAAGTTTACCTTTCTCTTTCATTATGATTGATAGTTTTGCTGGTTTAGTAGTCAGGGAGCATTGGTACTGTTTTCTAACTTGTAGAATATCAGCACAATCCATTCTGACTTTCCAGTCTTTACTGAAAGAATATGTTGATATTCCGATGGGCCCCTCATTGAATATGGTTTGATCATTCTCATTTGTAGTTTTCCATGTTTTTTCTTGGTTCAGTACATTAACTGTCACTTTTTTTATAACATAGGAAGTTTCTTTTGTGGTCCTTTATATTTGGAGTTCTGCAAAATCAAATAGACAACATATATATACAGAACTTTCCAATCAAAACTAAAGAATATACATTCTTCTCTGCAGCTCATTGGATTTTTCTCCAAAATAGACTACATATTAAGATAAAAACAAGTACAGGAAAATTTAAATAATATCTTGCACTCTATCAGACCACCATGGACTATCAGGATATAAACAACAAAAAAAGATCACAAATTCATGGATGCTAAGTTACACAAAGTGGAACCAAAATTGATTTAAGGAAAAAACAAAGAAGGAAATTTACATTGTTAGAATCAAATGGAAATGAATATGATTCATATCAAACCTATCATAACATACCAAAACCTATGGAACACAATGAAAATTGACATAAAATGAAAATTTATGGAACAGTGTATCCATGTCAAAAATTTTAGAGATCACAAATTAATGACTTTATGATATACCTGAAAACTTTAAAAATACAAAAACAATAAAAATTCATAAAGATAAATGGGAAGAGTTCATCAAAATCAGGGCAAAAATTAATGAACCAGCAATGAAAAATTAAATACAAAGAATGAATGAAGCCAATACTGAGAGTGACAATTTTAGCCAAATTAACAAAAATAAAGATACAGAATTTATATTTAATAAAATTAGAGATGGAAAGGGAGATATTGCAACAGACACTGAGGAAATTCAGAGAATCATAGGACATGTTTTTTTTTTTTTAGAAAACTATATCCCTCTAAATTGGAAAAATTTAAAGAAATGGATACATTTCAAGATATACAGATGACCTACTAATGTTAAATATAAATGAAGTTAATAGTTCAAATTGATCTACAACATCCAGTGAGATTAAAACATTAATTAGAACTATCCTAAATGAAAAAAAAGAAGCTTAAGTAAGATGGAGGCAGTGAAGAATTCTATCAGACCTTCAAAGAAGAGCTAACACTAATACACTGAAAACCATTACACAAAACAGAAAAAGAAATAATATTTACTTTGGGAAGGTGGTATTACCCTGATTTCAAAAACATGCAAAGATCCTAATAAAAACAAAGAAAAATTATAGGACAACCTCTTTTGAACATACATAGAAATAAAATGTTTGAAAACTGAGTTCAAGTACACACAACAATGATTATACACCATGATAATGTTGGCCTCATCCAAGGGATACAGGACTGGTCCAACACCTCTAAGTCAATGAATGTAATCCATCATATAAACAGAGTAAAGGACAGGAACACAAATGAATCATCTGGTAAAATGGAGTAAGGCCTTTGACAAAAATCCAACATAATTTCATGATGAAAGTCTAGGAAAAAAATAGGTACATGCAGAATAAAGCCCATTTTCTTATCACATGAGTTTATGATGTTATTCATCTTCTACAGAACCCAGAAACATGAAGAAAAGAGCATTACATTTATATGAATCACTAAAAGTGTGTCAACATGGAAATGAACTTTGGCACACAAATCGAAGAATGTTATATAAAATACATCCTTAATGAAATAAATCTTTCTGCATATTATGTTTTTCTTGTGAAATGTCATAATTTGTTCTGTATGTGGAAATTGGGATTTTACAAAGTGCAAGTTATTTTCCTCACTAGTGACTAATATTAAGAGAATGAGTAAATACGTCAAAACATATCATGCTTGCAGTGCAAATAAAACAACTGAGTTTACTTTTGCAGATCTAAAAGCAAAAAAGGGGGAGGGTACATTGCAGTGCACAAGTGTAATCCTGTTGGTTTTGGAGAAAGGAGGGGCAGAAGGAGGAGAACCTCACAAGTTTATGTACCACAAAAGATGTATTATTAAATACAGATAACAACCCACATTTGAAATTTTTTCTGTCTAGCATCATGTGCATGCACCCACACCACAGAGAAATATATACACATATCACACAACACAAATATAAAAGTAAATTGTTAGAGAAATGTCAACTGTGGTTCAGACAAATGGAATTGACTGGATGTTTCTGGATTAAGCAGTGTCTTAGTAACTGGTAGCTTGATCAAGAAACATTTTATTTTTTGTGATTGTGCAGATTGAAAGTTGAATTCTAGAATTTGATGTTCTTGTCCTAACACATGGATTGAACTCATCACAAGTATAAGACAACTGAATATTTGCTTACCCACTTAGAGCTCAAGTTATTTGGAGGTTCACATTCAGGGTTTTACACAATCCTAAAAAAATAAAACAAAGAGTCTTCTAAGTCATATAGAAACTTAATATAGTAGAAGCTTTTTAAAATATATACATATATAAAAATCTTAATGGAATCACCAAAAAACAAGGGAGACAAAGTCTAAGTAAGATATTTCTCACCACCAAATAAAACTTCCAGTTTGGGAATGGGATAATTGAGTTGCTAGCAAGACAAGCACAGTGGAAATGCCCAATCAATGCAGGCTACTGCCAAAGCTATTGGTTGCTCTCTACACAATGATGTGTAAAGCCCCATTTCTGAAGACAACACCACAGGACTCATTGTACATGGAGAAACTGAGGTGCCTACCTAGAGCCTTTGCTCCTGTGGACTAGTGTTCATGGTATTGGAAGGCAGCCTGCATGCTACCAAAGGAGAAAGGTAAACACAAGCCTAGCTACAGACCCTCCAAATTGCAATGGTGTTCTGCATGCAAGATATACTGGTGCAAAATGGCCCATAGCTTGTGGAATTAAACAATCAATATCTGATTGTATTTTAGGTTCACTCCATGAGCTGGAACCCAACATATCTCATATTGTCAAGAACTTGAGACTAGACAGGCCATAGATCCATAGGGAAACCAAATACTATTGTTTTGCTAAAGAAATGTAGCAATAAATTGTCTCCTAAGGATATTCTGCTATATTAATACATCATTGTGCCACTCAGCTATCATCAGAGATGTTCCCTCCAGCAGTGGAGGAATACTCACTTCTAAATGAGATGTCTTCTTAAAGTCCCTTCCCTCAGGGCTCAGGTAACCTGAAAGAAGAGGAGGTGGAAAGATTATAAGTGTCAGAGAAAGTGGAAGATACTGAGGAAAGAAGACTTTCTAAACATGGCAGGACTGATGCACATATGAACTCAAGAGACTGGGAAGGATGTACAGGCCTGTACCACTAAGACGGATGGGTTGTCAGCACTGAGAGGGCAAGTGGACACAAGCCCTCATCTTTAATTCAGAAGCCCACTCTGATGTCACAAGCCTCCATCCCTAACCCTGTTGCAAATACAAAAATTAGTCTTCTTCAAGGGAGTCTCATTGGGTATACAAACAATTCTTAAGGGAAGGCCCCATGCTCAGTAGTGGATGGAAAACAAAAGTACAAACTCAATGGCATATTTGGAGGTTAACATTTTTAGCCTTACATGTATTTTGTGTATAATTATGGCTTCTGGTGATTTGTTTTTTATGATTTTTATGATATTCTTTCTTTTTTTCAAGACAAAGTTTCTCTGTGTAATTTTGCACCTTTCCTGGAACTCACTCTGTAGACCAGGCTGGCCTCGAACTCACAGAGATCCGCCTGCCTCTGCCTCTCAAGTGCTGGGATTAAAGGCGTGTGCCACCACCGCCTGGTTCGATTTTTATGATTTTCTATGTATGAAAACATCTATGTGTTTCTCTACATCTATGTGATTATTTTCCTTGTTCTTTGGCTCTTTTTTTTTCTGTTTGTTCATTTTGTCCAATTCTGGCTTGTTTGTTTTTATTTTAATTTATTATTATTTTTCAGATACTTGATTGTTTTCTAATAAGAAGGAGAAAGAAAGGACATGGATTTGGGTGGAAAGGGAAGGAGGAAAGACATAGAAGGAGTTGGTGGAAGGGAAAGTATAAGCTAAGGATGCCCCATGGAACCAGACTAGGCCTTCTGGATAAATGAGACAGTTGATTAGCTTGAACTGTTTAGGAGTACCCCAGGCAGTGAGACCAGGACTTGTCTTTGGTGCATGAGCTGGCTTTTTTGAATCTAGGGCCTATGATGAGACACTTTGCTCAGCAGCCTTGGTGTAGGGAAGGAGGGGACTGGATTTGCCTCAACTGATTCTACCAGGCTGAGCTGACTTCTCAGGGGAGACCTTGCCTTGGAGGAAGTAGGAATAAAGGGAGGATTGGGGGGAGGAGAGAGGACAGAGGAATCATGGCTGATATGTAAAATTAAATTAATTATAAAATTAAAAAGTTTAAATAAAAATGGCTACAAAAATGTATGAAAAAAAAATCTACTTTCAATTTTAAAACGTAAAAAAAGAAATAATACTCCCATTCTAATTCCAGCTAATTCTGGGAAGATACTTCAACAGGGGGTTTGGGAAACAGAAGCATTTAAACTGTAAAAGCCATTGCACTAAGCTTGCACATATGTAAAATGTTGTGTAGTATGAGTGTTCCTCCTCAATATTGTCCTGCGTTCTGTACAGCTTTAAGCTGAGGAACTACCAATGTATTTTGGCCATGATGTTTGCTACTGAGGAGATCAACAGCAATCTCAATATTTTACCTAATATATCCCTGGGATTTGATATCCACAATGTCCCACATGGTCAAAGACTCACACTGGCCAATCTTTTTGGCTCATTTTCAGGCCCTGGTTATTCCATCCCTAACTACAGATGTGCAAGAGAGAGCATGTCAGCTGCTGTACTTACAGGACCATCTTGGGCAATATCTGAATACATAGGGACACTGCTGGATCTTTACAAATTTCCACAGGTAAGAGAGGGTGATGGGATAGGACATGATGTCAGCTCTGCTTGGTGACATTCAGCTGTCTGTGAAGGAAAGAGGGCAAACTTTAGTAACTCTTCATTGATAGGGAAGTAATACAGATATAGTGTATGACATAGCTGTATTTTTTGTAGCTTAGAATAGAGAGAAGGGGAAGGGTGGAACAGACACACTACACTATTGAACCTGTAAATATTCTCTGTACTGTCAAGGGATATTCAATTACAATGTTAACCCTGAGTTTGTGTTTGTGTTAATTAAAAAAAAATTAACCTTAGTTTAGGGGAATAGAGCCTGCCACTAGGTGGCTGGAATTAGCATTAGCGAGTCCGGTTGATCCAGGAATACAGAAAGAGAGACACACAGGAAGGAGTCGGATGGGACTTGGAGTTTGGTGCTTTCTTTATGGTTAGGGTTGAATTGAGAGACATGACTATTGATGGATCTCTGGTAAAAAGGAAAGTAAGCTGGTTGCTCCTCACCCTCTCTGATGTAACAGGTTTTCACTCCCACATTTGACTTCTGAGTCTTTACTGGTAAAAAGAACAATGCAGACTTAGTTTAAACCTATATATAGTGGCCACTGCAAAACCAGGCCTTGGGACTGGAAGTTCCTCCAGGCTGTAGCCTGAAAGCCTGGGTGGCTGTTGGTGCACTGACTGCTGGGTTGTGAGGTTGCAAACAGTAATTATCATTAAATTAAATTATCAGTAAATGCATGTGAAGCTGTTATCCTGACAGAAGAACATCACTGTACTTTTCTGATAAACCCATAGAAAGACAGATTTGACCTTCAAAGCAGGATTGTCTTAAAGGCTTCAAACCATTTCTGTAGACTTGAGTTAAATTTTATGACAATGTTCTTCTTTCTTTTTGTTTTTCCCTACAGCTTTCTTTTGGGCCTTTTGATACTACCCTGAGTAAACAAAGATGGTTTTCTTCCCTGTACCAGGTGGCCCCCAAGGACACATCTCTGACACTTGGCATTGTATCTTTGATGCTTCATTTCCACTGGAACTGGGTTGGGCTGTTCATCATAGATGATCACAAGGGTGCCCAGATTCTGTCAGATTTGAGAAGTGAGCTGGAGAAAAATGGAGTCTACATAGCATTTGTGGAAATGATCCTAGCCATCAGGGGTTCATTTCTGACCACATCCTGGAAAAATCAGGTGCAGATCCTGGAATCATCAGCAAATGTGATTGTTATTTATGGGGACACTGATTCTCTATTGAGCTTAATAGTGAATATTAAGCAGAAGTTAGTCACATGGAAAGTCTGGGTCCTGAACTCACACTGGGACCATTCCAAATTTGATGCCTTTTTCCTGTTAGATGCACTGCATGGGGCCCTTATTTTTTCACACCATAATGAGGAGATAGATGATTTTACAGATTTTATCCAGACAGTCAATCCTTCCAAATACCCACAAGACATTTATCTTCATGTATTATGGCACTCATTCTTCAACTGCTCATTTTCTAGGGAAGAGTGTAAAATTGTGGATAACTGTCTGCCTAACGCCTCCTTGGGATTCTTGCCAGGGAACATGTTTGACATGGCCATGAGTGAAGAGAGTTACAATGTGTACAATGCAGTGTATGCTGTGGCCCACAGTCTACATGAGATGACTCTCAATCAAGTACAATTTCAAACTCGTGGAAAAGGAAAAGAGATGGTATTCTTCCCCTGGCAGGTAACGGCACTTCTGTAGTATTATAACATCAGCAACAAGCCACTCTAGGGTTTATAAATACACTAAAATGAGGCAGTACATAGTTTAGATTACTTTGTTAAAAAGCTGCAAGAGAGACTGTGCAAGGGGGAGACTATTTTAAGTCCATATGTAGTTGTATTGCAAAGGGTCACACAATATTTGGAGGGTAAAATTTTCAATACAAAATGTCCATTAACCCCAGAGATTTCACACAACGGAAAAGCACAGACAGAGAATTGTCACAATGGACACGGAGACTTATAAAATTCTTATGTTACATAAATGAACACTCATAAAAATGCTCTCAACCTCAGAGCCATCTCTCCAACCTCGGTACGACTATATTTTCAAAGAGAGTGAGAATTTTCTCCATGCACATTTATGATTTAGGAGAGCTTGGTTTTAAGTTTTCTAATGGAACTGATTGGAATATTTAGAACCATAGTGATGTTTCTATTATCCTTAGGTATCACTTGTTTTATATGAGTGGTACCTATATTAAAGGTGCTTTTCATATCAGGGATTAAAATCAAGAAGGGATGTTCCTGATTCTGCCTCTGTTTTATTTCTCTGAAGTTTATGTAGCATAAAGCATGCATTTCTTTTAGCTTCACCCTTTTCTGAAAAGCACACAACTCATCAATCATGCTGGAGACCAGATGATTCTGGACTGGAAAAGGAAATCACATGCAGAATATGATATTCTCAATTTTTGGAATTTCCCGCAAGGTCTTGGGATAAATGCAAAAGTAGGAACATTTTCTCCAAATGCTCCAGAGGGCCAGAAATTGTCCTTATCTTATCACATGATACAGTGGGCCACAGGATTGTCAGAGGTGAGTTGCAACTTAACTTCAGTATTTTGACCTGTATAAATTTCAAAACATATATTTCCATATGTCATGACCCTTCACTGCTCACAAATGGCCCATTTATATACAGACAGTGATCACCAATATCATACCTAATTTTGCTGAATGAACTATTTATTTTCCAGTCTGCCCATTTATTTAGTATACTATATAGAGTATCTTTTTTCAGGATTCTTTACATCATTATCACAGATCATCTGACAAAAGATTTATTTTGATCCCATCTTGAAAGGTTTCAGTCAATGGTCAGTTGGCCTTTTGCTTCTAGGCCCCTGTCAAGAGAGAAGAACATGACTGTAATATGTAGATGTGTTCGTTGTTTGTTTTGCTGTTGTAGAAAGGCTACTTAACAAACAGTATGGGAGGATTTTTCTTGGTTAACAGTTTAATGATATATTCACTCACTGCAGGAAGCCATGTCTTTAGGTGGTAGAGGTAGATGTTGACAATGCAGTAACAGTCAGGATGTAGAGACAGCTGAATGCTGCTGTCATCATCCTTTATTCCTTTACATTCATTTGTAGTCCAGGGCCAATAAATTGGGGTGACCCACTTTAGAGAGGATATTTTGCCTCAACTAACCTAATCTAGGAAAATTTTCCAATAATTCTCCTATATTGGTTTCCACAGTGGTTCTAAGATTAACCACTACCATGAATGACACGATGAACCCTTACCATGGAAGAAAAAATTTATTTGCCTTTCTAGCCAGGAGTCAAGAGACAGTAAATTTGTAGTCTCACCAAGACATGCTAACAAGGACCTAAATTCCTACTTTTATGCCTCACCTCATAATCTTTGAACAATTTCCCAACAAAGTCATGTTATTAGGGCAAAGCATTTACCACATGGGCTTGTGAATGACTCAACTTAGCAATAAAAAATTCAACTATCTGCATTTAGAAATATTAACATAAATAAATTAATAATTCTATATTCAAAAACACTCTACTGGAGATTCCATAGAGCATGACCATTTGCTGCCATTCATTTTATTATTCTCAGATTCCTCAGTCTGTATGCAGTGAGAGCTGTCATCCTGGATTCAGGAAAACCCACCGAGAGGGGGAGGCTGCCTGTTGCTATGACTGCAAGCAATGCCCAGAGAATGAGATTTCCAATGAGACAGGTACATGTCAATCATGCAGAAAACAGTCACAGATATACACAACTGCAATATCTAAGCAAATGAAAAACATCTATAGGTGAAGTGCAATCAGTTCACTTCAGTGAAGACAATCCTCTTTCTTCCAACTGTCAGAAAACTACAGGTTACAGTTCATTTCTCCCACTGAAATAACACACTCTTGACATTGAAATCCATACCTGCTTTGTGTTCTTGAACCACTGTGGACATGTCTACCTACAGAAAACCACTTTCCCACACCAGAGCAGTATGATTCATTTTGCCATGCAGTTTGTCTTGGTTTCTTTTCCTATATTATTGTCTTTTTTCTTTCCCTATATTATTAACAAATTTTCTATTTATTTTACATACTAATCACAGATCCCCCTTTCCTCTCTCCTCCTGCCCTCCAGCTTTCTCCCCCCCAAACACTGCCATTTCCACCTCCTCCAAGGCAAGGATTCCCATGGGGAGCCAGCAGAACCCAGTACATTCAGTTGAGGCAGGTTCAAGGCCCTCCTCCTGCACCAAGGCTGCCCAAGGTGTCCCACCATAGGCACTGGGGTCCAAAAATCCCACTAATGCACCAGGAATGGATCCTGATCACACTGCCAGGAGCCTCCCTAAACAGGCCAAGCTAAATGATTGCCTTGCCTATGCAGAGTGCCTAGTCGAGTCACTTGGGAGCTCCATACCTATTGGTCCACAGTTCATGAGTTCCCACTAGTTTGGCCTGGTGGTCTCTCTACGTTTCCCCATCAGGATCTCTGTGTTCCTTGCTCATAGAATCCCTCCTATCTCATCGACTGCACCCCTGGAACTTGGCCTGGCACCTGGCCATGGATGTCGCCATCTGATTCCATCAGTTAATGGATGAAGGCTCTACCTTGGTATCTTTTTTGTCCTCTTCTATTGCTGTGAAAAAGCACTATGACCAAGCAACTTATAAAAGAAGACATTTAATTGGCTTACAATTTCAGACTATTAGGGTCCATGAAGTCAGAGCAGAGGCATGTGTGATAGGTTGAATGAGAATGACCCCCATAGGTTTATATGCTCGAATACTTGCTCTACAGTTGTGGAACTATTTGGAAAGGATTAGCATATGTGGCCTTGCTGAAGGAGGTCTGTCACTGAGGAAGGGAATAGAGGTTTAAAAACCCACTTATCCCCCACTTTCTCTTCCCCCCTTCTCTCTCTCTCATCTCTGCATCATGCCTATAGATCAGATGTAAGGTCTCAGCTCTTTTTCCAGCTCCATTCCTTCCTGCCTGCAGCTTGCCATGTTCTCCATCTGGAACTGTGAGCCTACAAGTTAAATTCTTTCTTCTATTAGTTGCCTTGGTTATGATGCCTCTTCATAGCAATAGAAATTTGACTAAAACAGCGTGACAACAGGAACAGTTGAGACTTTACATACTGATCCACAAGTAGGAGACAGAGAAGACACACTCTATGTGACAAGATGCTTAAAAATTTCCACAGCATTGGGCCTCTCTCAAAAGTTCCACATCTCCTAATCCTTTCCAAATAGCTCCACCAACTGTGGGCAAGCCATACAAATATATGGTGTAAGGGGGAACATATGCATTCAAACCACTGCATTATGTTCACTGACACCATTAGTCTTGTGAGCCTATCATAGTTTTGTTTTTTACTTTAAATCAATTTTATGATAATTCTATATATTATACAATACATCCCAACCACAGCCTCCCCTCCCTTCCTTCCACCCAGCCACACCCTCTACCTCCCCTTCTTCCCAAGATCCACTGTTTTTTCAGTTCCCTTCAGAAAATGAGAGCCTCCAAGTAATATTAACTGAACATGACATAACAAGATGCAATAAGACTGAGCATAAACCCTCATATCAAGGCTGGACCAGGCAACACATAGGAAGAAATCCATCCCACGATCAGGCAGATGAATCAGGCACACCCCCACTTCTACTGTTAGGAATCCCACAAAAATCTCAAGCTAAAAAAAATCACAGCATGTATTCAGAAGGCCTAGCACAGACCCATGAAGCCTCCCTGACTCCTGCTCCAGTCTCTGTGAGCCCCTATGAGCCCTGCTTAGGTGATTATTTGGGCCATGTTCTCCTGTTGACCTCAACCCCTCTGGCTCCTACAATCCTTCCTCCTCCTCTTCTGTGTGGCTCACTAAGCTCCCTATAATGTTTGGCTGTGGGTCTTTGCATCTGCTCTCATCAGCTGTTAGAGTAAGTCTTCTTGATGAAGATTGGGCTAGGCACCAGTCAATGAGTATATCAGAATATGATTAGAAAGCATTTCATTGACTTTTTTCGTTTTCTTTCTTTTATTTTCTTTTCAGTAGTGTTTGGTCCTCTAGGTCTCTGAGCATTCAGCTTCACATTCCTGGCCATCCAGGCATTGTCTATCATGGGCTCTTTCTCATGACTTGGGCCTCAAGACAAATAAGTCACTGGTTGTCCACCCCCAAGAGCTCTGAGCCACCATTGCCCCAGCACAGTTTGCTGGCAGATAGGATATGAGTGGAAAGTTTTGTGGCTGGATTGGTTTCCCAGTCCCACCACTGATAGCCTAGCCAGGTGAAAGAAGATGGCTGGTTTAGGCTCCATATCGTCAATAACTAGGAGTCCTCTCAAAGGTCACCCTCATAGCTTCCAGGAAGTATCCACTGCACTAGGTTTACACATAACTCCCCATAATCCATGTGTTCCAGTCGTCTCTCCCCATACTGCCTCCCTGAGTCCTATTTCCCTGCCTGATACCTCCTGCTATCCCCTCTGCACTCAGTACACTAACAAAAATCTATTACGTTTCCCTTTCCCAAGGAGATCCATTTGTCGCCTCTAGAACCCTTCCGGTTACTTAGCTCTCTGTATATGTGGATTATAGTGTGATTATCCTTAACAGCTAATATTAACTTATAAGTGAGGACATATCTTGTTTGTCTTTCTGGCTCTGGGTTTCCTCACAAAGGATATTTTTTTCTGGTTCCATCCATTTACCAGCAAATTTCATGGTGTCATTTTTTTTTTGTAACAGATGAATAATAAGACATTGTGTAAATGTAGCACATTTCTTTATCTATTCTTTGGTTGTGGGATATCAAGACTGTTTCCAGTTTCTAGTTATTATGAATAATGCTGCTGTGAACAGAGTTGTAGAAGTGTCTTTATGGTAGGATGGAGCATCCTTTGGGTATATGTATGATGGTATTTTATTTATACTGAAATGTGATTTTATTTGTATGTTAATAAATAAAGTTGCTTGGGGGTCAGAGCTAATAGTAAGCCATAGCAGAGCAGGGTGTTCATGGTGCACGCCTTTAATCCCAGCACTTGGTAGAAGAGCTAGTTAGATCTCTGTGTGGTCAAGGATACAGCCAGCATTGGAGACACATGCCTTTAATCTCAATACCATAGAAGACCTGGAGGGCTGTACATACAGGCAGTGATGAGGCAGTCATGTGTTTGGGTTTACAACCAATGAGAAGGCAGAACAAAAAGACTATATAAAGATAAACACACAGGAATTAGGTCCCTTTTTCAGAGAGGTCTCTTGGCTAGCTGCAGCAGGCGGGTAAGGCTCTTAGCTCTGATCTCTTGGTTTTCTTCTTTGCATTGGTTCTGTGTTTCTTACTTAATAAGACGGTTGGTTACATCTACATATATGCCCAAGAGTGGTATAGCTGGGTCATGAGGTAGGTCAGTTCTCAATTTTCTGAATAATCACCATATTGATTTCCAAGTGCTATACAAGTTTGCACTCCCACCATCAACAGAGGAGTGTTCCCCTTGCTCTGCATCTTCACCAGCATAAATAGTCACTTGTGTTATTGATCATAGCCATTCTTACTGGTGTAAGATGGAATCTCAAAATCTTTTTCATTTGAACTTCCCTGATGTATAAGGATGTTAAACATTTCTTTAAGTGTTTCACAGCCATTTTAGTTTCTTCTATTGAGAATTCTCTGTTTGGATTTGTACCTCATCTTTTAATTTGATTATTTGATTTGTTGATGTCTAGTTTCTTCAGTTCTTTATATATTTTGGATATTTCCCTGTATCTGATGTGGAGTTGGTGAAAACTTTTTCCCATTTATAGGCTGCCATTTTGTCCTATTGACAGTGTCCTTTGCCTTACAGAAGCTTTTCAGTTTCATGAGGTCTCATATATTAGTTGTTGATCTTAATGATTATGCTATAGGTGATCTGTTCAGGAATTCATCTCCTGTGCCAATGGGTTCATGGCTACTCCCCACTTTTTCTTCTGTTAAGTTCAGTGAGTCCAGTTTTCTTTTTTTTTTTCAGTGAGTCTGCTTTCCTGTTGAGATCTTTGATTCACTTGGACTTGAGTTCTATGCAGGATGATGATATAGATATATTTGCATTCTTCTGCATGTAGACATCCAGTAAAACCAGCACCATTTGTGGAAGATGTTTTCTTTTTTCCATTGTGTCTCGTTGGCTTCTTTATCAAAATTCAAGTGTACCTAAGTGTGTGGATTTATGTCTGTGTCTTAAATTAGATTTCACTGATCAACCTATCTGTTTTTATGCCAATACCTTATGGGTTTTGCTACATAGTTCTGTAGTGCAACTTTAAATCAGGGATGGTGATACCTCCAGCAGTTCTTTTATTATACAAGATTATTTTAGCCATCCTGAGTTTTTTGCTTTATCATATGAAATTGAGTCTTGTCCTTTCAACTCTGTAAAGAATGGAATTGTGTTGCAATTTTGATGTGGGTTGAATTGAATCTGTAGATTGCTTTTGGTAGGTTGGCCATGTTTTATTATGTTGAATCTACTGATCCGTGAGCATGGGAGATCTTTCCATCTTCTTATATAGTCTTCATTTCTTTCCTCAAATATTTGAAGTTTTTGTTATGCAAGTCTTGCTTAGTTAGGGTTACCCCAACAGATTATATATTGTTTGTGGCTATTGTGAAGGGTGTTGCTTCCCTGATTTCTTTCTCCAACACTTTGAAATATGTAAAGAGGAGGGCTATTGGATTTTTAAATTAATCTTGTATTCAGCCATATTGCTGAAGGGGTTTTTCAGCTATAGGAGTTCCCTAATTGAATTTTGGGGTCAATTATGTATATCACCCTATTATCTGCAAATAATGATATTTTGAATTCTTCCTTTACAGTTTTTATGTCCTTTATCTCCTTCAGTTGTCTTATTGCTCTAGCTAGAACTTCGAGTACTATATTGAGTAGTTATGGAGGAAGTGTACAACTTTGTCTTGTTCCTAAATTTAGTGGAATTTCTTTGAGTTTCTGTCCACTTGCTTTAATGTTGACTACAGACTTGATGTAAATTGCCTTTGTGATGAGTAAGTATGTTCCTTGTATTCCTAATCTCTCCAAGCCTTTTATCATGAACGGATATTAGATTTTGTCAAAGGATTTTTCAACATCCAATGAGATAATCATATGCTATTTTCTTTCATTCAGTTTGTTTATATGGTGAATATGTTTACTGATTTTTATATGTTGATACATCCCTAAATCTCTGGGATGAAGCCTACTTGATCATGGTAGATGATCTTTAGATATGTTCTTGGATTCTGTTTGCAAGTATTTCATTATTTTTGCATCTATGTTCATAACAGAAATTGGTCTGTAATTCTCTTTCTTTGTTGACTCTTTTTGTGGTTTGAGTATCAGGGTGACTATGGCTACATAAAATGAGTTTGCCAATGTTCCTTCTGCTTCTATCTTGTGGAATAATTTGAGGAGTATTCATATGAGCTCTTCTTCAAAGGTCTGGGAGAATCTGTTATAAAACCCTCTGGCCCTGTGCTCCTTTTGGTTGGAAGACTTTTCATGACTGCTTCTTTTTCCTTAGTGGTTATAGGTCTATTTGAGTTGTTTATCTGATCTTTATTTAAATTTGGTAAGTTGTATCTATCAAGAAAAATATTCATTCTTTTAGATTTTCCAAATTTGTGGAGTACAGGTTTTTATAGTATGGCCTAATGATTCTTTGGATTTCCTTGCTGACTGTTGTTATGCCTCTATTGTCATTTCTGATTTTGTTAATTTGGGTATTCTCTCTCGGCCTTTAAATAAGTTTGGATAGTAGTTTGTCTATCTTACTGATTTTTCTCAAAAACCAACTTTTTGTTTCATTGATTCTTTGTATTTTTCTCTTTGTCTCTATTTTATTGAATTCAACCCTTGATTATTTTTTGCCATCTACTCCTCTTGCATGTTCTTGCTTCTTTTCCTTCTAAAGCTTTCAGATATACTGTTAAGTTGCTGGTATGAGGTCTCTCCACTTTTTATGTAGGCACTTAGTGCTATAAACTTTCCTCTTTATACCACTTTCACTGTGTCACATAAGCTTAGGTATGTTGTGCATTCATTTTCATTGAATTCTAGGAAGTCTTTAATTTTTTGTTTCTTCTTTGAATCAAGGGTAATTGTTCATTTTTCATGAGTTTGTAAGCTTTCTGCTTTTTCTGTTGTTGTTGTTGAAATCCAGCTTTAATCTACTGTGGTCTGATAAGGTATAAGTTGGTTATTTCAATTTTCCTATATCTATTGAGACTTGTTTTGTTGGTGAGCATATGGTAAACATTGGATAATGTTCTGTAGGGTACTGAAAACAAAGTATAATCTTTTGTGTTTGGGTGATATGTTCTATAAATGTTTGTTACATCTTTTTGAGTCATAACTTCTGTTAGCTCCATTATTTCTCTGTTTAACTTTTGTCTGGATGACCGGTCTTTTGGTGTGAGTGGAGTATTGAAGTCTCTCACAATTAACATGTGAGGATTATGTGTGATTTAAACTTTAGTAATATTTCTTTTATAAATCCTGGTGCTTTTGCTTTCGAGTCACAGATGTTAAGAACTGCAATGTTCTCTTCATGGATTTTTTTCCTTTGATTTGTATAAAATGTTCTCCATCTCTTTTGATTAACTTTGGTTAGAAGTTAATTTTGTTAGGTATTATAATAGCTACACTAGTTTGTTTCTTAGATCTATTTGTTTGGAAAGCCTTTTTCCAACCCTTTACTTAGAGGTAATTTCTATATTTGGTGTTGAGGTGTGTTTCATGTATGCAGCAAAAGGATGGATTCTGTTTTCATACTCATTCTGTTACCTATGTCTTTTTATTGGGGAATTGATTCCATTAATATTAAGAGATATTAATTACCAATGATTGTTAATTATTATTTTCTTGGTGGTGGTAGTGTTGGTGGTGGTGGTTAGTGGTGATGGTGTGTGTGTGTTTCCATTCATTTTGTGGGGGTGAGAGTATCTATTGCCTTATTTTAATGGGTGTAGTTAAACTCCTTGTTTTGGACTTTTCCTTCTTATATCTCTATAGACCTGAGTTTGTGGGTAGATATTGTTTAACTTTGACTTTGTCATGAAATATCTTGTTTTCTTCATCTATGGTGATTGAAAATTTTGCTGGGTATAGTAGTCTGATAGTAGTCTGCACTGGCCCCCATGGTCTCTTAGAGTCTACATAACATCTGCCCTGATTCTTCTGGCTTCTGAGTTTGCATTAAGAAGCAGGATGTAATTCGACTAGGTCTGTCTGCCTTTATATGTTATTTTTCCCTCTTTTCAGCTTCTAATGGTCTTTCTTTGTTCTCTGTGCTTAGTGTTTTTGTTATTAAGTGGCTTGGGGACTTTTTTTTCAGGTCAGGTTCAATTGCTTTGGAATTCTGTAGGCTTCTTGTACATTTATAGGAATGTCCTTCTTTAGGTTAGGAAAATTTTCTTCTATGATTTTATTGAATATATTTTATGGGCCCTTAAGCTGGCATTCTTCTACTCATATTATTCTTAGTTTGGTCTTTTAATAGTTTCCAAAATTTCCTGAATGTTTTTTTGTTAGGAATTTTTAGATTTAACATTTTCTAGATTTAGATTTAACAATTCTTTGACCAATGAATTTATTTCTTCTACTGTATCTCCAACACTTTAGATTCTATCTTCCATCTTTGGAATATTGTTGGTGATGTTCACTTACCCAGAATTTCCATTTCCAGTATTCCCTCCATCTGTATTTTCTTTATTGCTTCCATTTCCACTGTCAGGTCTTGAACAGTTTCCTTCACCTGTTTGTTTGTATTTTCCTGGCTTCCTTGGCATTCTTTAAGGAATTTATCAATTTCCTCCAATTTTTTTGTTTGACTTCTCCCCAGTTTCCTCAAGAGATTTTTTCATTCCCTCTTTCCTCTATCATCTTCATAAAGTTGTTTTAAAGGTTGCTTTCTTTCTTTTTTTTTTGACTTACTCTGGTGATGGGATGGCCAAACACCCTAATAGTTGTGCAAGGTTGATTTCTTGTGCTTCAGCCATGTTGGAATGTTCAGGTCTTTCTGTTATAGGATAGCTGGGTTCTGGTGGTATAATTTTGCTCTTTCTGTTGTTGACTATGTTCTTACACTGGCATTTAGGCATCTAGGTTTGCATTGATTATACATTTTGATGTTTATTCCTGACTTTGTTTGTGTTGAATGTGGGTTTTGTTCCTTGGTTTCTGTTTCCTCTCTGTTCTTCTGGCCTATGTGGCTCTGGATTCTGGTGACTAGGCAGTCTAATTCCAGTAAGGTCTCTCCAGTGGGGGTTTTGTGGCCCTCATGACCTCTGGGATTTGGATAACAAACTTGCCTCTGTGGTTCCAAGAACCTGTGTGGCCTCTGGTGTTCTGGGTACCTGCTTCTTATCTGGGATTCATAGCATCACATATCCTCCAGTAAAAACATAGGTTATCTGCTGAAGTTGTGGGCTGGGAGAGGGAGTACAGAAGAGGGACAATTAGTGGCTATTAGGCCAGCTCTAGGGAGTGTTGGCTAGCAGTGTACAGTGTCTTATCTTGGGTCCCTAGAACCACCCTGGACTGGGATAAAGCAGACATCTTCTGCCTAAGGTGTGGGTTGAAATATGGAGCCCAGGGGAGGGAGTATAATTGGGGCTGTTGGGAAGACTTTAAGGAGTATTAGAAGGTGGTATGGTATCTTACTTGGGGTCACTAGGTTGACCCTGACCTCCAGTAAAGGTGCCAGAGTTGTGGGCTGGAATATGGAGCAAAAGAGAGGGGGTGTTATTGGGAGATGTTGTTCAGGCTTTAAGGAGTGTTAGCCACCAGTGTGGAGAGTTTTACCTAGGGTCCCTAGGACCAGCCTGTCGTCCAGTAAAGCTGCCAGAGCAGTTAGATGAAATATAGATGCCAGGGAAGGGGGGTTCTTCCATCCCTAAAACCAACCTGGCCTTAGGTAAAGCATAAATCTTCTGCAGAAGTTGTGGGCAGAAATATGGAGCCCAGGGGAGAGAGTACAACCTCAAGATGTTGAGCAGGCTGGAGTCTCTAGGACCAGTGAGGCTCCAGTAAAGCTACCAGAATTGTGGGCCAGAATATGGAGCCCAGTAGAGGTGGTGATGTTCTGGGATGTTATTTTTATTTATTTATTTTCTTCTGGTTTTATTCGACTTTTCCTTTATAGTTTGGTTTACAACTTTGTGTTTTTTTATTTTTATTGTTTGTGTGTACCTGTGTGAGAGAGTGAGGTTTTTTTAAATTGTTTGTTTTGTTGGGATTTTTTTTTCTTTTTTAATGACAGAGGGGAAAGAATGTGTAGAATCGGTTGGGCATAGAGGTGGGGAGAATCTTGAAGGAGTTGAAGGATAGCAGAATCACTATCAGAATATAGGGATTAAGAATGTTAATATGGTGATATAAAGAGAAATAAATATATCAAAAATAAAAAAAACTGTATAGAAATATGGGCATTATTAATACATTGAAAATATAACAGAAAAATCCATAAGTATACATCATAATCCAAGAATAAATTGATAAGATACCAGGAACAGAGCATTCAAACTCTGTTCCATAAAGACATAAGAATACATGAGCAGTGCTGTATCTATGCATTACATAGGTAATATTGTACAGAATAATGAGAGCAGTGTCACTGATGAAATTATTCAAGGCCACAAGAATTTAAGAATACTAATTCACTCAGGCTCCTTCAGAGAATGACAAAACTTAGAGAACACCATAGACTTTATGAAAGTAGATACATTTGGGATATGTAGAAGAGAACATCATTGTAGAATAAGCATTTCAAAGGACATTCTATTACACTGAAGTTTCATGCCCTATTAAGAATGGAGATGTATTAATGAAGAGGCAATGTCAGAGCCAAATCAGGTTCATGGAATGTACATCAGTGCTCTAATGACTTATAAAACAGATACTACAGTGTCACTAAGGTGAGGATACCATATGAGTAACAACTGAAAAAGCATTAGCTTTGTTTAATTTCTGTCAGCATGAATCAGAAGATAAATTGAGTGTATTCCTTCTGTATATGTATCTAAAACAGAGGAAGACGGTTTAGATAACATTGCAATGTTCTGGAGCAGGGAAGTGGCTTAGGATACCAGCCTTTGTTGACTACCCAAGAGAGGCCTTATCCCATATGAAAAGTGGATGAGTGTGGGGTGGGGAGAGGTCAGGGGAAGTGGGAAAAGGGGTAACTGTGATTGGTATGTAAAATAAAAATAATAATAAAATAAAATATTAAAAAGGGGGGAAGGAGAACCTGAGAATGCATTCATGATGATCTGCATTTCTTCCAGATGTGGATCAGTGTGTCAAGTGTCCAGAAACTCAATATGCAAATACTGAGAAGAGCCACTGTCAACATAAGACTGTGACATTTCTGGCCTATGGTGAGCTCCTGGGAAAGACACTCAGCTTCTTGTCCCTGGGTTTCTCATTACTCACAGCTGTTGTCCTTGGGGTATTCCTGAAGTACAGAGACACTCCTATTGTCAAGGCCAATAACCAGCATCTCAGTTACATCTTGCTCATCACTCTGATCCTTTGTTTTCTCTGTCCCTTGCTTTACATTGGCCATCCTAGCACAGTCACCTGTATCCTGCAGCAGAACATATTTGGACTTCTGTTCACTGTGGCTCTTTCCACTGTGATGGCCAAAACTCTCACTGTACTCATAGCCTTCAAGATCACTACTCCAGGGAGAATGAGGAGGTGGCTGCTGATAGCAAGGGCCCCCAATTTCATCATTCCCATCTGCACTCTGCTGCAAGTTGTTCTCTCTGGAATCTGGCTGGCAACCTCTCCTCCGTTTACTGACAAAGATGTCCTTTCAGAACATGGACACATCATCATCATTTGCAACAAAGGCTCAGCTATTTCCTTCTACTGCATCCTGGGATATCTTGGAATACTGGCTCTAGGGAGCTACCTTATGGCTTTTTTGTCCAGGAATCTGCCTGACACATTCAATGAAGCCTAGTTCCTGGCTTTCAGCATGCTGGTGTTCTGCAGTGTCTGGGTCAGCTTCCTCCCTGTCTACCACAGCACCAAGGGGAAGGTCATGGTGGCTATGGAAGTCCTCTCTATCTTGGCTTCCAGTACATCACTCTTAGGCATCATCTTTGCCCCGAAGTGTTACATCATACTATTAAGGCCAGAAAGGAATTCACTTCATTACATTAGGGACAAAACATATGCTAGGAGGAAATACCTTGAAACCTAGCTACCATGTGTCTTAAAGAGATTGGAAGCATGATTGTTCTTCACTATCTGAACACTCACCTATGAAGTCATAATTTGGCATTTGATCCCATAGGCTGTTATTTCTTTAAGTAATAGTATTAAGCTAAATGAATTCTGCATCCATCCTTTCTTTCATGTTGAGAGCCTGAATTTTGAGTCCTCTTCTTTCATTCACTATTACTTTTGTGTTATTGATTTCATTTGCTGATGAAATCCTTATTTGTGAGTTCTTCTATTTGGATCATTCACATATTTTATTAGCTTGACAACTGGATTCAAATAAGATTTATTTCCTCTATCAATTACGTATGCTCATGAACAGATTCAAGAGTCATATATGTAAATATTCTTAAATATTTTATAAATTTGACATTCAGTGCAACAAATTTGTGTTGATATAGTGTTTTGTTTTTGAAGCCCCTAAGACATTTCACCAATTTGTCATGCTTTCTTTTATTACATGTTTTTATTCTGAAGAAATCCAAATTATTCACATTCGATGTAACTTTTCATAAAGATTATACTATACCAGATCACTGCGTAATGAGCTACATACTAAGTTATTGCAAACTTAGGACCTCCTTTTATAACCCAACACCAAATGTCAACCAGAACAGCAATTTGCAGTCAATACCTGGAGCCTCTCTTTGAATTATGATGCCCTGTGTCAAATGCCCAGATGTAACTACTCACACTGACTCTGTACTCACTTCTCTGTGTTACTCTAAACATCCAGTCAGCCTTTATTTTGTCACTCCCTCTAAGTCCTTCACCTTTTGCTAAATATGTGCATATTCCTTCAACTCCTACAGACTGGGAAAGACCTACAATCCAGGAAGGCCATTTGCAACCATTGATGTGGAGGCTTCTCTGAACCCAGGACTCCAGATAGAATCAGCAAAAGATCATGGTGCTTGGCTTCACAACTGATCTGGGTGATGGCTGTATGTGAACTAGGACTTCATGAACTATGTCAGAGAGAGTCAGATCAGTCAGGAAGACTAGTTCAAGAAGATTAAATAAGAATCAATAAGGAACGTGGGGACTGGCACATGCTTATTTACATAAGGAGTCCCCAAAAGAGGAAGACAATGCCTCATGCACCTGTAAAGCCCCAGAGCTCTTACCATTATGCATTCCCCTCATTCTCATAGAAACCCACTATTCAGATTTTTTTTTTGTGTGTGTGTTTGTGAGAGAGAGAGAGTGTGTGTGTGTTGAGTGTATTGTTATATGCAAGTGTGTATATAAGTGTCCTTGGAGGCCTTAAGAGGGCATTGATCCTTTGGAGCTACCATTACAGGGTGTGTGAACTACACACTCAGCCACTTTGCAAGAGCAACACATGATTTTGTCTCCTGAGATATCTCTCCAGCTTCTGCATTTATTCTATCTGCTTACCAAAACATCCCTATCTCTTAAGTTCTACTCTTCTAACTCTCAGAATGCATGAGGATAATCAAGTTTTCCCCCTACAAGGGATAGCCTTGCTCTGCCTTCATCTGCTAACATGAGTTCACAAAATTCCTGCATTTTCCCTCAGTACTCCATTGCTTTCAAAGTCCTACATTTGCTAACATCTCAAAAAGAAGCCTCTGAGTTTGCTTTAAATTTTATTGTATATTTGTGAAGAAAAGAACATTTCCACTTCATACTAACATCCAATATTCAAGTCTTGTAAAAATAGGTGGCTGAGTAGAAGGTTATGGGAGACAATGTAGAGAAAAATAGTATACATGACACTTCTGGGAATCATTATTACAAGAAACAGTGACAGTGATTAGGTAATGTGTACATCTTGCATTGTATCCTAATAGGTGGTTCTGGAAGATGTTTTCTCCCTTAACTTTTGAAGAGAATTTCTCTCTGATCTTAGCAAAATGATGTAGCACTTGGGGACAAAGATGCATACCAGCAAGCCTGCACTTGAGGCCAAGATGGAGTAGACCTCCACAGCCACCATGACCTTGCCCTTAGTACTATGGTAGACAGGGAGAAAGGTGAACCAAACACTGCAGAACAACAGCATGCTGAACATCAAGAATTTGGCTTCATTGAATGTGTCAGGGAGATTCCAGGCCAAGAAAGTTACAGTGAAGCTCAGCAGGGCCAGAGAACCCAGGTATCCTAAGACAGAATAGAAAGCAGTTACTGAGCCCTTGTTGCACACAATGATGATGTGGCCATGCTCAGAGTGTGCATCAATGTCAATAGAGGGAGGAGATGTTCCCAGCCAGATTGCACAGAGAATAATTTGGATGATGATGCAGATGGGAATGATGTAGTTGGGTGACCCTGATACCAGGAGCCACCTCATCCTTCCTCCAGGAGCAGTGACTTTGAAAGCCAAAACCACAGTAATTGTTTTGGCCAACACAGTGGAAATGGCCACAGTGAATACAACTCAATATGTTGTTTGCTGCAGGATACAGGTAGCTGAGTTGGGATGGCCAATGAAGATCAAGGAACAGAGGAAACAGAAGATGAGGGAGCTGAGCAGGATGTAGCTGAGAGTGAGGTTATTGGCCTTCACAATGGGAGTGTCTTGGTGCTTCACAAAGACCCCAAGAACCAGAATGGTGAATGCAATCAATCACAAGGCCATGCAGGACAGAGTCATCCCCAAGGGATCATCAAAGGTCAGAAATATCACATCTTTGTGGAGGCAGTGGTTCTGCTCCATGTTGGCATACTGGTCCTCTGGACACTTCATACACTGATCCATATCTGATGCAGAAAACAAAAGTATTGTTAGTGGAACTTCAGCATTTCTTATTGACAGGCCATGCCAGTGTACTGTGGAATCTTTACAACATCCACATTCTTTATCACTGAAGATATAATTGAGAATTTTCTGAAGAGCAATGCTTCCATTTCATAATGCCTGTTTTCTTCAAGGACAAACACAGATCCTGTGGATTCACTATAACATGAATTTTTCTGTCCGAATTAGAAGTGATGCCCTCTTTTTGGAGCCAATTTTTCCTGATGGCTTTACCCAGCAGGTCCGCATAGAGGATGATTAGGATCATGGGCCTGAGTGCAGGTGTCTGAGAGGGTCTACCGTTAGCTGTGCTGGGGGGAGGTCTTTTGTTCCACCCCTTGGCATTCCTTTAAATACACTAGGGCAGAGACTTCGATTAGTATCCACGTCCTCTCCAGGCCATCCTATATTTTCTCTCTTTTCTCCTCTCTATCCCTCTAACTAACATTTCCTGCTGCTCCTACTCAAGAGTACTTTGGGGAATTGTGGGGGTGAGGGATGACCCCACACACACTCTCATATACCCAAGGAATGCTCAATCATACCACAAGGACAAATGTTCAACTATGTTCATAGCAACATTATTCATAATAGCCAGAATCTGGAAACAACCTAGATGCTTCTCAACCAAAGGTTGGATTTTAAAAAGTGTGGCACATATACACAGTGGAGTACTACTCAGCAGTAAAAAACAATGACATCATGAAAATTGCAGACAAATGGATGGAATTAGAAAATATGATCCTGTGTGAGGTAACCCAGACTCAGAAGAGCAAACATGGTATGTACTCACTCATAAGTGGATATTAGATGTAAAACAAAGGATAACCAGACTACAACCCATAGCTCCAGAGAAGCTAGCTAACAAGGAGGACCCTAAGAGGAATGTATAGATCACCCTTGGAAGGAGAAATAGATGAGATCTACACAAGCAAACTGGGGGTAGGTGCAAAGGAGGGTAAGGAATGGGGCATGAGAGCATAAAGGATAGGAACTGGAACAGGGGCAGAGTGGGAGAGAAGGAAAGAGATATCATGATAAATGAAAATATCATGGGAATAGGGAGAAACCTGGTGCTAGGGAAGTTTCCAGGAATCCAAAAGGATAACTCCACCTTAGACTACTAGCAATAGTCGAGAGGGTGCCTGAACTGGCCTACTCCAGTAATCAGAATGGTGAATCATAGAGCCCTCATCCAGTAACTGATGGAAGCAGATGCAGACATCCGTGGCAAGGCACCAGACTGAGCTCCAGGAGTCCAGTGGATAAGAGAGATGAGGGATTCTATGAGCAAGGCACATTAAGATCAAGATGGGGAAACTTAGACCTTAAGGCCAAACTAGTGGGAACTCATGAACAGTGGACCAAAAGCTTTGAAGCCCTCATGTAGCTGGACTAGGCCCTCTGCATAGGTAAGGCAGTTGTTTAGTTTAAACTGTTATGGGACCCCTGGCAATGGGATCAGGATTCATCCCTGGTGCATGAATGGCCTTTTGGGCACCCAGTGCCTATGGTGGGACACCTTGTGCAGCCTTGCCGGGGGTGGGGATGGGATTTGGACCTGCTTCTACTGAATGTACCAGGCTTTGCTAACTCCCCATGGGAAGCCTAGCCTTGGAGGAGGTGGGAATGGGGGGGGGTTGGGGGGAAGGCTGGGGGATGGGAGGAGAGAGGAGAGGGGAAATCTGTGGTTGGTATGTAAAATGAATATAAATTGTCTAAATAATTTTTAAAAAAGAAAAAAAAGAAGTGATCCCCTCATGAGAGATGGAGACTTGGTTTTATCCAGGATGAGACCCTCTATACATTTTTTTAATTCCCATATGGTCATCACTAAACATATGAATAGCTGAGAAACATCAAATAGAATCTATTGTGCGTGTGCATGCATATGTGCATATGTGGGTGAAAGCAGTAAATGAGAAAGTGTGTGAAAATAGTAAATGAAAGAGTTCATGAGTTTGAGAGTTTTGGGTGGGTGTATGGGGAATTCAATGGGGAGAGAGGGAGGTTTTAAAATGATATATGAAATTCTAAAGATAGATTAATTAAATATGATTACCTTAGATGTGTCCTCATTGGGGAATAGGGATACCAAACAGTTTATAAAGTGAAATAATCCTACTAATAAAGGTAGAAAACTCTATACATACATAGCTTGTATCTTATACCACCACCATAGTGAGCACAGAGCACCTACTTCCTTCACTAATTTCCTTCTATATGAGACATGTGGGGGGAACCCTTTCCCCCTGGATATTCTTGAGGAGTGAGGGATAAGAGATTTAGATAGAAATATAGAGAGGAGAGAGAGAGAGAGAGAGAGAGAGAGAGAGAGAGAGAGAGAGAGAGAGAGAGAGAGAGAGAGAGAGGCTTCAGAGCGGCCTAGATCCTAATCTACCATCCCAGAACTTTATTCCAAAGGGCTTTTTATAACAATGCCAGGGAGGCAAAAGACCTAAAGACCTCCCCCTTACGAGATACAACCAGGTACAGACCCTACCAAACACCTATACCCAGGCCTTAGGTCCAGTCCAGTCATCCCCTTATGCAGCCCTGCTGGTAAATCAAGCTCAGATATCACTAGGAAACCTCTGTGGGCTCCAACAGACCTGGGTTCTACTAATGTACTCAATGGTGAAGGAGTTATTGGTAAAACAGCATGAACAAGACAACGTGAGAACTCCCAAGTGAGAGTGGTAACACAGAATATTTGAATTGAACAAGAATAATCCATATTCATAAGTTGTAATTTTCATGACAGCAAGTAAAGGAAATATGATTGTAATAGTTCTAAATTGTGGATAATAATGGAGAGCAATGATGTGCTTCCAGGATTTTAAGTCATTCTATGAAAAAAACCAACCTAGCATTCATGGACAGCTATGATTACAGTTTTTTATTGTTTGTTGCTATTTATGGGGCTGGAAAAAATAAAAATAGTTCAGCTGTTATGCTGTTATGAGTATGTTCTGCTCTTACAGGGGCCTAAGTCCAGTTCCCAGAATACACATTTGATTCCACACTACCATCTGTCACTGCTGTAAAAAAGGGCATCAGATGGCTTGGATGGCCTTTACATGGACCTGGCCTGTATGGACTTAATACCCTCTTCATACACCTAATTAAAATATTAATAAACATAAGAGTTTCTTGTTTATTTTTTGGTATTTATTATTATAATTGGCATTTATATTACTTTTATGTTAAAACTATTTTATTACCATCTGTTTATTTATTTACTATTTGCATGTGAGTGTGTGTGTGTGTGTGTGTGTGTGTGTGTGTGTGTGTGTGTGTGTGTGTGTATGGAATGACTTCATGTAGAGTACAAGGTGTCAAGAAGGCATCTTGTAGGAGTTGGCTCCATCTCACACCAATGGGCATCCTGGGATGAACTCAGGTCATTAGCTTTATTGGTGAGAGAGTTTCCTGATAACTCTTCTCACTGATCCTAAATGTTTTTTTTTTTTTGTTGTTGTTGTCTTTTGAGACAGGGTTTCTCTGTGTAGTTTTGTGCCTTTCCTGGAACTCACCCTGTAGCCCAGGCTGGCCTTGGACTCACAGAGATCAACCTGACTCTGCCTTCTGAGTGTGGGGATTAAAGGCATGCACCACCACCGCCTGGCTAAATGCCTTTTTTAAAAACAATTTATTTATTATATATGCAGTGTTCTGCCTGAATCTATGCCTTCACACCAGAAGAGGGCAACAGATCTAATTAGAGATGGTTGAGAGCCACTGTGCAGTTGCTGGGAATTAAAATCAAACCTCTGGAACAGCAGCCAGTGTTCTTAACCACTTAGCCATCTCTCCAGCTCCTTAAATTCTTTTTTAAATGTTCTTTGCATTATAGACAATGACTGGCAATAAAAGTGAAAAGCAATTCTGGCTTCGACTTTGTATTTGGCTATCTCCAAATCAACAACTGGTTGACTTATATGGACTGTTTGTATCACAATATCATTTGAATAATTGTGGCTATTTCTTTTCACTACAAAACTATTCTATTTATAGTATTATGGAATTATTGCTACTGTGTATAAAAACTTTAGTATGATGCCTATCATTCTCTACATTATTTGTCCACACTTACTCCACTTTTTTGATATGAAATCATATTGAACCTGTAAGTGGGAACTCTGGAAATTACATGGCATGGTGCTGACTCATGTTTAGCTGTTTCTAGTAATTTTACCCACAATTTCTACTCTTTAGTCACCTGACATCCTACAATGGCATCAGTATTAAAACCCTCTGTGAACCTCCCTCACATGGAAGTAACAGCAATTGCATCATCCCAAAGACTCCTTAGCAGGTTCCCATTGCAGCCTTTTGATACCACCCTGAACTCACATCTCCATGCTGTCTTCCCCACTTACCTGTCAGCTAAATGACAACACAAAATACTAGCAATTCATCTAATGCTGTATAAATAGCATGCCCACCACCATACAATATTTATTTACCATCCCAACACATGATGGCTCAATATCACTGTCAGCAATGTTTGTGGGCAGTGGCAAGAACAAGTTGTGTGAGATTCGTGACTTCAGTGGCGGGGGATGACTCAACAGTTAAGAGTTCTTACAGCTCTTGTGGAGAACAAAGGTTTGGACTCAGCATCCATGTGGAAGCTTTTATCTGTCTGTAACAAGTTCCAGAGGCTTGTATGCACTATTTTGGCTTCCAAAATCTACTGCACATAAACTCACACAGGAAACCATACATATATTCAAGAAGGAAAAATGAATAACTAAATATCTAAAAAGATTCATGACTACAATCTAGTCTACATGCATCTTTACAGAAATATAATCAATGGGACAGATATACAGTAGAATTCCCTCACAGGGCTTTTTGATTTTTAAAAACATTTTCTTTTAGAAAATACTACCAGCAATTTTTTTTACAATGAGTCAAAGATATATGTGAAGGCACAGGGTGTTAAATATAAGGACATTATTATTGATCATACACTTGTAAAGGAATGGATTTTATTTGTGCTGTTACAGGGCCACAGAACTTAGTAGGTCCCCAGACTCTAGCTCAACCGATTTCATGATAGAAATATCATTCAGACTGCAAAACTCAGCACACAGAGAGGGCACCACATGCAAAACTAAAACAAAGACCTAATCCACTATGGTCCTTATAATTCTGGGAAAGTCTCAAAATGTACTAACCTTGCTTTTCAGCTTCTGTAGATCTGCTCCTAGCTGACTGTCCTTGGTAATTGAAATATGTTAACACAGATCATGATTCTCATGCTCAAAAGCTCATCCTGAGAAAGGCTGAGGCTACACTGGGTCCTGAACACCCAGTATAATTGCTATCCAGCTAATCAAGACTTTATTTGACTAAACCTATGTCCGTGCAGTCTTCTCTGGTGAATACCACACAGCAGTGCAGCTCCCTTCCAGGCCCCTTCAATGTCACAGTATGGATAGGAGAAGAAAGTCAATCTGAAGAATTTCTCCCTGCAGTAAACACTTGTCTCATTGGAAATCTCATTTGCTGGGCAGGGGGTGCAATCAAAACAGCAGGCTGCCATTCCTTCTTGTTGGAATTTTCTGAATCCAGGGTGACAATCAACACTGCACACAGCAGAAGGCATCTGAGGAAAAGCAGACAGATGCTGGGCCAGGAGTCTGACTACTCTTTCAATAGTTATAGCATCTCATATAGTTAACAAGTTTTCTTTCTATACATGACCTGAGTGAACACATTTCTTTCAGGACTTTGTACGAGGACACACATGAATATGTGAGAACAAATTGATGAAACATTGAGGTGCTTCTGAACTACTAAAAGTGTATGTTATGTGACCACTGGAATGCCTGAACTGTTCACCCTATCCATACATTGTATAGCTTAGTTTTTGTCAACTTGACACAAATCAAAGCTACAAGAAAAAAAATAAAAACTTAATTGAGAAATTGTCTCCATCTAATTGGCCTCTGGTCACATTGGTGAATTATTTTCTTAATTGCTCATTCTTCTGGGAAGCACCACCACACCTGGTCCTATTTCTGAATTTAGTGGAAATGCTTTAAGTTTCTCTATATGTAGTACAATGTTAACTGCTTTGTCTTATAGAAACTTATTTTGTCAAGATACGTCCTTTCTATTTTTCAAGGGTTTTTTTTTTCTGTTTTTTGTTTGCTTTCTCTGAAGAGATGCTGAACATTGCTCAAGAACATTTCTGTATCTTTATAGATGTGCATATAATTTCTGTCCTAGAGTATATTTATGTGACATATTGTACTTGAATGATTTGCATATGTTGAACCATCCTTGCATCCCTGTAATAAAGTCATCTTGGGTATAGAGATTGATCTTTCTGATGTGCTGTTTTGATCTGTTTGCCAGTGTTTACTTGGGAATTTTTCCATCCATGTTCATAAGATTGGACTACAGTTTTCTTCTTTCTGAGTCACTTTACCTGGAATCGTCTTTTTCCTTTACTGCTGAGACTCTGTTCTTCATGAGTGCAGTGTATTCATTCTGAGCAACAAAGTATTGTTTTGTCAAAAAGAAAAAAATAATTTCCTTATCCGTGTCCTTTGATTAGAGAGTAGGATTCTTCAAATTCAGTTATTAATGAAAGCTATGTGGTGAGTCTAGTCAAATTGTGTTTTTATAACTTTTAATATATTTCTAAGCTTTGCTTTTCTGTCTAGTGATCTAGTGTAGTCTGTATGTTCCTGTGACATCTACTGTTTATCTTAATATTCAATGTGAAGGAGTGTGAAGCATGAGAGACTCTTCAAGTGTGTCCCTTAGTGCTATTCCTGCAATTATGGTCACCATTACAAGTTTTTCTATCTTCCTGAATTTATGAAGGACAGCTTTGCTGGGTATAGTAATTGAAGTTGGAAGTTTTGTCTTTGTTTGAAACACATAATTGATACTCCCTCCTTTTAAAGTGTCTATGAATATAGCTACTGTTCTTACGATGGGAACTTTCAATGAAATTGATCTTCTCTCTTGCAACATAAAATTCCTCTGTATTCTGCCTAATTCAGATTTTAGGTAATATTTAACAGGGGCAGGACCTTTTGGGAACCTGTCTTTTAGGCACTCTTACTGCTTTCTTTACCTGGATGGCTATAACTCCCCCAGCATTTGGTAAAATCTTGGCTGTCACTTTATGAGAAATATCTTTGGTCCTTTCACATGTTTTCCTCCTCTTGTGCCTGTGCTTTCTTAATTTGGTCTTTTACTGATGTCTCCTAAGTCTCTTGTGTTTTCTTCATCCTTCCTTATTGTTTTATCTTTGTCATAGTTTGAATTAAAATTCATCTGCCTTGTTTCAAGTTCTGAAAGCCTGTCTTCCACTTGAGACTTTCTGAAAGAACATGTTTTATACAGTTTGTTGCTTGAATTCTTGTGACTTTCCTTTTCAAAATTTTGGTATAAATTCTTCATTGTTATTGTACCTTTATTGAATTTCTGTCACATCCTCTTTCAATTTCCTATTGTTTGCAAGTGTTTCTGATCTAACCTTATCTAATCCTTAGAGGTAATTGTTATGCTCTTTGATTTTTTCGAACATTCTTACAATTATTCTTTGAAACTTTGGTATGTCATTGAGTTCACTGTCACTTAAGCCTATACCATTTGAAGTCCTGCTGACTCACTGTTTGCAGATTTCATTTCTGCATTATGATTTGCATATCTGGAATAGGGCACATGTTGGGTTGTTTTTAGTCCTTCCTATCCTTTTGGTTGATGTTTTTGTAATGTTTGTTCAAGTTAGGCCTGGTAGAAGCAGGCGTGTAATTTCATTGCTCTCTTCTGATCTAGTGGTGCAGCTCAGTAGTGAAAACTTTAGCCCCTTTGCTCTGTTCTCTTAGCACAATTATCTCATCACTGTGAAAACAGAATATCAACTGTTTATTTAACTGTATCTGAGCAACCTGAGATATCACTTCAGATGAAGTCTGCAGACTTTTCAAAAGGTAAAGCTTTTCAAACTCAACACACATCATTTTAGTAAGCGATGTAGTTCAGATACTATAAAACTAGACACGTCAGAATGAATGCCTACAATATACCCAAGGACACATAATGAGATATTTTATTTACAAATTTCCTGAAAGCCAAATCATTATGACTATGAGTACCTGTCCAACCAAACAAGAAAACAAGACAATTTTTTCTTTGTTGGATTGATTGATTGTCTGTTTGAAGGAGTTATACAAGAATTAAGGTGCAGCCAGACAGTGGTGGCACATGCCTTTACTCCCAGCACTTGGAAGCAGAACCAGTTGCGTCTCTGTGAGTTCGAGGCCAGCCTGGTCTACAGAGCTAGATTGAGGACAGGCACCAAAATTACACAGAGAAACCCTGACTTGAAAAACAAACAAACAAAAGAATTAAGATGCAAGAAAATGCCCTCCTAGCGAGGAATTTCTTCAGGGCTGGAGAGGTGGCTCAGCAATCAATTGCACTTGCTATTCAGTCACCCACTTCTACACTTAGGCTCAAAATTGTCTTCAGTTCCTGGGTATCTTAACACTCTCTGTCATACTTAGCTACCTCATACTGATACAGAACACAGATATACACAGGCAAAACGTCCATATTCATAAAAAGTCTAAAAAAATAAGTTATAATTAATAACATATCTAAGTTGGGCCATGAAAATGCAAATGTATTGTTAGAGATGTTGGCAATTTAGGACCTCCTGGTCAAAGTACCTGAATAAAATTATAAATTAATGACCTGCATATCTGTTCTTTGTTCCAAATCTTTCCTTACAAATAGCTTCAGTCTTTTTAGCATATAGATTTGAGATTCAACAGAAGAGAAGAAAAGCAATGGGCAGTAATCAGAATGGTACCAGGAGAACATTGACAACCTCACTGGGAATAATATCAAACATTGGCCACAGCTAGTTTTATATTTGTTTACAAATCAGAGAGATTCTAATGTAATAAATATCCATCATATGAATGTCTTAGATTTGCAAAAAATTACTAAAAATTAAAATTGTACAAAAGTGAAAGTCTAAAGTTGAGTCTTCACATAACCATCTAATTTCACTAAGTCACAAGGAAACCCAAATGGCCCCACTGAATAGTGGTTAAAACTGTGAGGTGTGCATCAGTACATTTTTGTCAGACTCACCTGTCTAGTTCCTGTGGCCCACTCTATCATATCCTGGAATAAATGGAGCTGTTGACCATGTGGAAAATATGGGTTAAACTCTCCTATTTTTACCTTAAGCCCAACACCATGGGGGAAGCTCCAAATATGGTAAATATCATACTCTGCTTGCAGTTTTTCTTTCTGATTCATATTTATTGCATCTCCAACAGGGTTAATAAACTTCAAATTCTTCAGAAATTGGTGAATCTGAGAGATGGTAAACATTCTTTAGTGCATATTCCCTTATTTTAAGTCAGAAAATCTGTTCTGATTTCATCCTAAGGCAACTTTACTGAAGGTGCCCAAGAGAAAAAAAACTCAGTAAAAGCATGTGAATATACAAAGTCATTGTGTTCCTTGAATTTTAGTACTCTCAAAGGAAATCATCAAACACAAACACAGACATATACACAAACACCAAATGTAACTGTGTACAACACACACACACACACACACACACACACACACACACACACACACACTTCCACAAAGACACCCATGCAGAGGCACACACATAATTCAGCCACACTAACACATACATACATATAAACCTATACAATCAAATACATACTCAGACACGGAAACACACAGGCACATACAGACACAAAACACAGAGAGAGAGACACACACAGAGATGCAAATATTCACAAAGAGATATATACACTCAACAAATATGTGCTCATATCCACAGGTATACACATACACAAGAGAGAGTTATCGTATATTCATAGTAACACATCTATATACACACACATACACAGGCACAGAAATATATACAGACACTCACAAAGACACAATACCCATACACAAAGACATAAACAAAGACACACAGAAAATCAGACAAAAACATACTCACACAGGCACACAACTAGGTATTGAACAGAATCTCACCACTATTTCTTGTTTTATTGCTCTCAAAATAAACAAGAGGATAAGATCCCCAGAGTCTACAGTAGGGTTAGAATCAGTTGAGTATACTTAAGTAAACCCTATAGTGACTACCACATATATGACAATTAAAAATGTCACAGTTGAGTGTGGAAGCACAGATCTTTAAGCCTAACACTCAGGAGACAGAGGCAGGTGAAACTCTTAATTCAAACGAGCTTCATTTACATAGTGTGTTTCAGGTCAGCCAGAGCTACATAATGAGACCCTGTTCCAAAAACAAAATAAAAGAACAAGGTCTAATTTTGGAATGAATTTATGAAAGAAATATTGATTGTATTTCCAATATTGGAACGGGGCTGACAATGTTGAGGTCATCTATAACAAAATCATTGAACTTCATTGAAAAATTCTGTCTTCCACTCCACTGTGTTGTCTTAAAGGATTATAAGCACATTTAGATTTACTTCCTTGGCAGAATAAAATGTTCAGAAATCCTTGTATATGCTGGGCGGTGGTGGTGCTCGCCTTTAACCCCAGCACTTGGGAGGCAGAGGCAGGTGGATCTCTGTGAGTTCAAGGCCAGCCTGGTCTCCAAAGCGAGTTCCAGGAAAGGTGCAAAGCTACACAGAGAAATCTTGTCTCAAAAAACCAAAACAAAAACAAAAACAAAAAAAACAGAAACAAAAACAAAACAAAAAACAGAAATCCTTCTATGTTGGGAAAGATTTTACTAGACTCCTTGGTTTGAGCATGTGAGAGACTCTTAAAAAATATAACATTAATGACACCAAGTACCATCCATTGGAAGATACAGTACCTCTGAGTAGTCATAATCCAGTGGTTTCCTAGTATTGATTGGCTGGTTTTCTACTTGTTGAAGAAGCATTTCATGAAGAGCATGGGCCATAGCATACACAGCATTGTATACATCATAACCATCAACACTAAAGGCCATGTCAAAAGTCTGTAGCATTAACCATTCCAGTGAGACATTAGATGAGCAGTTCTCCAGTATCTTACAGTTAGATGTTGAGGCTTCACATCTAAAGTAATCCACCCTAGTCCTGCCAGGAATTTGTCTGTGTATTTTGGAAGGGTTCAATGTCTGAACATAATTTTTAAGACCAGAAATCTCAGCAAGAGTCCCATGGAATGAGTCAAGTGTGAAATCTCTCTTACTTGTAGTGACATCCCACTGTGAGGTTGTGACCCATATTCTCTGTATACCTCGTGATTTCCACATTCTAAAGCACACAGAGTGCTGTGTGTGTCACCATAGATGATAACAACATTTGTGGATGATGTCTCAATTTGGTTGTTATACACTTCAGCTCTTGACATGTATAACTCCATGTTGACTGGGATCATGATCACAAAGGCTAAGCAGACTCCTTTGACTTCAGTTTCTCCTCTCAGATCTGAGAGAAATTGGAGACCCTGGTCATCATCTGAGATGGCCAGCCCAAACCAGTTCCAGTTGAAGTGAAGAACCAAAGAGACCATGGCCAGGGCCAGAGCTGTGTCCTTGGGGGCCATCTGATACAGATTGGGAACATGTTCATGATCACTCAGGATAGGATTGAAAGGTCCATAGGTGAGCTGAAAAACAAACACAGGGAGTAGCATGAGGTAGAGGACTGTCAGAAACCTCAATGGGAGCCCTGAGGTGTGTGAAGCACCAGTTTAAATGACAGGAAAGGCAATTTTTCCCTATCACTACAGTTATTACCCCATTAGAAACATGAAAAAAAAACCACTTTTCTACAATTTGTTCAAGGAAAATCCCCTTGACTTGACTTGATCTTCTTCTCATCTACATATCAAACATTGAATTGTGAAAGTCACACTGAATGCCTGATTAATTGTGTTTGAAACTGATTTACATGAATGTGAAGCCAATGTCCACCTTATACTCTCCTTAGCACCAGGCTATACCAACTAAAGAGAAATATTCCATACTTTTCCACCAAAACAACCTCACCTGTGGATATCGGTAGAGCTGAACAAATGGTGTCAGTCTCAGGAACGTTGCTAACATTTTCCCTGTAATCACTACTTGACATGTTGTCTTATCTTCACAGATATAGTTAAGGAGAAGATTATATCTTCTTGCAGAAAAGTTCATGGAATTTTTAAATGCCTGTTTATTATCAGAAGCATTAATGAAGAAGTAAAGCATTAGCGATGCATTTGGAAGAAGATACAGATTCCTGTTGATTTTGTCCACAGCAAAAGCCAAGGGCAGAGCAAACTGGAAGTTTCGAGTTGGTAATCTAAAAATAAGGGCATAGGGTTTAGTATGGATAAGGCTCTATAGATACAAACTTTTTAGTTAATACAAAGATTGTTGTGAATTCAACGCCATTTTCAGCTAAAGCTTCACAAATTACCCTGTGTAAGGTTGGAAAAACATGAAACTTTTACAGGCTTCAGAGCCTGTAAAAACCTAAAGAAGTTGATGAGAGTGGATGACATGAAAATGAGAGAAATGTGTTCTTGTCAGCTTTGACAGAGAATTTCACCTTGGCTATATGAGTACTGGATGTACATTTGATAAAAGATATGTGTGTGTATCGGTATGGGCACTTGAGAATATAGTTTTCATGGGGTTCAGAAGAGGAAGCTGGATCCTGCAGAGCTGGTGTTTTAAGTGGTTTTGAGGTGCCTGCCAACATGGGTGGTTGAAACTGAACTCAGGTTCTTTGACAGAACAGCAAGTGCTCCAAAATGCTGACCCGCATCTATATCCCCAGTTTATTTCTTTCTATATTCTCAATATTCTTCAGTCTAGTATAGCTAGCAGATATTTTTCTTTCTGTTTGTAGGCTGCCTTTTACCTTGTTCATAACATTTTTAAAGGAAGAAAAAATAATTTTATGCAATCACACTTGTTAATTTGTGGTTATTATTATTATTATTATTATTATTATTATTATTATTAAGAAATATTCTATTCATTTTAAATGCCAACTACAGATCACAATCTCCTCCCTCCTCCTTCCTCCCACCTGCCAGCCTTTGCCCCCACAACCTACCACCCATTCCCACATCCTCTAGGTCCAGGCTTCCCATGAGGAGTCAGCAGAGCCAGGTACATTCAGTAAAGGCAGGTCAAAGCTCCTCAACCTGCATCAAGGATGTGCAAGGTGTCCCACCATAGGTAATGCACTCCAAATATCCTGCTCGTGTACCAGGGATGGATCCCAACCCCACTGCCAGGGGTCCCCTTAAGCAGGTCAAGCTACACAACTATCTTGTCTATGCAGAGGGCCTAGTCCAGTCTCATGTAGGCTCCATAGCTATTGGTTCACAGTTTATGAGTTCCCACTACTTTGGTTTGGTTGGCTCTGTACATTTCTCCATCATGATCTTGATCCCTCTTGCAAATATACAATCCCTCTTCTCTCTCTTCTACTGGACTCCTGGAGCTTGGCCTAGTGCTTGGCTGTGGATCTCTGCATCTGCTTCCATCAGTTACTGGAGAAAGTCTCTAATATGACAGTGAGGGTATTCACCAATCTGATTATTGGAGTAGGCCAGTTCAGGCAACCTCTCCATTACTGCCAGTAGTCTAAGTTGGGGTTACCCTTGTGGAATCCTGGGAACTTCCCTAGAACCTAGGGTTTCTCCCTATCCCTATGATGTCTCCCTCTATCATGATATCTCTTTTGGTGTTCTTCTACTCTATCCCTGTTCCAGCTTGACCATCCTATTCCCTTATGTTCTCATCCCCCATTACCTACCATGGGTGGCCCCCCAACTCCAAGTTTATTCATAGAGATCTCATCTACTTCCCCTTCCCAGGGCAATCCATTTATCCCTCTTGTGGTTCTCCTTAGTTAACTTCTCTGGAGTTGTGGGTTGTAGTCAAAATATCCTTTGCTTTACATCTAGTATCGACTTATGAATGAGGACATACCATGTTTGTCCTTCTGAGTCTGGGTTACCTCACTCAGGATCATATTTTCTGCTTCCATCCATTTGCCTGCAACTTTCATGATGTCATTTTTTTTACTGCTGAGTAGTACTCCATTGTGTATGTGTGCTATATTTTCTGTATCTATTATTTGTTTGAGGGACATCTAGATTGTCTCCAGGTTCTGGCTGTTATGAGTAATGCTGCTATGAACATAGTTGAGCATGTGTCCTTGTAGTATGATTAAGTGTTTCTTGGGTATACACCTAAGAATAGTATAGCTGGGTCTTGAGGTAGATTGATTCTCAATTTTCTGAGAAACCGCCATACTGATTTCCACAGTGACTGTACAAGTTTGTACTCCCACTTTCAATGGAGGAGTGTTCCCATTGCTCCACATCCTATTGAAATAACTGTTATCAGTGTTTTTAAACATAGCCATTCTGACAGGTGTAAGATGGTATCTCAGAGTCATTTTGATTTGCATTTCCCTGATGACTAAGTATGTTGAGCAATTCCATAAATATCTTTTGGCCATTTGAGATTCTTCTGTTGAGAATTTTCTGTTTAGATCTGTAGCCTATTTTTAAATTGGATTGTTTGGGATTTTGATGTCTAATAATTTCTTGAATTCCTTATATATTTTGGTGATGAGCCTTCTGTCAGATGTGGGGTTGGTAAAGAACTTTTCCCATTCTCCAGGCTTTTGTTTTGTCTTATTGCCCATGTATTTTACTCTATAACAGCTTCTCAGTTTCAGGAGGACCCAATTTATTAATTGTTGCTCTCAGTGTCTGTGCTACTGGTGTTATATTTAGGAAGTGGTCTCCTGTGCCAAAGTGTTCATGACTACTTCCTACTTTCTCTTCTGTCATGTTTAGTGTAACTGGATTTATGTTAAGGTCTTTTTTTTTATCTACTTTGACGTGAGTTTTATGCATGGTGATAAAACTCTATTTGAAATCCTCTACATGTTGACATCCAGTTATATGAGCACCATTTGTTGAAGATGCTTTCTTTTTTCCATTTTACAGTATTGGCTTCTTAGTCAAAAATCAGGTGCTTGTGGGTGTTCTTTAATTCAATTCCATTGGTCCACATGTTGGTTTTTATGCCAATACTGAGCTGTTTTTATTACTATAGCTCTTAGTAGAGCTTGAAGTCAGGGATGGTGATGCCTCCAGAGGTTGCTTTATTGTACAGGATTCTTTTAGCTATCCTGTTTTTCTTGTTTGTTTGTTTTTCCATATGAAATTGAGTATTGTTCTTTCCAGGTCTGTGAAGAATTGTGTTGCAATTTTAATGGGGATTGCAATTCAATCTGTTGATTGCTTTTGGTAAGAATGTCATTTTGACTAAGTTAATCCCACTTATACATGAGCATGGGAGATCTTTCCAATTCTGATATCTCCTTCAATTTCTTTCTTCAGAGAGTTAAAGTTCTTATCATACATGTCTTTACTTGCTTAGTTACAGTTACCCCAAGGTAATTTATATTATTTGTATCTATTATTAATCGAGATGATTCTAGATTTCTTTCTCAGCCCATTTATCATTTATATATTGGAAGGCTACTGATTGTTTTGAGTAATCTTTTATCCTGCCACATTACTGAAGGAATTTATCAGCTGTAGGAGTTTCCTGATAGATTTTTTTGTGGGTCACCTATGTATACTACTGTATCTTCTGCAAATAGTGCAAGTCTGACTTCTTCCTTTCCAAGTTGTATCCCCTCAATCTCCTTTTGTTATATTATTGCTCTAGCTAGAACTTCAAGTAATATTTTGAACAAATATGGGAAGCGTGGACAGCCTGGTCTTGTTCTTGATTTCAGTGGAGTCACTTTAAGTTCATCTCCATTTAATTTGATGTTGGCTGTTGACTTGTTGCAAATTGCTTTTATTTTGTTTAGGTATATCTCTTATATTTCTGATCTCTCTAGGACCTTCATCATGAAGCGTTTTGGGATTTTGTCAAAGTCTTTTTTAACATCTCTTGAGATGATCATGTGTTTTTTTTCTTTCAGTTTTTTTATATGGTGTATTACATTGACAGATTTTTATATGGTGAACTATCCTTGCGTCTCTGGGATGAAGCCTAATTGGTCATGATGGATAATTTTTTTGATGTGTTCTTGGTTGAGGTTTGTCAGTATTTCATTATTTTTGCATGAATGTTCATGATGGTGATTGGTCTGTAATTCTCTTTCTTTGTTACATCTTTGTGTGGTTTGGGTATTAGGATAACTGAAGCCTCACAAAAAAGAGTTTGGTAATGTTACTTCTGTTTCTATTGTATGGAACATCTTGAAGAGTGTCGGTATTAGCTCTTCTTTGAAAATCTGGTAGAATTCTTCACTAAAGCCATCTGGTCCTGGGCATTTTTTTTGATTGGGAGACTTTTAATGACTGTTTCTATTTCTTTAGAGGTTATTGGTCTATTTAAATAGTTTATCTGGTCTTGATTTAAATTTGGTATGTGGTACTTATTCAGAAATTGTAAATTTCTTTTAGATTTTTCCAATTTTGTGGAGTACAAGTTTTTGAAGTATGACCTGGTGATTCTCTGGATTTCTTCATTGTCTGTTGTTATGTTTTCTTTTCCATTTCTAGTATTTTAATATGGATGCCCTCTCCCTTTCAGCCTTTTGGTTTATTTGGAGAAAGGTTTGTCTATCTTCTTGATTTCCTCAAAGAACCAATGATGTGGGATAATGCCCTTGTACACTGTTTATTAAAATGCTGATTGACCAAGAGTCGGGCACGAAGTATAGGCAGGGTAAGCAGATGAAGAGAATTCTGGGAAGAGAAAGGGCTGAGTCAGGAGTAGCCAGCTAGACACAGAGGAAGCAAGATGGCATGGCAGAACTGAGAAAAGCTACCAAGCCATGTGGCTAAACATAAATAAGAATTATGGGTTAATTTAAGTGTAAGAGCTAGTCAGTAATAAGCCTGAGCTAATGGCCAAGCGGCTGTAAATAGTATTAATCCTCTGTGTGATTATTTTATAAAAAGCTGCAGAACTATGAGTGAGAGATTTGTCCTGACCACAGGCTAGGCAGGACATGGGAAATCTGCATGCAAACCAAGTCTTTGTTTCATTGATTCTTTGTATTGTTCTCTTTGTTTCTATTTTATTAATTTCAGCCCTCAATTTGATTATTTCCTGGAATCTATTCCTTCTGAGTGAGTTTTCTAATTTTTGTTCTACAGCTTTCAGCTGTGCTGTTAGTCACTAGTGTGAGATTTCTCCATTTTCTGTAGGTGGGCATTTAGTGCTATGAATTTTCCTCTTAGCACTGCTTTCATAGTGTCCCATAAGTTTAGGTATGTTGTACATTTATTTTGATTTAATTCTAGGAAATCTTTAATTTCTTTATTTCTTCCTTAATCCATTGGTGATTCAGTTGAGCATTATTTAGTTTCCATAAGATTGTAGGCTTTCTGTAATTTTTCTTGTTGTTGAACTATAACTTTAAGCCATGGTGGTCTGATAAAATACAGGAGGTTATTCCAATTTGTTTGTATCTGTTGAGGTTTGCTTTGTGACAAAGTATGTGGTCAATTTTAGAGGAGGTTCCATGGGGTGCTGAGAATAAGGTATATTCTTTTGTGTTTAGGGTATAATGTTCTGTAGATATCTATTACATCCATTTGAGTCATAACATCTGATAGATCCCTTATTTTTCTGTTTAATTTCTGTTTGGCAGATCTGTCCATTGGTGAGAGTAGGGTGTTGAACACTTCCACTACTAATGTGTGGGGTTTGATGTGTAATTTAAACTTTAGTAATGTTTCTTTTACAAATGTGTGTGCCCTTGTATTTGGGACACAACTGTTCAGAATTGAGACTTCATCTTGGATTTTTTTCCTGTGATGAATATGTAATATCTTTCTTGATCTCTTTGATTGATTTTAGTTTGAAGTCTATTTTGTTAGATATGAGAACAGCTATACCAACTTGTTTCTTGAGTCCATTTGATTGGAATGTCTTTTGCCAGCCTTTTATTCTGAGGTAGTGTCTGTTTTTGAAGGTGATGTGTATTGAGAGCTGCTGGTAGGAAAAGATTATGGGATTATACAGCAGATGACCACTAGAGTTCAGAAGGTCAACCTATCAGCTAAGTTTTCTGTTAGAGGAAACCATCACACAAGGTGTTATAGAATTACTGCCTTTTTAATGAATTGGCTGTTTCTTGTTATAAACTTCTTATACAATAACAGCTATGATTCTCCTCATTTGCCATGCATTTCCATGTCACATGTACATGTAATCTCATGATTGCTTCTCAATCTTATGGGGACAACTTTCTTTGTACTTTTTGATAATTGGATAACTTCCCCAGATGTGTTTATTTTTTACTAATATACATCTGTCCAGGGACATTCTCCAGACAAGTATTTCAGCAAAGATAAAAAAGATACCTTTTTATCCAAGACCAAGTGCAGATAGATAAACATGAGCTCATCTCATCCACAGATACAGAAAATAACCACTATCAAATAAATACACAACTCCTTACCTTCAGCATGGTTTATTTACACAAGACCTTAATTTATTTCCTGCTCACATTTCTGGGATGATGTTTTAGCTACTTGCTAATTACTGAGTTAAGTTACTGAGTTATTTCCCATGGACAAAAGGAGATTTTTTTTTTTGAGACAGGGTTTCTCTGTGTAGCTTTGCGCCTTTCCTGGATCTCACTCTGTAGACCAGGCTGGCCTCGAACTCACAAAGATCCACCTGCCTCTGCCTCCTGAGTGCTGGGATTAAAGGCATGTGCCACCACTGCCAGGCCTCAAAAGGAGATTTCTAAAAAGGCCAGGCATATGATAGATGCTAAGCTTTGCATCTTGTGCAAATTAAGATTTAATCCTCCTCAGCCAGGTGCTCAGCCAGATTTCCTCCTTAGCAATTACTATAAGTGAAAGTGCTTTTACTAACCAAATGCTACATGCTCTGATGTAGGTTGCTTAGCAACTGAGCATACATCTCCCACCCACCCTACCAGAAAGCAGCTACAACAGGGATGAGCAGGGGGAGGAGTGTTGCCTAAGAATAAAAGACAGTTTTACTTTACTAACAACTTATACTGACATAGATAAACTCCTAAAATTGTATTTAACCACTTCTAGATTATAGTTTGAGCACATAAATTTCTTTTTAGCCTACCCTAATTGAACTTAGTCTTCAGTTGACCCTACCAGAGACCTCCCTTTTAGTCATTCCCCCATTTCATTTGTAGCTGGAAGCTGACAATTATTGCTTTATGTGTAGATCCTTATCTCCCTCTGCAACTCTGAAAGCTTCAACCCTCACACTGCTTTGCCAAAGAGTTACTGCTTATGTATATACTGGTTCCGCACAACACTTGTGAGAACTGATTTAGAAGAACAAAGATGAGGAGGAAAATGGAAAGAACTAGATAGAAATGAGAGAACAGCAGAAGGGACTGAGAGCAGAAGGGACTGAGAGGAGCTAAGTATGAGAACAGAAAATCTGTATAGATAGAATTTGACATAGAAGAAAAAAGTGAATAGACTAAAGAACTCAATGTGCTTAGATTCATTTAATATCCCTCAGATCAGTATCCTAGCTGTTTGTAGTTTCTGTACTGGACTCTGGTAGAAATCTCCTCAGGGCAGGTACCTGTGTAGAATTCAAATGAGGTGTGTTTCTTGTATGCAGCAGAAGGATGGGTCCTGTTTTCATGTCCATTCTGTTAGCCTGTGTCTTTTAGGTGAATTGAGTCCATTGATATTAAGGGATATTAATGACCAGTGATTGTTAATTCCTGTTATTTTTTGGTGGTAGGGTTGTGTTTTTCCCTTCTTTGGGATTTATTTGTTGGTGTGGAAATATCTATTGTTTGTGTCTTCATGGTTGCATCTATCTTCCTTAGGATGGATTTTTACTTCTAGTGCTTTCTGTAGAGCTGGATTTGTAGAAAGGTATTGTTTAAATATGGATTTATCATGAAATATTTTGTTTACTTCATGTATGGATATTGAGATTTTTGATGAGTATAATAGTCTAGACTGGCATCCATGGTCTCTTAGTGTCTGCATAATGTCTGTCCAGGACCTTCTGGCTTTCAGAGTCTCCGTTGAGAAGTTGGGTATCATTCTGATGTGTCTGCCTTTGTATGTTGCTTGTCCTTTTTCCTTTGCAACTCTTAATATTTTTTCTTTATTCTGTATGTTTAGTAGTTTGATAATTATATGGTGAGGGGAATTTTTTGGGGTCCAGTCTGTTGGTGTTCTGTAAGCTTCTTGTATCTTCATAGGCATTTCCTTCTTTATGTTAGGAAATTTGTCTTCTATGATTTTGTTGAATATATTTTCTGTGCCTTTGAGCTGGTATTCTTTTTTCTTCCATTCCCATTATCCTTAGGTTTGGTCTTTTCATGGTGTCTGGTATTTCCTGGACATTTTGTGTTATGATTTTGTTAGCTTTAATGTTTTCTTTGACTGACAAATCTATTTCCCTTATTGTATCTTCAGTGCCAGAGATTCTCTCTTCTATGTCTTGCATTCTGTTGGTTATGCTTGCATCTGTAGTCCCTGTTTGTTTACTCAGATTTTCCATTTCCAGCATTCCCTCACTTTGTGTCTTCTCCATTGCCTCTATTTTAGTTTTCAAGTATTGAACAGTTTTCTTCACCAATTTGATTGCTTTTTCTTGACTTTCTTTATGAGATTTATTGATTTCTTCCAATTTTTTGTTTGTCTTTTCCTTGATTCCTTTAAGGGATTTTTCATTTCCTCTTTGAAAGCCTCTATCATCTTCTTAAGCTCATTTTTAAGGTCAACTTTTTCTGCTGCTTCTGCATTGGGATGTTCAGGTCTTGATGTAGAGCCACTAGGTTCTGGTGGTGCCATACCGGTCTTTATGTTGTTGAATGTATTTTTGCATTACCATCTACCCATCTCTTCCTACAATCAGTGCAAATGGTGTCTGAGTCTTAGGTCCAATCAGCACTCTTGGTACATTGAGAGCTCTTGATCCAATAGGAGCTGAAGGAGTCTGTGTCTCAAGTAGCAGCTTCAGTCTTGGAGAATAGGTGGATTTGGGTGGGGGTGGAGTGGGGCTTGTAGGTTAGAGTCAGGTGGGGATGGTGGTAGCCATGCCTACCTGCAGGATTCCTGCTTGCTGGCCTGCAACTGGGGCTGTAATGGTTGGGTGTATATGGGCACAATTTGTGCCCCTGGGTCTAAAGCCTAGAGGCTGGTGTGGGAGGCTAGGAGAACAAAGACTTGCCTCTTGGTTCAATAGGAGCTGGCAAGAGTCTGTGACTCAGGGACCATTTGTGGTGTCAAAAGATGCGTGGGCTTCGGGAATGGGGTGGAGCTCGTAGTTCACAGGGTCCAGTGGGGGTTTTTAGTCAGGCCTACCTGGTCGTCTGCAACTGGGGCTGCAATGAGTGGGAATATTGCGGTGCACGTTGTACCCATGAGCCTAAAGCCTTGAAGCTGGAGTGATTGGGTAGAAGAACAAAGACTCCCTTCTTGATCCAATCAGACCTGGCAGCGTCTGTGTCTGTCTCAGGAAACAGCTTTGGTCTCAGAGAATGGGTGAGTTTGGAGAGTGGGGTAGAGCTTGTAGGTTATAGGGTCCATGGGGAGAGTGGTAGTCAGGGCTGCCTACAGGAGTCCTGACAACTGGTCTGCGACTGGGGCTACAATGGGTAGAGGTATAGCGGCATTGGTTGTGCACATGGGCCTCTAAGATGTGATCTTATTTCCTGAGTTATTAGATATCTTTATATGTTTCCTCCATCAGTTTCATGGCTTCAGGACTTAGAGTAAAGTCTTTGATCCATTTGGACTTGATTTTGGAACAGGATAATGGTTAGAAGATACTTCATTTCAACTTATGAATGGCAGTTTTTTCCACTAGCATTTGCTGAGCAGGCTGTTTGTTCTCCATTTCACATATGGGGGGGATTGCCTATTATTAGAATGATTTTTTCCTAGAGTATATTTTGTTAATGTTTTTCTCTTCTCCCAATTTCTTCTGGGTCCTCCCCAACTCCCTAACCACTTACCTCTATAATGTTTTTCTTTGTATTATTCTTTAAAAACAAAACAAAAAGGATAAAAAGGCAAAAAAACCCATAAAATGAAAATTAAAATAAACATAAAAAACCAAACAGATATCTGTTTCCATAAGTTGATGGGTGAAGCCTCTCTTATGACAGTTGGTCTAGATACCAATTTAAGAGTGTAGCAGAATATCATCAGGAATCATTCCATTGACTTTTTTTGCAATTCATGCTTGGTTCTATCCTAGGTCTCTGGGATATCCCACTTCTGAGTCCTGGCCCTCAAAAGGGAACTCCTTCTCAGGGTACAGGTCTCCAGCTGTGCCAGTCATCTGTTGGTTACTCCCACAATTTCTGCACCATTTTTACCCCAATATAACTTGTAGGTGGGACAAATTGCAACAGTCAATTATTAGCAGAGCATGGGGAGTCCTGCAGAAAGTGCGGGGGAGGGGGGATGTAGGACCCAGTGGTGTCAAGGATACCACAAGAAAACCCACAGAACACCTAACCAGGAGTCATAAGGGTTTGCAGAGACTGAACAGACAACCAGGGAGCCTACATGAGACGGACTGAGAACCTCTGCCTATATGATACAATTGTGTAACTTGGTCTTCATGTAGGATTCCTAACAGTGAAATCATGTGTGTATCTCTGACTCTGTTGCCTTCTTTTAGCATACATTCCTCCTTCTGGATTGCCTCATGGAACCTGGTGGAGGAGGGGGTGCCAGGTCTTATTGCAGCTTGATATACCATGGCACAATGATATCTATGGGATATCCACTTGTACCTAAACATAAACAGTGGATGAGAATTGGATGTGGTGGGGTGGGAGAATAAAAAAGGGGAGAACTGGAAACATGGAAGGGAGGGGAAGCTTTAGGTGGAATGTAAAAGCAAGAAAATAAATAAATAAAAATATAATAATAAATATGAAAAAATAAAAAGAAACAAATACACAGAAAAAGACCAAGGGAAGCAGAATAAGACAAGTCTACAAAAATACCATTCTTTCAGTTTTGTGTTATGGGACCACTCCTGAGCATGGGACTGGTCCTGAAGTGTGCCTAATAATATATTCAGACTCCACTGGGGGAAAAAACAGATTTTCACTTTCAAGCAGGTATCAATTTCATTTAACTTCTTATTTAGGGGTGAGAATTTGTTTCAACTTGCCTCTCTCAATCATGAGACACCATCTGAACCTGTACTATTTGAAACTCAACAGGCCTTGGGCATGCTCACATAGTCTTGGTGAGCTTATACATGTACCAGTGCCATTGTGTCTGGAAGACATCACTTCCTTGGAGCTATTCACCACCTTTGACTCATAATTCTATCTCTCTACTTTTCCAAATAGACCTGAGACTTGAGTTGAAGGAATTGATGAAGACAACTCCCTGAAGACAATGTGCTCCCAAAGTTCCTCACTCTCTGCACACTCTCCAGTTGTGAATTCCTGTGTTAGTTCCTATCTACTACAAGAAGAATCTTCTCTGATGAAAGCTGAGTGATAAATTAATCAATGAGTACAGCATTATATTTCATTATGATTCAATTTATTGATGTGTTCCTTAAACAGAATAATAGTACTATATTTCCCCACTCCATGTCTTTGACATATATCGTCTGAGGTTCTTGGAAATTTTATCCATGTCAGGTCAAGTTCCATTTCATGGAGTGGAATTTAAACCCAGTCAGACAGTGGTTGGTTACACCCTTAATATTTATGCCATTATTGTACTTATGTATCATGGAGATGATTCACTATGGTAGATCAGAGTCTGTAGAGTCTGATTGGTGGTTACATTTCTCATCTGGTAGAATGCAAAATACCCTCCAGTACCATGAACACAAGTCAATGGTGATGAAAGCTTTAGCTAAGCACCAGCTTGACTTCTCCATGTTCAATGAAATATATAAGTAGTGTCTTCTGCAATAAAGCCTTACCAGAAACTTGTGTAGAGTAACCCATAGCTGTGGGAATAGCCTATGATGTTTGGGAGTTTCTTTGAAGCCCCTTTGGCCAATGATTCAACAAGATATGTAACCCATCCCTGCATTAGATAATCTTTTGGTGCAAAAAATAACTAGTTGGGTCATTGTCTACCCCTTTATTTGGTGGCTCCATTTAGACTTCATTCATATATGTAAATAATTTAAAAAACTTCAAAGTAGCAGGTTTCCATATACTTTTCAACTGATCTTTAGTGTTAGTTGTCCTACCACATATACCCTCATTTATCACTCTCTGCCATCCCCTCTCTATTTAATCTTCTAATTCTAGTTTTCCCTGTATATCTCCATCACAATATATTCTGTTTTTCCCTCCATGCTAGATCCTCTCCTTTCCTGGTCCCTTACTAGATACATAACTTTTTGGTTATTCAAATGGCAGAACACATATCAAAGGCTTAGAGCTAATAGTCACATGTAAGAGAAAACATATATTTGTCTTTCTCTTTTTGGGGCCTGGGTACCTTTCTCAGGATAATTTTTACTAGCTCCAACATTTACCTTCTGATTTTAGGGATTCTTTATTTAAAAAAAAATATGTATTTTACATCCTGACCACAGTTTCTCTTCACTCCTCTCCTCTCAGTACCTTCCCCAAGCCTCCCCTCTTTCCCCACCCCCATCAACTCCTCCCCCTTTTCTATTGTGAAAAGGGCAAGCCTCCAATGTATATTAACACACAGGCATATCAAGTAGCAGCAAGACTAAGAACCTTCCCTTGTATTAAGGCTGGGAAGGGAGCCCAGAATGAGTAGTAGGGTACTAAATGCCTGCAACCGAGTCAGAGACATCCCTTGATCACACTGATAAAAGTTCCACAAGAAGACCAAGCTACACATCTGTCACATACATGCAGAGCACCTAGCTTGCTACCATGCAGGCTCCCTGGTTAGTGGTTCAGTCTCTGTGTTCTCCTATTAGCCCAGGTTAGTTGCTTCTGTGGGTTTTCCTGTGTCCTTGACCCCTCTAGCTCATACACTTCTTCTTCCCTCTATCTAGCAGGTTTCCCTAAGCTCAGCTTAATGTCTGGCTGTAGGTCTCTTATCTCTGTTCAGGAATTACTTTAAAAATTTTTACAACTGAAAAAAAAAACCTTCATGGTTCAAATGTGCTATAATTTCATTATCCATTACTAAGTTAATGAGCTTCTAGGATGCTTGCAATTTCCAACTGTTATAAATAGAGCAAGAATGAAAATGATGAACAAGTATCTGTGGTGCAGAATACTTTGAGTATATGCCCACAAATAGTGTAGCTGTGTCTTGAAGTAGATAGATTCACAACCTCATGTGGAATTGCCACACTGGTTTCCACAGAGGTTGAACATGTTTTTTACTCCCATAAACAATCAGTAAGTGTTCCCCATTCCTCAAGTCCTCACCAGCATGTGCTGTCATTTGTATTATCAATCTTGGCTGTTTTGACAAACGTAAGATGAATTTTCAAAGTAGTTTTTATTTGCATTTCTATAATGACTAAGGATGATTTCTTTAAGTATTGTTTAGTCATTTGAGTTTAATCTTCTGAGAACTTACTGATTAATTCTTTACCCCATTTTAAATTTGGCTGTTATTTGATTGATGTTCTTATGCATTTGAGATACTAATCCTCTATGTCCAGCTCCCTACCAGTATTTGTTAAGCAGGCTGTCTCTTCCACACTGGTTGTTTTTGAAACCTTTGTCAAAGATTAGTTGACTATATCTGTGAGACTGAATTATGAGTTTTCCATTTTGCTTTGTTGAAATATTTGTATAATATAGAGTTAGCACTGTGATCCTCTGCTACTATTGCCCTATGTTATAAATGGGACACACGTATTGTGATTCCTCCAGCACTGTTCTTTTTCCTCACCTTTGTTTGCTCTATCTGGAGTCTGTTTTTCTATTTGAACTTTTTTCCTAATTATGTTTTTTTAGTTAAGTTTTCTTGGAATTTTGATGGAGATTGCAAAGAATCTTAGATGTCTTTTATAATGTAACTACGTATTAATATACAATATTGACTGTATCAACCCTTCATCATGTCAGATAGTTTTATCTTCCGTTGTCTTCTGTTTCTGTCCTTGGTGTTATAAAATGTTCACCAAGAAGACCCTTGAGTTCCTTGGTTGCATTAATTCCCAGATATTTTGTGTATGTGTGTGGGAAGATTATTGTAACTGTTGCTTTCTTGATGTCTTTCTCAGAATCATAATTCCTTCTTCACAAAAATGATATTTTGTATTTTGATTTTGTATTTTCCTGATGGTGTTCATTAGGTCTCAGGGAGTGCTGACCTTTTCATGTACAAGTTCATACAATCTGCTGGTGAAATAGTTTGACTTCTTTCTTTGTTTCATTCCGTTCTTTTTTCTGGACTTACTGTTTTAGCAGAATCTGAGCAAGACTTACTCTTAACATACAAGAATGAGCATCTTCCATCCTTTAGTGTTTAGGGAAGGTTGTTTTTCTCTATTTGATATAATGCTGGTCATAGGTTTGTCATATTCAATCTTCATACCATTGAAGTATTTTCCTTCTATCCCTAATGTCTTAGAGATACTGTAAATTGTCAGATGCCTTTGCTGCATCTGTTGAGATGATCATATAATTTCTGCCTTATCTATTAAAGCTATTTGTAAATCTCACTGAGTTATTTTGTTATACCATTTTTCCAACCCTGGAATGAAGCTACCCAGTCCACCATGAATGACCTTGCTGACACATACTTGAATTTGGCTTGCATGTATTTTTTTTTTAGAATATTTGGTATAGGTTCATCAGTGATATTTGCCTATAATTTCCTTTTCCTTTTTTCTATTTTGATGATTCCTTATCTGGTTTTGGTGTTAGGGGCATACTGAGTTTTTAAAATGTCATTGTTTATATTTCTTTCCTTTTTAATTTTGAGAACTGTTTGAAAGATTTCCTTGTTGTGTTATATATCTGGCAAAAAAATAAACCAAGATGTGGCAAACACTAAGCAAAATTACCATAAAGATTGGGACTAAAACAGTAATAAAAAAACATGTCTGACTACATACACACTAGACTAGTAGTAGTCACTGCTGCATGCAAATGGATCGTCCCATAATTACAACCAATGCTATGAAGATATTAAATTATTCCATCCAATAGAAATGGATGAAGTATCATTCAAATATAGTTACAAAGGCAGTGTAAGCCTGATGTCCAAACAGGATTTATACAAAACTAAATTTATATGAAAATATATTAAAAAAATCCTCCCCTATTTTTTTTATACAGGGTCAATTATGTCTCCCTGGCTGTCATAGAACGCACTATGTAGACAAGGCTAGTCTTAACATCACCAGAGACTGCTGGCATCTGCTTCCAGAGTTATGGGGTTATAGGCATGATCCACTATGCCCAGATATTAAAAGACTCTTGATATATTTCTTGTAAAGCCAATTAAAGAACACCTTGGATGAAATCATTCACCGTGATCCTGTTGGCTTCTTTTCAGAGATGAAATGATGGCTTATGATAAGGAAATCAGTAAATGTAATGTATACCATAAATGTCTGAAGAAAGGAATCACAGTAAATCTAGATAGATGCAAAATATACTTGGGACAAAAATTTTACCTCCGTTTGTGACAAATGCACAAAATAAAGAAGGAATAAAAGGATACTATATTGCCCTGGTTAATTTTTGTCAACTTAAATCAAACACAGACATATCTTGGAAGTGAGAATCTTTTGGGGGAAGTTGTTGCCATCAGATTGGCTTTGACTTGATTGTTGATTGATATAGGAGGTCCCAGCTCACTGTGGGCCATACTGTCCCTGAGCAGATAGACCTGAGTTGTATAAGAAAGCAAACTGAGCAAGCCATGGAGAGCAAGCCAGAAGGCAACGTACCTCCATAGTTCCTGCCTCTGCTCCTGCTTGAGTTTCTGACCTGTCTTCCTTCAGTGAGGTATTGTGATCAGGACAGGAAAGCAAGATAAATCATATCCTCTAAAAGTTTCCTTTGGTTACTGTTTTATAATAGCAACAGAGCAAACACAAATATACCAGCACTATAATAATATTTATGAGAAGGATTCAACAATGTAATTAATGGAAATAAACTAGCTATTTCTACATAAACCAGGAAAAAGATAAGGGCCTTCATTTTGGGAGTAAGGATGGGACTGAGTCATACAATGTGTCTTAGTTAGGTTTTTTTATTGCTGTGATAAGACACCATGACCACGGAAACTCTTATAAATGAAAACATTTAATTGAGGTGGCTTGCTTACAGATTTAGAGGTTTAGTCTATTATCATCAGGATGGGGAGCATGGCAGCACAAAGCCAGATGTGGTGCTAGAACTGAGAGTCTTATATCTTGACTCAGGCAACAGGAAGTGGATTGAATGTAATTGAAAGAAGCTCGAGAAAAGAGACCTCAAATACTGTCCCCATAGTGAAAAACTTTGTTCAACAAGGCCACACCTCCTTATGGTGCCACTCCCTTTGGGGGGCATTTTCTTTAAAACCACCACAGAGGTAACTGTAGTAGGCCTGAAACATACTATGCAAACCATGCTAGCTTCAAAAACACACAATTCTGTCTGCCACTGCCTCCTGAGTACTAGGATTAAAGTAGTTCACCACTATGCCCAGCTTCTTTCTCCATTTTGTTCTATGTAGTGATTGAAGTCTTAGCCAAAGAAAAGGGACAAAAGATGACATACAACGGATACAAATAGGAAAGCAAGAAGCCAAAGTTTCCTCTCTTGTAGAAGACATGCTTCTATTGTGGAATATTATTGTAAGATGTGTTACATGTATTTATGCTGGAGAACATTTGTTTTAATGATGCAATGTTGTATTTTATAATTTTATGTTGCATTTGTCTAACCCTGTGAAGCTGTGTTACTATGCCTGTCTAAAATACCTGATTTGTCTAGTAAGATGCTGAATGGTCAGTAGCCAGGCAGGCAAAGTGATAGGCAGGGCTGGCAGACAGAGAGGCTAAAAATGAAGAGAAATGTGGGAAGAAAAATATGAGAAGCAAGAAAAGGAGGAAACGAGGACTCAATGGGCCATCCACCCAGCTATGCAGCAAGCCATAATATAAGAAGTAAAGAAAGAAATGCAGAATATAGAAGAACAAAAGCCCAGAAGCAAAAGATAGTTGAGATATTTTAAGTTACTAAAAGCTGGATAGAAAGAAGCCAAGCTAAGGCTGGCCATTCATAAGAAAGAATAAGACTCTGTGTAGCTGAAGTTTTCCTGTGTCCCATATAGTTTTGCAGTTGCTCAGACCCAAGTAAACATGCAGAGAGGCTTATATTACTTATAAACTGTATGGCTATTAGCTCAGGATTATTACTGACTAGCTCTTACACTTGATTTAACCTATAATTCTTATTTATGTTTAGCCACATGGCTTGGAACCTTTTCTCAGTTGCTTCCTCCATGTCTGGCTGGCAATTCCTGACTCAGCCTCCTTCTTCCCAGACTTCTCATCTGTTCATCCCACCTATATTTCCTGCCTGGTTACTGGCCAATCATAATTTTATTTATTAACCAATCAGAGCAATACATATTCACAACATACAGAATGATATCCCATAGCAACTCAGCATATTTATTTGGAAGCTAGGTGGCAGGTCACCCAAATAATAAAGAATAAAAAAGAAACCAACAACATGCTTCCATATTGAAATCCTAAACATTCCACAGAAAATGCTTACATCAAAATGGCAGAATGTGATCCCTGGACACCAGCCACTCTGGGAAGACATGCCCAACTTGGCCCCAGGTTCTGGCCACCGGGCAGGTCCCCTTCTAGCCCCACCAGGAGGGATACCCTTTCCCAAGCCCCTCGGCAGCCATTGCAATCTCCGCGCCCTGCTCCCACCCCCATCTGCCTGAGACCCCAGCCACTTTCTGAGACTTAGAGACTGGCCCCCAGCTCCCATCCTACACCTGACTTCCCTTCTGGACCAGAGGTGAGTATCTGGGCCCAACCCGGACCCCACCCCTGGGCACCAGCCAGTCTGGGAAGACCTGCCCAACTTGGCCCTAGGTTCTGGCCACAGGGCAGGTCCCCTTCTAGCTCCACTGGGAGGGATGCCCTTTTCCAAGGCCCCCGGCAGCCCCTGCAATCTCCGCACCCTGAACCCACGCCCATCTGCCCGAGACCCCAGCCACTTCCTGAGACTTAGAGACTGGCCCCCAGCTCCCATTCTGCTCCCAACTTTCCTTCTGGACCAGAGACTTCTGGTCCAGATAAGAGCTTTCGTCCTGCCATTGAGTTCCCATTTGGACAAGAGAACTCCCATCTGTACAAGAGAGAGAGACTTCCTGAATCTGTCAGCTCTTTCTGAACCAAGTACACTGATAAGACCAAGAAGGAACCACAAGGAGATGGGCAGACATCAAGGCAGAAGTACATACAACAAAATGAAGAGCAATACAGCATCACCAGAACCTAGCCCGCCTTCAACATCTAGACCTGAACATCAAAAATTGGAAGAAGCAGAAGAAAGTAGCCTCATGAGTAACATCATGAAGAAGTTAGAGGCTTGTGTAGAGCTAAAGACAAGAAAATTGGAAGAACTCTGTAAACAACTAGAGGAAAGGGCAAACAAATTAGAAGAAAACAATAAAGTCCTGCAAGAAAACAATAAAGTCCTGGAAGAAAACAATAAAGTACAGAAAGAAAACAACAAAGTACTGGAAGAAAACAACAAAGCACTGGAAGAAAACAATAAAGTACTGAAAGAAAATCATGAAAAAGCAATGAAACAAGTAAAGGAAACAGTCCAAGACCTGAAAAGGGAAATTGAAAAAATAAAGAAAACAGAAACAGAGGGAATGCTGGAAATAGAAAACCTTAGTAAAAGATCTGGAAATTCAAATGCAAGTATAACAAACAGAATGCAAGAGATGGAATAGAGGACCTCTGGCATTGAAGATACAGTAGAAGAAATAGTTTCATCAGTCGAAGGAAACACTAAAGCCAACAAAGTCACGACCCAAAATGTCCAAGGAATTTGGGACACCATGAAAAGACCAAACCTACGAATTATAGGGATAGAAGAAGGTGAAGAATACCAACTCAAAGGCACAGAAAATATATTCAACAAAATTATAGAAGAAAACTTTCCCAACTTAAAGAAGGAAATGCCTATGAAGATACAAGAAGCCTATAGAACACCAAACAGACTAGATCCCCCAAAAAAGTCCCCTCGACACATAATAATTAAACAACTAAATGTACAGAATAAAGAAAGAATATTAAGAGCAGCAAACAAAAAAGGCCAAGTGACTTATAAAGATAAACCCATCAGAATAACACCCGACTTCTCAATGGAGACTTTGAAAGCCAGAAGGACATGGACAGATGTAATGCAGACACTAAGAGACCATGGATGTCAGCCCAGACTAATATACCCAGCAAAACTTTCAATCATCACAGACGGAAGGAACAAGACATTCGAAGACAAAGCCAGATTTAAACAATATCTATCCACAAACCCAGCCCTACAGAAAGCACTAGAAGGAAAATTCCAACCGAAGGAAGTCAGATACACACTCGAAAACACAGGCAATAGATAAAGCCACAACAGTAAACCCCAAAGAAGAGAAGTACACACACACTACCACCAAAAATAACAGGGATGAACAATCACTGGTCGTTAATATCCCTTAATATCAACGGACTTAATTCACCTATAAAAAGATATAGACTTACAGAATGGATAGGAAAGCAGGACCCATCTTTCTGCTGCATGAAAGAAACACATCTCAAATTCAAAGACAGACACTACCTAAGAATAAAGGGTTGGGAAAAGACTTTCCAAACAAATGGTCTTAAGAAACAAGCAGGTGAAGCCATCCTGATATCCAACAAAATAGACTTCAAACTAAACTCAATCAAAAGAGATCAAGAAAGGCATTACATCCTCATCAGAGGATTGATCCACCAAGGTGAAGTTTCAATTCTGGACATTTATGCCCCAAACACAAGGGCACCCACATATGTAAAAGAAACATTACTAAAGCTTAAACCACATATAAAACCCCACACATTAATAGTGGGAGATCTCAACACCCCACTTTGACCACTGGACAGATCTCCCAAATCGAAACTTAACAGAGAAATAAAGGACTTAACTGATGTCATAGCCCAATTGGACCTAATAGATATCTACAGAACGTTCCATCCTAACATGAAAGAATATACTGTCTTCTCAGCACCCCATGGAACTTTCTCTAAAATCGACCACATACTTGGCCACAAAGCAAATCTCAACAGATACAAAACAATTGGAATAACCTCCTGTGTTCTATCAGACCACCATGGTTTAAAGTTAGATTTCAACAACAACAAAAACTACAGAAAACCTACAATCTCATGGAAAGTGAATAATGCTCAACTGAATCACCAATGCCTTAAGGAAGAAATAAAGAAATTAAAGACTTCCTAGAGATCAATGAAAATGAAGACAACACATACCCAAACTTATGGGACACTATGAAAGCAGGGCTAAGAGGGAAATTCATAGCACTAAATGTCCACATAAAGAAGTTGGAGAAATCCCACACTAGTGACTTAACAGCACACCTGAAAGCTCTAGAACAAGAAGAAGCAAAGTCTCCCAGGAAGAATAGACACCAGGAAATTATCAAAGTGAGAGGTGAAATTAATAAATTAGAAACTAAGAGAATAATACAAAAAATTAATGAAACAAAGAGTTGGTTCTTTGAGAAAATCAACAAGATAGACTAGACCTTATCCAAACTAACCAAAAGACACACAGAGAGAGAATCCAAATCAACAAAATCAGAAATGAAAAGGGGGACATAACAACAGACATTGAGAAAATCCAGAGAATTATAAGGTCATATTTCAAAAACCTCTACTCCACAAAACTAGAAAACCTAAAAGAAATGGACATTTTTATCAATAGGTACCACATACTTAAGTTAAATCAAGACCAGATAAACTATTTAAATAGTCCAATAACCCCTATGGAAAAAGAAACATCATTAAAAGTCTCCCAACCAAAAAAAGCCCAGGACCACATTGTTTCAGCACAGAATTCTACCAGATCTTCAACGAAGAGTTAATACCAATATCTCTAAATTGTTCCACATAATAGAAACAGAAGGAACATTACCAAACACCTTCTATGAGGCTACAATTACCCTGATTCCTAAACCAAAGAAGGATGCAACAAAGAAAGAGAACTACAGACCGATCTCCCTCATGAACATTGATGCAAAAATACTCAATAAAATACTGACAAACAGACTCCAAGAACACATCAGAACAATTATCCACCATGATCAAGTAGGCTTCATCCCAGGGATGCAAGGGCGGTTCAACATATGAAAGTCCATCGATGTAATACACTATATAAACAAACTCAAAGAAAAAAACCACATGATCATCTCACTAGATGTAGAAAAGGCATTTGACAAAAACCAACACCCCTTCATGATAAAAGTCTTGGAGCGATCAGAAATACAGGGAACATATCTACACATAATAAAGGCAATTTACAGCAAGCCAACTGCCAACATCAAATTAAATGGAGAGAAACTCAAAGCAATTCCACTAACATCAGGAACAAGGCAAGGCTGTCCACTCTCCCCGTACTTATTCAATATAGTACTTGAAGTTCTAGCCAGAGCAATAAGACAACATAAGGAGATTAAGGGGATACAAATTGGAAAGGAAGAAGTCAACATTTCCCTATTTGCAGATGACATGATAGTATACTTGAGTGACCCCAAAGATTCCACCCAGGTATTGATAAAGCTTATAAACACCTTCAGCAACATAGCAGGATACAAGATCAACTCAAAAAATCAGTATCCCTCCTATATACAATGGACAAAGAAGATGAGAAGGCAATTAGAGATACATCACCCTTTACAATAGCCACAAATGACATAAAATACCTTGGGGTAACACTAATCAAGCAAGTGAAGGACCTATATGACAAGAACTTTAAGTCCCTGAAAAAAGAAATTGAAGAAGATGTCAGAAAATGGAAAGATCTCCCATGCTCATGGATAGGCAGGGTTAACATAGTAAAAATGGCAATCTTACCAAAAGCAATCTACATATTCAATGCAATCCACATCAAAATACCAACACAATTCTTCACAGACCTGGAAAGAATAATACTCAACTTCATATGGAAAAACAAAAAACCCAGGATAGCCAAAAGAATCCTGTACAATAAAACAACTTCTGGAGGCATCACAATCCCTGACTTCAAGCTCTACTATAGAGCTACAGTAATAAAAACAGCTAGGTATTGGCATAAAACCCGACTTGTGGACCAATGGAATCCAATTGAAGTCCCTGACATTAACCCACACACCTATGAACATATGATTTTTGACAAAGAAGCCAAAAGTGTACAATGGAATAAAGAAAGCATCTTCAACAAATGGTGCTGGCATAACTGGATATCAACGTGTAGAAGGCTGCAGATACATCCATATCTGTCACATCTGTCACCATGCACAAAACTTAAGTCCAAGTGGATCAAGGACCTCTACATAAATCCAGCTACTCTGAACCTGCCAGAAGAGAAAGTAGGAAGTAGTCTTGAACGCATTGGCATAGGAGATCACTTCCTAAATTTAACACCAGTAGCACAGGCACTGAGACAAATAATCAATCAATGGGACCTCTTGAAACTGAGAATCTTTTCTAGAGCAAAGGATACAGTCAACAAGGCAAAGCGACAGCCTACAGAATTGGAAAAGATCTTCACCAACCCCACATCTGACAGAGGACTGATATCCAGAATATATAAGGAACTCAAGAAATTAGACATCAAAATGACCAACTGTCCAATTGAGAAATGGGCTTTAGAACTAAACAGAGAATTCTCAACAGAGAAAACTCAAATGGCTGAAAGACATTTAAGGAATTGCTCAACATCCCTAATCATCAGAAAAATGCAAATCAAAGCAACTCTGAGATACCACCTTACACTTGTCAGAATGGCTAAGATCAAAAACACTGAAGACACCTTATGCTGGAGAGGATGTGGAACTAGGGAAACTCTCCTCCAATCCTGGTGGGAATGCGAGCTTGTACAACCACTTTGGAAATCAATATGTTGCTTTCTTAGAAAATTGGGAATCAATCTCCCCCAAGATCCAGCTATACCACTCCTTGGCATATACCCAAGAAATCTCAATCATACCACAAGAGCACTTGCTCAGCTATGTTCATATCAGCATTGTTTGTAATAGCTAAAACCTGGAAATAACCTAAATGCCCTTCAACTGAAGAATGGATAAATAAATTGTGGCACATTTACACAATGGAATACTACTCACCAGAGATAAACAATGACATCATATGGTTTGCAGGCAAATGGATGGATCTAGAAATAATCATCCTAAGTGAGGGAACCCAGACTCAGAAAGACAAATATGGTATGTACTCACTCATAGGAGGATATTACAGGTGGAACAAGGATGACTGGAGTGCTACTCACATCACTAGGGAGAGTACCTGGAAAATGTGACCCCAAGAAAGACACAGAGAAATGGATGAGATCTACATGAACAGCCAGGACATGAGTGGGAGCAATGAATCGCGAGGGTCGAGGGAAAGAGAGTGGGAGATCCTAGCTGGATCAAGAACAGAGAGGGAGAACAAGGAAGAGGAGACCATGGTAATTGAAGACCCCATGAGAAAAGGAAGAAACAAGGAGCTAAATAGGCCCACAGAAATCCAAAAAGATACCCCCATAAAAGACTGCTGGCAATGGTCGAGAGACAACCGGGACTGACCTACTCTGGTGATGGGATAGCTAAACACCCTAATAGCTGTGCCATAAACCCCATCCAAGGACTGAGGAATTTGGATGCAGACATCCATGGCTAGACCCCGGGTTGAGTACTGGGAGTCTAATTAGTGAGAAAGAGTAGGGTTTATATGAGCAAGAATTGTTGAAACCAAGGTTGGATAAAGCACAGGGACAAATAGCCAAATGAATGGAAACACATGAACTATGAACCAAATCCTGAGGGGCCTCCAACTGGATCAGGCCCTCTGAATAGGTGAGACAGTTGATTGACTTGATCTGTTTGGCAGGCAGCTAGGCAGTGGTACCAGGTCCTGGGCTCATTGCATGAGTTAGCTATTTGAAACCTGGGACTTATGCAGGGACGCTTGACTCAATCTGGGAGGAGGGGACTGGACCTGCCTGGACTGAGTCTATCAGGTCGATCCCAGTCCTCGGGGGAGACCTTGATCTGTAGGAGGTGGGAATGGGGGGTGTGCTCGGGGGAAGGTGAGGGAGGCTGGAAGGGAGAGAACAAGGGAATCTGTGGCTATTATGTAGAACCAAATAGTATTGTAAAATAAATAATAATAAAAATAATAATAATAAACATAAAAAGGGAAAAAATGGCAGAATGCAAAATTAACACAAAACACACTTGCTTCCCTGTGTACAAAGAATGCTTTGCTAAGAAAGAAAACTTTATTAGGGGCTGGAGAGATGGCTCAAAGTTCAAGGGCACTGGCTGCTCTTCCAGAAGACTTGTTTTTAATTTCCAGCACCCACATGGCAACTCACAACTGTTTTTACCTCTTGTTCCAGGGGATATTACACCCTTACACAGACATATATGCAAGCAACATATGAATGTACATAAAATAAAAATAAATAAATTATTTGAAAAAGAAATCTTCATTCACAACTGTCTCAGAAATATGGTGGAATAAACTTAATAAAAACTTGAAGGACATCAACAATAAAAACTTTAAAATAGGGCTGGAGAAATGGCTTAGAGGTTAAGAACACTGACTGCTCTTCCAGAGGTCCTGAGTTCAATTCCCAGCAACCAAATGGTGGCACACAACCATCTGTAATAAGGTCTGGTGCCCTCTTCTGGCCAAACATGCTGTATACATAATAAATAAATTTAAAAAAAAAACTTAAAAAAACTTTAAAATAAAGAAGGTGAATACATCATTAGAATATAGGGAAATCTTTCATGCATCTATATTGGAATATTCACTATTGTGAAAATGACTACTTTCAAAAACGAATCTACAGACTTAGTATTGACTCCTACAGACATATAATGCCACTCTTTGTATAAAGAGAAAAAAAAAGTGTTGAAATTCATACAATAAACAAAATATGCTGGATGGGCAATGTGATCTGAGCAAAAAGAATAATGTTTGGCAGGTCAACATACCTGATTATAGTGAATAACAACAAAACCAGCACATGCTGGCATAAACAAGTTTTTACATCAATGGATTAGAATTGTTCAACTAAGAAATAAAATTCTGCACACATACAACTTTAAAAAACAATAATTAACAGATTGGTGAATACCCTAACTGTCATCATAAAACCTTCATCAGGTAACTGAGGGAAGCAGATGCAGAGATCCATAGCCAAGCAGTAGGCCAGGTTCCAGGAATCCAGTCAAGGAGAGGGAAGAGGGATTGTATGAGCAAGGGGGCTCAAATCATGATGAGGAGATCTACAGAAACAACTGATTCAAGCTCATAGGAACTCATGAACTTTAGACCAACAGCTGTGGGACCAGACTAGGCCTTCTGCATATGACAGACAGTTGTGTAGCTTGGTCTATTTGAGGAGCCCCTGGCAGTGGGATCAAGATCTATCCCTGGTGCATGAGCTGACATTCTTGCTCCCATTACCTATGGTCAAACATCTTGCTCACCCTTGAAGCAGTGGAGAGGGGCTTGGTTCTGCCTCAACTGAATGTACCAGGCTTTCCTGACATTTTGTGGGAGGTCTTACCCTTTTGGAGGAGGGATCAGGGAGAAGAGGTTGTGGGAGAAGAAGAGGATGGATCAAATGGGGATCTGTGTTTGGTATGTAAAGTGAATTAAAAATTAATAAACAAATAAAAGAAAAAAGAAAGAAACAATGATTACATGAGCTAATGGAATGGTCTAGTGGTCCAAGGTGATGTGTTTGAGAAGCAACTGCTAGCAATTCTCAGGATAAAATGTATGTAGTGTCCACATTGGTAAAATATGCAGCTATGCTTAATACAATTACTAAAAGAGATACAGAAGTAAATGTAATGTAAGTATCAGAGAATAAAGAAAATTAACCTTAAAAAACAGGTGATACATATATGTCTTTCAGTAGCAGACATGACCCAGTGTGCAGCCTTTCCACCCCAATTCTCAAATGTTGACAGCTACCATAGGCAGCTCCTGCCAGTCTAGCATGTGAGAAGGGGAGTAAGCAATCAAAACTGTAAATGATATCCTAGGTTTTTCAGGATGAAAACACACCATTTTAAGTGCAGACATTCCTTTCTGACTTTGAAGATAGAGCTAGATCTGGCCTTGGTAATCCCTAAAAGCCTGTGACTGTGCATGTGTTCAAGTGAGGGAAGGACAAAGGACACACCCAAGGTTCTCACAGTAGACAGATCTCATACATCACAGCTTCGGAGGTGTGGAGTGATCACATGCAGAGTATCTGAAAATTTAACTAAATGGCTACATGGATACTCTCCCCAGTGAGGAGTGGCGCAAACATTAGTGACCCTGCATCTACACTAGAGTCACACACTGATACATGTGACATTAGCAGACTCTGAAAGAGGCTTGAATGCACCTTGTGACTACTGACCTCATTGTAGTCATCTGGAGTTTCTTGTCTTAGGACATGACTGGACACCTCACAATGGCACCTGTGAAAAGGAAGGCTGCCTATGATAGATCAAAGTAAAGAATGCTGTTTTCATTTGGCTTTCAGCATTGAAATTGGAGGTTAATTGGAAGAAAAATTAAAAAGTCTCACTGTTTGATAGTGGGAAAACAGTGATTATTAAAAACCAAAATGTATTTTGGGTTGCTTATTGGTGATGAGGTTGGGAAAAAGGAGAGATGCTCACAGTATTGCTCTGCCTATTTACACAACTATCATGCATTATATATCATGACATTTACGTGAAAAATGCAACCATACTTACGATGTTTCCAGAAAAAAGCTGAAATACTCTTTCTTCATCGGGCTCTGCACTGCAGCAAGAAAAAAGACACCACCTGTCACCACATCTCCATGCTTGTTTTCATTCTGCTTTATTCTCCAAAAGCACTTGGGTTGAGTGAAACTGGACACAAGGAGGGGGATGTTCAGGAGCCAGAAGAAGAAGAAGCTCAGCGTGAGCATCAGGCCCTGCCTCCAAATCTCTAAGCTGGTAGTGTGGACTGTGGCTGCAGATCAGTTTTACAAATGGATAACTGCTTTTATGTCTGCTGCCCACTGGAGAGGTCACTTATGTGGATGAGATGCTTTGTTCTCCAGATGGCTCCACTATCCTGGAGGAATGTCCATCACTCTCTGACTTGGGGCTCTGCAGTTTAGGTCCACAGCAGAGGTAAAAACATAGGTTGGAAAATATATCTGGGGACATCTCAGCCTCAGGTCCTTGGACATCAACTCATATCCCTGGGTATTGAGGCCTATGGGAGAAAGCAATATTGGGCAGATTAGTCCCAGGACAGTATCAATGAGTTATTTGTTTGAACACCTTTTAAAGTGATGTCAGCAGAATGTATCAGAAGATCCACAGCTAGATGTGAAGGTAAAGATTTGAAAGGACCCATGACAACCAGAGATTATGTGGACATTCCCTGTGTTCTATTTCCAAGTACAAATCAGGAAGTCTCAGCCTCATGTGTATGGCATCCACCATTCATAGAGCATGAGCAGTATTGCCCATGCTAAACCAGTCACAGAGACCAAATAACCAATCAGTATCCCTGCTCTCTATTGTTTAAACTAGAATAATCATGTCGCACTCATAAATTCCTTTGTAGCACGAATCTTAAAAGGTCCTATTTAAAAAAAAACCTATGCAGAAAATTGTCCATTTCTCTTAGGTTTTCCAGTTTTGTGGAGTAGAGGTTTTTGAAATATGACCTGATAATTCTCTGGATTTTCTCAATGTCTGTTGTTATGTCCCCCTTTTCATTTCTGATTTTGTTGATTTGGATTCTCTCTCTCTGTCTTTTGGTTAGTTTGGATAAGGACTTGTCTATCTTGTTGATTTTCTCAAAGAACCAACTTTTTGTTTCATTAATTTTTTGTATGGTTCTTTGTTTCTATTTTATTGATTTTAGCTCTCATTTTAATAATTTCCTACCATGGATCTCTGCATCTGCTTCCATCATTCACTAGACTTCAGTCACCCAGACTTCCCACATCCAACTGCTGGGTCTGTCCTGGTGATAACTCATGACCTCCCTATCCCCACTTCTCCTGAAACCCCCAGATTTAGCCTGGTTCCACATCAGTGTGCTAGTCTTTGCTGCAAAGGAATTCTATGACTGGCTCAGGATCCTTCTTATTTATTCCCCAAACCACTGACCTCTTCCATGTCACATTCATCTTTTCCACTGAGATCTATCTAGCTCCACTCTTCTGGCTTGGAAAAGGAAAAACATCCTGTATACCAGGCCAGTCCCCTTTATCCAGCTGATTTCATTCCACCAAAACCATTTCCAACATCTCATCCCAACCATCCACCACATCTTTTTTTTTTTCAGAACAAACTCAGAACAAACAAGGGAAATCTGCAAGCACAGACAGCATCACAAAAATACCAACAATAAGAAAGATCAAGCCCATATCTTATCTCTAAAAACCTAAAGTCTTATAAAAATGTTTGCTGGTGATAATTAACCAGATTAACTCTAGGACATCCAATTTAAAAGAACTATCATAAGCTTCATCAAAGAATTCAAGGAGTTTAAATAAGACACAAAGAAACAGCTCAATGAACTTAGGATGAAAGAGACAATGGATAATGAATATCAGAGTGATGCCAAAAAAAAATAAAAATAAATCATACCCCCACCCAAAAAAATGAGGCTAATAGAAATGACCAAGGCAACCCAAGGCATAAGAATACAATTCAATCAGAAGAGAGAAACACTGAAGAGCATTCAAGCTGAAATGAAGATGGAATTGAAAAACCCAAGAAGTCAACTAGAACATTCAAAAGAAGGTGTTACTAATAGCATGAATAAAGCAGAAGAACTATCATGTCTTGAAGATAAAATAGAGGATTTACACCAAGTAAGAGAGAAATATGAAATTTTTAAAGGAACACATTAAAGAAACACATGAAATCTGGGACACCATGACCAAAAATAACCCAAAAAACCTTTCACATCATAGTCATACATGAAAAAACGAATCTGAAATCATTTGCATAGAATAAACCTTTGATAAGTAAGTTCATAGAAGAAAATGTCATGAAGTGAAGAAAGACACACACATACATATACACAAAGCACATACAACACAAAATAGACAAGGCAAGAAGAGAAAAACTCCACAGCATACCATATTTAAAACACTATAGATGATGAAGAACGTATATTAAATCTGTAACAGAAAAAAATCAAGTCACATATAGAGTAAGAGTCATCAGGGTAACAGTTAGTAACTCAATGTAAACTATGAGAACCAGAAAAGCCTGGAGCAGGGCACTCCAAGTAACTCCAAGGGACTAAGAGAGCCAGCCTAAATAATATACCCAATAAAACTATCTGCCTTGATGAAAGATAAACAAAACCTTTCCAAGACATAAACAGCATTTAAAAAATTTTTATCCAAACCTACAGGCTATATTATTTGGACTGAGTAGAGGAATGAGCATAGGAGAGAGACTGTGGAAAGAAAATGGAGTCATAACTAGTAAAACACAAAATAACACTGAGAATACATATAAAAAAAACAAAAATCAACAACTGGATGACCACAATAAACACTAAAATTTCAATAATTACAAGTATTAATAACTTCAATTCTTTACTCAGAAGACACAAAGTGACCTAATAAATCAAGAGGAAATTCCATCTATTCTTTTCTATAAAGAAAAATATCACTTTAAAGAGAGAAATGGGATAAGAGTAAAAGGATAGACAAAAGTTTTCCAATAAGAGAGGATGTGGAGCAAGGTGAACACTCCTCCACTGGTGGTGGGTATGCAAACTTGTACAGCCAATTTGGAAATCACTATGGCACCTTCTCAGAAAACTGGGAATCAATCTATCTCAAGACTCAATGACATAACTCCTGCCCATATACTAAAGGAATACTCAATCATACCACAAGGATACATGTTCAGCTATATTCATAACAATTATTCATAATAGCCAGAAACTAGAAACAACCTAGATACCTTTCAACTGAAGAATGTATACAGAAAATGTGGCACATATACACAATGGACTATTATCCAGTTGTAAGAAAACATGACATCAGGAAATTTACAGGCAAATAGATGGAACTAGAAAATATCATCCTGAATGAGATAATACAGATTCATAAAGACAAACATAGTATGTACTCACTCGTAAGTGGATATTAGATGTAAAACAAAGGATAATGAGACTACAACCATAACTCCAAAGAATCTAGGTAACAAAAAAGACCCTAAGACAGATGTATGGATCACCTTGAGAAGGGGAAATAGAAGAGATCTCCATGAATAAATTGGAGATGAGTGGTGGGCAATGGAGGGTAGGGAGTGAGGGATGAACAAAAGGGAATAGAATGGTCAAGCTGGAACAGGGATGAAGTGGGAGAGCAATGAAAGAAATACCATGATGGAGAGAGACATCATGGGGATAGGGAAAAACCAGGTGCTAGGGAAGTTACCAGGAATCCACAAGGATGACCCCAGCATAGACTACGAGCAATAGTGGAGAGAGTCCCTGAACTGGCTTACCCCAGTAATCAGATCTGTGAATACCCTGTCATCATAGAGCCTTCATCCAGTAACTGATGGAAGTGGATGCAGAGATTCACAGTCAAACACCAAAAACAGCTCCAGGAGTCCATTCGTAGAGAGAGAAGAGGGATTCTATGAGCAAGGGGCATCAAGACCATGATGGGAAAACCTACAGAGACAAACAAACCATAAAAGTGGGAACTCATGAAATTTAGACCAACACCTGTGGAGCCTCCAAGGGACTGGACTAGGACCCCTGCATAAGTGGAACAGCTGTATACCTTGATATGCTCAAGGGCCCCCTGGCAATAAGATCAGGATCCATTCCTGGTGCATGAGGAGGCTTTTTGGAGCCCACTACCTATAGTGTGACACCTTGCACAGCTTTTAGACAAGGGAAGGGACTTATACCCAACACTGCTAAATGTACCAGGCTCTCCTGACTCCCCATGGGAGGATTTACCTTCATGTAGGAGGGAATGGAGGTGGGTTGGGGGAGGGAAGGCTGCAGAGGTAGGTGGAGGGAAGAGGAGGAGCTATGATTGTATGTAAAATGAATAAAAATATTCTTTAAAAAATCAAAAACAGGAATAATGCAAATGATTGGCTTAGTGACACTACTCAAAATATTGGAAAAACAAGAGCAAACCAAAACCAAACACAGTGAATAGAAATAAATGATAGGAATCAGAACAGAAATCAACAAAGTGGAAACAATTCAAAGAAGCAACAAATCTAAGACTTGCTTCTTTGAGAGGATAAAGAAAATTGGCAGACCCTTAGCTCAACAAACTGAAAAAAGGAAGCAGAGGGCAAATTAAGAGAGTAAAAAATGAACAGGAAAACATCAGAACAGACACCAAAGAAAACTAAAATACCATAGGGGAATATTTTTTTTTTAAAAATCTGCATTCCATTAAGCTGGGAAACATAATACATGGATGAATCTCTAAATTTAGTCAAACTACAGAAATTAAACCTAGAGAAAGATCAAGAACCTAAACAGACCATAACAAATAGAGAGATTGAAACAGTAAGAAAAACTTTTCCAACTAAAGAGAATCAGGGGCCAGATAGATTCATGGCAGAATCCTACAAGACATTCAAAGAAGTCCTACACCCAGTACTTCTTAAAATTGAAAATATAAAAACAGAAGAACTACTCCCCAAACTCCTTCAACAAGATCTGTATCACTCTAGTACCCGAAACAACAACAACACAGTACAGGCAAATATGCCTGATGTATATAGACACAGAAATACACTGAAATGTTCTAGGACTAGGACCTGGGACACAACCAGTCGCCAAGAATACCTGCCCACCTCTGCCCCAGTTGTGGCCAACAGGGAAGACTCCTGTGGGCAGGCTCCCCACCAAAACCCACCATCGGACCCTGCAATCTACAAGACCCATGCCCTACCCCAAACAGACCCATCCCCCTGCAACCTGAGTGGCTTCCTGAGACATCGTGAGACATAGAATCTACCAGCTTTCATTGCACCAAGAGTTGCCAGCCAGCAAAAAAGACTCCTGCAGGCAGGCTCCCCCACCAAAACACCCCAGTGGAACCTTGAATCTACAAGACCCATGCCCTACTCCAAGCCTACCCAGTCCCCTGTGACCCAAGTGGCTTCCTGAGACACAGAATCTGCCAGCTGTCATTGGACCAGCAGATGAATGACTCTTCTCCTACCCAGAGTCCTGCATCTAAGACCCAGGCCCTGGGACACAACCAGTCCCCAGGAACCCCCTCCCATCACTGCCCCAGTTGTTCACAAGCAGGGAAGACTCCTGCAGGCAGGCACCCCGACCAAAACTCCCCATCAGACCCTGTAATCTACAAGACCTATGCCCTACTCCAAACATGCCCATCCCCCTGAGACCCCAGTGGCTTCCTAAGATATGGAATCTACCAGCAAATATGGACCAAGAACTCACATTAGACCAAGAGAGGCTTCCAGAGACACGGGATCTGCCATCTCTGATTGAACTGAGAGCCCTGGTAAGACCAAAGGTGGCCCACTGAGACTCAGAATCAGCCAGCTTGGATTGGACCAAGAGCACCTCCCTGAGACAAAGATTCTGTCAACTCCAATTAGAACAAGAGCTAAGATTGGATCGAGAGTGGCCCCCTGAGACACAGACACAGCAAGCACAGGTTGGACCAAGAGAAGCTTGCTCAGACACAGGCACCTTTTGCACCTATTGGAGGAAGAGATGGGAAGACGCCAGTGCAAAAATCCATACAACAACATAAAGAGCAATATAGCCTCACCAGAACCTAGCAGTTCTACAACAACAAGGCCTGGACATCACAATGTAGAAGAAAAAACAAGAAAGAGACCTTAAAAATAACTTTATGAAGATGATATAAGCCTTTAAAGATGAAATGAAAAGTTCTCTTAAAGAAATTGAGGAAAAGACATACAAAAAATTAGAAGAAATCAATAAATCTCTTAAAGAAAGCCAAGAAAACCAGGAAAAAGCAATCAAACATGTGAAGGAAACAGTTCAAGACCTGAAAACTTAAATAGAAACAATGAAGACAACATAAACCAAGGGAATGCTAGAAATAGAAAATCTGAGTAAATGAACAAGAACTATGGATGCAATCATAACCAAAGAGAATACTAGGTATGAGACAGATTGGGAACAGATTGGACCAAGAATCTGGATGAGATCAAGAGCTCCTAATAGATCAAGAGTACCAATCAGACTAAAAGAGGCTCCCTCAGACACAGATGGCACTTGCACAGAGTAGAGGAAGAGGTGGGAAGATGCCAGTGAAAAAATACATTCAACAACATAAAGAATACTATGGCACCAACAGCACCTAGTGGAGCCACATCAGCAAGAACTGAACATCCCAAAGCAGAAGAAGCAGAAGTAATTTACCTTAAAAATGACCTTAAGAAGATGACAGAGGCCTTTGAAGGAGAAACGGAAATTACCCTTAAGAATTCGAAGAAATGACAAACAAAAAATTGAAAGAAAGCAACAAATCCCTTTAAAAAGCCAAGAAAAAATAAAATAATTAAATGGATGAATGAAAAAGTCCAAGTTTTGAAACCTGAAGTAGAGGCTATAAAGAAGACACAAACTGAGGGAAGGCAGGAAATGGAAAATCTGAGTAGATGAACAAGAACTACAGATGCAAGCATAACCAACAAAATACCAGAGATGGAAGAGAGAATCTCTGGTGTTGAAGGTACAATAAAGGAAATAGTTTCGTCAGTCAAAGAAAACACTAAAGCCAAAAAAGTCATAACACAAAATGTCCAGGAAATTTGGGACACCATGAAAAGACCAAGCCTAAGAATAACAGGGATAGGAGGAGAAGAATACCAACTTAAAGGCACAGAAAATATACTCAACAAAATCATAGAAGAAAACTTTCCCAACTTAAAGAAGGAAACTCCTATGAAGGTACAAGAAGCTTACAGAGCATCAAATAGACTGGATTCAAAAAAGACTCCTCACCACATAATAATCAAAACACTAAACCTACAGAATAAATAAAAAATATTAAGAGCTGCAAAGTAAAAAGGCCAAGGAACATATAGAGGCAGACCCATCAGAATAACATCTGACTTCTCAATTGAGATTCTGAAAGCCAGAAGGTCCTGGACAGATACTATGCAGACACTAAGAGACCATGGATGTCAATCCAGACTATTATATCTAGGAAACTCTCAATCACCATAGATAGAGTAAACAAAATATTCCATGATAAACCAGATTTAAACAATACCTATCTACAAATTCAGCCATATAGAAAGCACTGGAAGAAAAAAAAATCCAAATTAAGTAAGTTAGATACACCCATGAAAATACAGTCAATAGATAATCCCACACCAATGAATATGAAAAAAGAAAAACACCCCAACACTACCAACAAAAACTAACAGGAATTAACAATCACTGGTCATTAATATTCATTAATATTAATAGTCGCGATTTGCCTACAAAGACACAGGCTAACAGAATGGATAAGAAAACAGGACCCATTCTTCTGCTGCATACAAGAAATACACCTCAACTTTAAAGACAGACACTACCTCAGAGTGAAAGGCTGGGAAAAAACTTTACTATCAAATATACTTAAGAAGCAAGCTGGTGCAGGTATCCTAAATCTAATAAAATAGACTTCAAACTGAAATCAATCTAAAGAGGACAGGAAGACATTACATAATTATCACAAGGAAAATCCACCAAGATGAAGTCTCAATTCTGAACATTGATGCCCCAAACACAAGGGCATCCACACACATAAAAGAAACATTACTGAAGTTTAAACTGCAATCAAACCCCACACATTAATAATAGGAGACATCAATACCCCACTCTCACCAAAGTACAGATCTGCCAGACTGAAACTTAACAGAAAAATACAGGACCTAACAGATGTTATGACCCAAATGAACTTAATAGATATCTACAGAACATTCCACCCTAATACACAAGAATATACCTTCTTATCAGCACCCCATGGAACCTTCTTTAAATTGACCACATACTCGGTCACAAAGCAAATCTCAACAGATACAAAAAAAAGTGGAATAACCACCTATTTTCTAATCAAACCACTGTGGTTAAAAGTTAGATTTCAATAACAACAAAAAATTACAGAAAGCCTACAGTCTCATGGAAACTGAATAATGCTCAACTGAATTGCAAGTGGGTCAAGGAAAAAATAAAGAAAGAAATTAAAGACTTCCTAGAATTCAATGAAAATGAAGGTACTACATACTGAAACTTATGGGACATTATGAAGGTAGTGTTAAGAGGGAAATTCATAGCACTAAATACCCACATAAAGAAGTTGGAAATGTCTCACACTGCTGACTAACAGCACACCTAAAAGCTCTCAAACAAAAAGAGGCAAACTCACCCAGGAGAAATAGATGCCAGGAAATAATCAAATTGAGAGCTGAAATCAATAAAATAGAAACAAAGAGAAGCATACAAAGAATCAATCCAACAAGGAGTTGGTTCTTTGAGAAAATTAACAAGATAGACAAGACTTTACCAATATTAATGAAACAGCAGATAAAGAGAGAATCCAAATTAAGAAAATCAGAGATGAAAAAGGGGACATAACAACAGACAACAAGGAAATCCAGAGAATCATCAGGTCATACTTCAAAAACCTCTACTCCACAAAACTGGAAAATCTAAAAGAAATGGATAATTTTCTGGATAGGTACCACATAACTAAGTTAAATCAAGACCAGATAAACTATTTAAATAGTCCAATAACCCCTAAGAAAATAGAATCACTCATTAAAAGTCTCTGAAACAAAAAAAAACCCAGAACCAGATGGTTTCATCACAAAATTCTACCACATCTTCAAAGAAGAGTTAATATCAATACTCTTTAAATTGTTCCACATAATAGAAACAGAAGGACTATTATCAAACTCCTTTAATGAGGCTACAGTTACTGTGATTCCCAAACCATACAAAGATGCAACAAAGAAAGAGGTTTTTAAACCAATCTCCCTCATCAACATTATGCAAAAGTACTCAATAAAATATTGGCAAACTGAATCCAAGAATACATCAAAACAATTATCCACCATGACCAAGTAGGCTTCATCATAGAGATGCAAGGATGCTTCAAATTATAAAATGTAATATGAAATATGAAAATGTAATCTGTCAATGCAATATTCCATATAAACAAACTGAAAAAGAAAAACCACATGATCATCTCATTAGATGCTGAAAAAGACTTTGACAAAAGTCAAAACCTCTTTATGACAAAGGTCTTGGAGACAGCAGGAATACAAAGAACATAATAAAGGTAATTTACAGAAAGCCAACAGTCAACATCAAATTAAATGGAGAGAAACTCAAAGCGATTCCACTAAAATCAGGAACAAGACAAGCCTGTCCATTCTCCCCATACTTATTCAATATAGTACTTGAAGTTCTATCTAGAGCAATAAGACAAAATGAAATCAAGGGTATACAAAGTGGAAAGGAAGAAGTAAGACTTTCCCTATTTGCCAATGATATGATAGTATATAAAAGTGATGCCAAATATTCTACCAGGGAACTCCTAGAGCTGATAAACACCTCAATAATGTGGCAGGATAAAAGATTAACTCAAAACAATCAGTAGCCCTCATGTATACAAATGATAAATGGGCTGAGAAAGAAATCAGAGAAACATCACCTTTTTTAATAGCCACAAATAATATAAAATACCTTAGAGTAACCCTAACTAAGCAAGTGAAAAACCTGTATGACAAGAACTTTAAGTCTCTGAAGAAAGAAATTAAAGAAGATGTCAGAAAATGGAAAGATATCTCATACTCATGGATAGGTAGGATTAACATAGTAATAATGTCAATCTTACCAAAAGCAATCTACAAATTCAATGCAATCTCCATCAAAATCCCAACACAATTCTTCATAGACCTGGAAATAACAATACTCAACTTCATATGGAAAAACAAAAAAAAAAAAAAACAAGATAGCTAAAACAACCCTGTACAATAAAGCCACCTCTGGAGGCAACACAATCCATAACTTGAATCTCTACTATAGAGCTATAGTAATAAAAACAGCTTGATACTGGCATAAAAATTGACATGTGGACCAATGGAATTGAACTTAAGGCCATGACATTAACTCACAGTCTTAGGAACACCTGATTTTTGACAAAGAAGCCAAAACTCTACAATGGAAAAAAAGAAAGCATCTTCAACAAATGGTGCTGACATAACTGGATGTCAACATAGAAGACAGCAAATAGATCCATATCTGTTGCCATGCACAAAACTCAAGTCCAAGTGGATCAAATACCTCAATATAAAACCAATTAATATGAACCCAATAGAAGAGAAAGTAGGAAGTGGGTTTGTATGCATTGGCACAGGACACTACTTCATAAATATAACACCAATAGCACAGACACTGGGAGCAACCATTAATAAATGGGAACTCCTGAAACTGAGAAGCTTCTGTAAGGCAAAGGACACAGTAAACAAGACAAAATGACAGCCTACAGAATGTGAAAAGATCTTCACCAACCACACATCTGAAAGAGGGCTGATCTCCAAAATATATAAAGGATTGAAGAAACTTGACATGAAACTACCAAACAATCCAATACAAAAAAAATTGGGCTACAATACTAAACAGAGAATTCTCACCAGAAGAATTTCAAATGACTGAAAGATATTTAATGAATTACCTCACTTAACTGTAGCCTAGTCCAGTAATATTGATTCATCACTATCAAGGAGAAATCATTGTTTGCACAATGATTCACATTCTATGATGTGCATAGTTTTCATTATGGTTACCTTTACATTAACACATCATGACTACAGTGCCACACACACACACAGTGGAGTCACTGACTTAACTGATCCCTGTGCTTTTGGAAACAGAGCCCTTCTCCTACTCAGTGTTTGGAGGAATGAAAAGCTAGATGTATTTCTAAGGTATTATATTTCTTTATGACACTATGTACTCAGAGTCAAATAATTAGTGGGAGGACACAGTGTTCTAGGATTAGGGGTGTTATGACAATATGCCAATTTATTGGTTCATGGTTCATAAAAGAATATTACAGAAAGTCAAATTTCAGATTCAAAAACAAAACTTGATTTCTGCATTAACATGAAGATGATCATTTGGAAATACATTCATTTGACCATTGGTTTCATTAAAAAGAGACGCAAACTGTTTAGAGTGGTACATGGACATAATATTGGGATTCAGACATTTATCTGCAGAAAAGGATTCTGTGGTTCATGGACAATATCCTAAGCTAGGATTGAGACTCCAGTTCTACAGAACATGATGTATGCTATTGTGACTTGGCCAGTCCTGCCATGGGCCATATTTGACCCTTTCCCTTTTTAACTACCATGGCATCATCTGGTGTAACAAGTTTGTATCACCAGAAATGGCTTTCCCATGAGCAGTCTCTTGGTTCACACTTGTGGCAGAATCCATTAAGAGGATTTCATGTCTTGGGACTTGTTCTCTGTGCTCCTGGATGAAATCATACTGCCTGTGGCTGGAGAAGATCCTAAAAGCTATATTTGTGCATATTGTTTGTTATTCTGAAAGCAGGGCCTCAGATTCAATGCCTGGGGGAAGCAATTACTGGATAATTCCACGGTGTGTGTGTGTGGTGGGGGTGAAGAGTCCTGTCAGAAAGGACTTGGGATGATTCAAGGGATAGCTGCAGTCATCAATAAAATTATAAGCAAACACTTACACACACATGAGCTACATATCTACAAGCTAGACCCTGCAGAGTCCACCTTATCATTCTCATGAGGGGCCAGATACTTGATTAATATGCTGTTCTCTTGGATTTTCATCTCTTGCTTTCTGAAGATTCCTGTTCTTGTGTGCTCCTACAGAAGCAGCAGTGAGTGCTTAGTCAGAATCAACTATCGTTTAACTGGTAAAGGAAATGTGATGATTGTTGGATTTTTCCCTGCTTTTAATGCCTACCCAATCAACAAAACAATTGAATGGAGAATGACTGAATTTAGCAGAGATTATATGATTGAGTGAGTCCTTTATTCATTTATTCCTTTTCAAGGTTTGGCATTCATATGCCATAGGGGAAGTACAGATACAAGCTTTTTTTATTCCCTCTTACCCCATTAAGAAGTATTCTCTCTTCCACTCTTAGATCTTTCTGCAGTGCTGTCTCCCTAGTGACTCATCTAGTGTCTTCAAAAGAGACGAAGAAATTTGGGTTTTATTCTTTTCCTATACACTGGGAATTTCCCCCCCCCCCAGTGTCTCTGCCATGCCTGTAACTCCTTAGGATTTGGATGTTTGCAATGCTAGCTCTGCAAGGGAAAGATCATAGAAGAGAGGACTGACCTACTATTTGAAGGGACTCTAAAATCTAGCTGTGCTCCTATGAGAAGCGGTAATGTCACTGATGTTAATGGCAGCAATTTCCATGTAGGAGGCTGGAGTGGGAATTTGTTTGTGTTTGCTGCTGAAGATTTGGGAGCAGGGATGTCAGCATTAGACACTGAGACCTACTCTCTGATTTACAAATGCCTTCATCTGTCTCACATTCTTTTATCTGATATTGATCTCTATTTCCTTTTATAACTTAAGATGTTTTCCTGTTTCATGCATATATATCCAATGTGTATTTGATCTTTGCTATGAATGTGTTTCTGTGCACACATTGACTGTGATGGGGCTTCTGAAAGATTTTTCTTGGCATTCTCAAAGATACAAGATCAAGACATTGTGTCTGACATGTATGCTTGAGTATCTTATGTCCTGATAAGAAAAACAGTCATAGCCGGGCGGTGGTGGCGCACGCCTTTAATCCCAGCACTCGGGAGGCAGAGCCAGGCGGATCTCTGTGAGTTCGAGGCCAGCCTGGGCTACCAAGTGAGCTCCAGGAAAGGCGCAAAGCTACGCAGAGAAACCCTGTCTTGAAAAACCAAAAAAAAAAAAAAAAAAAAAAAAAAAAAAAAAAAAAAAAAGAAAAACAGTCATGTGTGTTGGGGTTTAAAAGAAGTCAGGTATGTTTTATCCCAGGCTGACATGCCCATAGTTCTAGGTAACCACGAATAAATATTTGAAAATGGTAAATGCAGCTTAACTCAATTCTGAACTCAACAAAGGCAAAATGGAAATACATTTTCAGGAATTAGATTGGAGGCTATTGATGGTTAATCACCTAAAATAAACACAGGACCGAGGATGGATACTTGTCTGTATGACATTACTGTCTGCTAAAATGTGACTGTGGAGTAAGTCATCAATTCAGCAGTGGAAGAGGACAAATGTTCAATTGTGGAATGTCATTTGACATGAAGGATATTGTAGTAGCTTTACTCTGAATTGGACACACTGAAGGCAGTTGGGGAAATTTAAAAACTGACATCTAGATGAAATATTCTGTGAATGAGTCTACTGACTCCAGGGATCATGTAAGGTTACAGTGCTATATGATCTACCAGATATTTGATTTTGCAATCTAGAAGGAGACTCTTCTGCTTTACAGTAGATGGTGTCCCTGTTCGTCCTCTTCTCCTCTGCTCTCCAATCTCAGCAGTTCAGGCACCTCTCTGCATCAGCCTGAGTCCCTCTTCAGGTTCTACAGCAGTAACCCCATGCATGCAAAGATCACACTTGTAATTACATGAGCTCCCTGTGCCTGGCTTGTCTAACATATACAAGAAGAGAGTGCTGTGTCAATGTGATTTGATATCTTATGAAGTCAGAAAGAAATTAAAATAAACTTATAAAACTATAAGCAATTAACATATTTGATTATACAAGGCATTTCCAATTCATACTTTTGATAAAGAGTGAGACACATGCAAGCATATACACTTCAAGGTTCACAATCGCTTTCATGCTCTTGATAAAATTTTTTTACATAGGTGTGAGGAACTATGTGTGTAATTTGAAAGAGAGATTGTTGTCTGTCTCCAGTTAAATTTCCTCATAGTGGTTGCATAAATATATTTATCTTAATTACTCTAACTACAAAAGACCATAAGTTGTGCAGCTAGCACAGTTTTCTATGACACTAATTTTGTGTGGTCTAATTTTCTACTGGTATTTTACTTTGTTGTCCAAATTAGGAAGATGGTAAATAAATATTTGATAGGTAGAGAATAGTGTCTAATAGGTGCAAAATATGTCTTCCATTTGATTAAAGCATTATCAATCTACAAAACACATGTTTATGCACACTATATAATCTTTTATGCTTTGTGGTTAATTTCCCTACAAAAATTAATAATGTTACTTTCTCTCACTGTGTTGGGAGTGTTTTTTTTCTTAACACTAACTTAAAAATACAGCTGATTTAGTATGTCCAAGTTGCATTTTGTCACTGATATGTGCATTTGTACATTAATAGCTAGAAACTATTTATGTATTATAAGAATATGAAAAGTCAGATTTTTAGATTTCTATTTTACAGTGGATATTTTCCATCTTTTAGTTTTTTCAAATTAAAAGACATAAATATCTGCTTACTGCTTATTTGAAAACATTTTTATGAGGCCAGGTTTATTCTAAACATTTATAATATATCATACTGAAGGTGTAAAATAACATGAACTTTTAGCTTTACAAGGTATATTTTTAAGTTATCAAAACTATATTTTTCAGATATGACACAGCTTTCCTGCTTTGTTCTAAAACCAATAGCACTAATTTCTTTAATGTTTGCATTGTCTTAGTTTTCAGTAATATTTACACATATTCACATATTCATATGCCACCATTATATCAGTATGGGATAGAGAATAATAATGTAAAAATATGCAGCAATTTAACTATAGAATTTAATATGTTCTCCATTTCAATTTTAGTGATATTAATTGTCCATTTTATGATAAGCCATGTACTATCAGAACAAAGCATCTTACTGGACATTATGGTAGTTCATGCCTTTAATCTGTGCATTTATGAGACACAGACAGGTCAACCTATGTTTACAAGGCAAGCATAGTCTACATAGAAATTCTGAAACATGCAAATAAATATATTGAGTACTCTTTGAGAAATATCTTTGTAGATCCTCTTCTTTATTATTAAAGCTAATAAGAACATAGTTTATAAATAATTTTAGTGAAAACTTCATACACAATAATATTTGAGGAGGATATATTTCTCTCTTTAGTTGCCTGCAGTGTGTTTGTGTCTTGGTTCCCAGGAGAACAAAATGCCAAGCTGTAAGCCTGTGTGCTCACAATGAGACAGAGAACCATCAATACATTTAATTTTGCATTGTTGTGTACATAGTGCATATAAACATCAAGGAGTCTTCATTTATATCATATGATCTCTGTGGATATAAAATAAAGCTTGTAAACTAAAATATTTTGCATTAAAATTTTCTGCTCAAGCTTTTGAGACTCATAGTCCATTGGCTGGTAGAAAATAGAAGGTTTCTGGGCCAGAATGCTCATATTTTGAAGACATTTTAGAAATATTGTTTCATGTGCATGAGTTATTGAATGCTGCTCTATGCATAGTGGACAAACAGTACTTTCTTTCTTTTTTTCATTTTATAAACCAATCAAAGATTCCCCCCCTTTCCTCCTCCCACCCCTCCAGCCACACCCTCCGAACCCACTCCCTATTCCCTCCTACAAGAAGGAAAGGCCTCCCACGGGGAGGTACATTTAGTAGAGGCAAATCCAAGCCCTTCTCCCTGCCTCAAGTCTGTGTGACGTGTCCCATCATAGGCAGTGGGCTCCATAAGTCTGCTCATATACCAGGGTTGGATTCTGATCCTATTTCCAAGGACCTCTTAAATAAAACAAGCTACACAACTGTCTTGATATTCAGAGGGCCTAGCACAGTCCCATGCAGTCTCCACAGCTGTTGATCCAAATTTCATGAGTTTCCACACTTTTGGTTTGGTCTTCTCTGCAGGTTTCCCCATCATGATCTTGAGGCACTTGCTCATAGAATCCTGCCTCTCTCCCTCTGACTGGACTGTTGGAGCTCTGCCTGGTGTTTGGGTGTGTGATCTCTGTATCTGCTTCCATCAATTCCTGGAGAAAAGCTTTATGATGATAGTTAGGGTATTCACTGATCTGATCACTGGGGTAAGCCAGTTCAGTTCATGCACCCTCTCCACTATTTCTAGTAGTCTAAGCTGGGGTCATCCTTGAGTGTTCCTGGAAACTTCCCTAGCACCTGGTTTCTCTCCATCTCCATGATGTCTTTCTCTACCATGGTATCTCTTTCATTGCTTTCCCACTCCATCCCTGTTCCAGGTCGACCATCCCATTCTCTTATGTTCTTATCCCCTATACCCTACTTTCCATTGCCCACCCCTCATCCCCAGTTTACTCAAGAAGATCTCATCTATTTCCCCTTCCCAGGGAATAACATGTATGCTTCTTTGTATCCTCCTTGTTACCTAACTTACCTGGAGTTGTAGGTTGTAGTCCAGTTATCCTTCTTTTTACATCTAGTATACACCAATGGGTGAGCATATACCATGTTTGTCCTTCTGAGTCTGGGTTACCTCACTCAGCATGATATTTTCTAATTCCATCCATTTGCCTGCAAATTTCATGATGTAATTACTTTTCTCTTTTGAGTAGAACTCTATTGTGTATATGTACCACATTTTCTGAATCCATTCTTAAGTTGATGGGCAGCTAGGTTGTTTTCAGGTTCTGGCTTCTTTGAATAATGCTGCTAAGAACATAGTTGTGCATGCATCTTTGTGATATGTTTGTGCATTCCTTGGGTATTTGCTCAAGAGTGGTATGGCTGCATCTTGAGGTAGATTGATTTTCAATTTTCTGAGAAACAACTGCACTGATTTCAAAGTGGCTATCTAATTTTGCACTCCTACCAACAGTAGAGGAGTGTTCCTCTTGGTCTACACCCTCTCCAATATAAAGTTGTCTTCAGTGTTTTTGAGCTCACTGATTCTGACAGGTGTAAAATGGTATCTCAGACTCATTTTGATTTGTGTTTCCCTGATGACTTAGGATGTTGAGCAGTTCCTTAAATGCCCTTCAGCCACTTGAAATTCTTCTGTTGAAAATTCTCTGTTAAGCTATGTAGTCCATTTTTTAATTGGATTGTTCAGTATTTTGAAAGTCTAGCTTTTTGAGTTCTTTATATATTTTGGAGATCAGCCCTCTGTCAGATGTGGGGTTGGTGAAGATCTTTTCCCATTCTGTAGGCTGTCATTTTGTCTTATTGATGGTGTCCTTTGCTCTACAAAGCTTCTCAGTTTCAGGATGTCCCATTTATTAATTGTTGCTCTCAGTGTCTGTGCTACTGATATCATATTTAGAAAGTAGTCTCCTGTGCCAATGTGTACAAGACTATTTTGATTTTCTCTTCTATCAGGTTCAGTATAACTGGTTTTATATTGAGATCTTTGATCCAGTTGGACTTGAGTTTTGTACATGGTGATAGATATGGATGTATTTGCAATCTTGTACATGTTGATGTCCAGTTATGCCAGCACCATTTGTTGAAGATGCTTTCTTTTTTTATTGTACAGTTTTGGCTTCTTTGTCAAACATCAGGTGTTCATAGGTGTGTGGGTCAATGTCAGTGTCTTCAATTTGATTCCTTGTTCCACATTTCAGTTTTTATGCAAATACCAAGCTGTTTTTAATATTATAGCTCTATTGTTGAGCTTTTGGCCAAGGATAGTGATGTCTCCAGAGGTGGCTTTATTGTACAGGATACAAACAATTTCTGTAAATATTTCATCTATCTTGAGGATTGCAAGTATGTGTTATAAATATAGAGGTTAAACTAACTTATGATGTCATTTAAGTTCAGAATTTCTCAATTTAGTCTTTTGTTCCATGTACCTGTTTGTTGTTAAAAGAGGGTTATTGAAGTCAGTTACCATCTCTGTGTTGAGGTAGACCTGTACATTTAAATGTTAGTCTGTTTCCTCAGTGAAGTTGGGGAATCTGTATTTGATGTGTATTTGTTTAGGATTGTTATACCCTGTTTTTGGATTTTTTTTCTTTAATGAGTAGAAAGGATGCTTCACTGTCTCTTCTGAATAGGTTTTGTTGGATATTTGTTTTGTCTCATTTTAAGATAGTTGTGCCTGCTTAGATATTTGAGGGGGTATTATTTTGTTTGTTTTCAGTACATCCTGATTTCAGGTTTCCCTCCCTGAATTCCTCCAAGTACCCCTCCTACACTCTCCTTCAGATCCACTACTCCTCCATTTCTCTTCAGAAAACAGCAGGCCTCCCAGGGATATCAGCCCAACAGTGCATAACAAGACCCAATAAAACTAAGCACATGCCCTCATATCAATGCTGGGAGAGGCAATTCGTTAGGAGGAAACGGGTCCCAAGCACAAATGAAAGAGTCAGAGGCACCCTACTCCCACCCTTAGGGGTCCCACAAAAACAGCAACCAAAGAATCATAATATATAAGCAGACCCATACAACCACACAATTGCAGCATCAGTTTCTGTGAGATCCTCTTCCATGGAGTTCCCCACCTAGAAGGGGAGGGACCCAATGGAGATCTCCAACTGGGATCCCTCTCTGACTAATGTTTGGCTATGGGTATCTGTACCTGTTCCCATCAGTTACCAGAGAAGGACTATCTGATGACAATTGGGCTAGGCACCATCTATGAGTATAGCAGAATATCATTAAGAATCATTTTATTGATTTTGTTCTATCCTAGATCTCTGGGCTATACAGCCCCCAGTTCCTAGTCATCTAGACAGTGTCAGGCATTGGCTCCATCTCAGGCCTTGGGCCTCAAATTAGGCAAGTCATTAGTTAGCCAATCTGACAAATTTTGTGTCTCCACTGCCCCAGCACTTCTAGAAGGCAGGACTAATTGTAAGTTGAAGGATTGGTGGCTGGGTTGGTGTCCCAATCCCAACACTGGAAGATTTGCCTTGTTACTGAACATGGACTGTTCAGACCCATTTCCTCCATTACTAGGAGTCCTCCCTACGGTCACCTTCATAAAATCCTGAGAGCTTCTACTGGACCAGTCTTCGCCCAAATGCACCCCAATTCCAGTCATCTCTTCCAGTAATCTCTCCTTCCATCCCTCACATAAACCTGATCCTTCCTGTTCCAATGTGCACCTCCACCCCTTACCACTTGTTCACCCACACAATGTATTCAATTTCCCCTTCCCAGGGAAATTCATGTGTCCCACTTAGAGCCCTCCTTGTTACTTATACTTCTGGGTCTGTGGATTATAGCATGATTACCACATATTAACAGCTAATATCCACATATAAGTGTATACATATCATGTTTGTCTTTCTGGGTTTGAGTTACCTCACAAAAGGATGATTTTTTTCTAGTTCCATACATTTGCCTACAAATTTCATGATGTCGTTTTTTCTAACAGTTGAATATTACTCTATTGTATAAATGTAGCTATGTTTATGATATTCCATAGCACATAAATATACCAATTTTTTCAGCCATTTTTTATTGAGGGACATCGATATTGTTCCCAATTTCTGGCTATTATGAAAAAAGGCACAATAAATATAGTTGAGCAAGTATCCTTATGGTAGAATGCAATGTTTTTTGGGCACACAGCCAAATGTAGTATAGCTGGGTCTTGAGGTGGTTGATGCCCAGTTTTCTGAGAAACTGCCATATTAATTTTCATAGTTACCATACATGATTACATTCTCACCACCAATGAAGAATTGTTGCCCCCTGTTCCATATTCTTGCCAGCATGAGCTATCACTTGTGTTATGGATCTTAGCCATTCTGACTCTTGTAAGATGGAATCTCCAAGTCATTTTGATTTGCATTTCCCTGATGGCTTAGGATGTTAAACATTTCTTTAATTGTCTTCAACAATTTTTGCATTTTTCTTTGGTTCATTCTCAGTTTAGCTCTGTACCCCACTTTTTAATTGGATTATTTGGTTTGTTGATGTCTAGTTTCTTGAGTTCTTCGTATAGCTTGGATATTAGCCCTCTATCTGAAGTATAATTGCTGAATATCTTTTCCCATTCTATAGGCTGTGATTTTGTTCTACTGATTATGTTCTTTGCATCAGAGAAGATTTTAAGTTCCATAGGTCCCATTCATTAATTGTTGATCTTAGTGCCAAAACTAGCTTTTTTTTCTGTTTGGGAAGTAATCTCCTCTGCCAATACATTCAAGGTTATTCCCCACTTTCTCTTCTGTTTGGTCAATGTGGCTGGTTTTATTTTGAGGTCATTGTTATACTTGGATTTGAATTTTGTGCAGAGTGATAAATGTGCATCATTTGCATTATTCTACATGCAAACATCTAGTTAGACCAGCACCATTTGTTGAAGATGCTTTATTTTTTCATTGTGTCTTTCTGGATTCTTCATCAAAAATTAGGTGTCCAAAAGTATGTGGATTTTCATTTGGGTCTTCAATTAGATTCCGTTGATCATCCTGTCTGTTTTAATGCAATACAATGCAGTTTTTATTACTACACCTCACAGTATAGTTTGAAATCAGTGATAGTGATACCTTAGAAGTTCTCTTATTGTATAGGATTGCTTTAATTATGCTGTTTTTGTTGTTGTTGCTGTTGTTTTTCCATATAAAATTCAGTATTGTTCTTTAAAGATCTATAAAGAATTATCTTGGAATTTCAATGAGGACTGAAATTGAATCTATAGATTTCTTTTGGTAAAATGGACATTTTGCCATGTTGATCTTACCCATTCAAAAGTATGGGAGATCTTTCCATCTTCTGACATCTTTTAAATTTTTTTCTTCAAAGACTTGAAGTTTTTATCATAAATGTCTTTCACATGTTTGGATGCTCAGTTAGTGTTATCCCAAGGTATTTTATATTATCTGTGGATATTTTGATGTATATTCTTTCTCTGATTTATTTCTCAGTCCATTTGTCCTTGTATATAGGAAGACTACTAATTTTTTTGTATCCAGCCACATTGCTGAAGGTGTTTATCAGGTATAGGAGCTCCCTGAAAAGAATCTGTTGCTATTCTGATGGGTCCCTCTTTGAATATGACTTGGTCTTTCTCATTTCTACCTTCATTGTTCCCTGTGCCATCTTGAATATGTTTATTCTTTGCCTTAGTCTTAGCTATTCTTTAATTTGCATTTTGAAATATTTTTTTAGTGATCATAATTTTCTTCAACCAATATTTATCTTGAAAAATGTACCTTTCTCTTTCATTATTATTGATAGTTTTTCTGGGTATTGTAGTTTGATGTGGTATCAGTACTGTTTCATAACTTGTAGAATATATGCCCAATATCTTCTGGGTTTTTAATATCTACTGAAATCTGTTGCTATTCTAATGAACACCCCTTTAAATATGACTTGATCATTCTCATTTGTAGCTTTCCAAGTCATTTCTTGCTCCTGTATATTAACTATTACTATTATTTTATAACATAGCATGTTCCTTTTGTAATCCTTTATACATGGAGTTCTGCAAAATCCAGTAGACTTAACATATATCTACAGAAAATTCCAACCAAAAACTAAATAATATAGATTCTTCTCTGCTGCTCATGTAATTTTATCCAAAATAGACTACTTATTAGGATAAAAGCAAGTCTCTAATGTACAGGGAAATTTAAAGCACATCCTGCATGCTGTCATATGATATGGACTAAATCAGAATATAAACAATTAAAAAGAAAGAACACAAATTCATGGATGTTAAGTCACACAAAACTGAACCATAATTGACAGAAGGAAGAAATCTAGACAGACATTGACATTCCTTGAATTGAATGGAAATGAAATCATTACACATCAAGACCTGTAGAACACAAGGAGAGCTGTCACAAGAGGAAAGTTTATGGAACTGTGAATCCATGTCAAAAACTTTGAGTGATCACAATTAATGACTTTAGGAGATACCTGAAACCTTTAAAAATACAAGAACAATCAACACTCATAAAGGTAATCAGTAAGAGTTCATCAAATCAGGACAGAAATTTACAAAGCACAATTGAAAAATTCAATAGAAAAAAATGTGAAGCCAATATTACGATTAATAGTGTATTAGTCAAATGGACAAAAGAAAAATATAGAGAATTCAAAAGAATAAAATTAGAGATGGAAGGTGAGAGATTACCACAGATATTGAGGAAATTCAGAGAATTAAAAGAATAAATTATAAAACAAATATATTCTATAAATTAGAAAAATTAAAGAAATAGATGCATTTGAAGATATGCATATGACCTACCAATGTTATATATAAATGAAGTTAATAGTTCAAATAAACATATAACATCCAGTGATATTAAAACATTAACCAAAAATACCATAATTTTAAAGAAACCTCACAAGTTAGATATAGTGAGTGCACAATTCTACCAGGCCTTCAAAGAAGAGCTAACATTAATATTTCTCACACTATTACACAAAATAGTAAAAAGAAAGAACAGTTACTTTGGAAAGGTGATATTACCCTGATTTCAAAAACATACAAACACCCTGTTGTAAAATGAAGAAAAATTAGAGGGCAACTGCTTATTAACATAGAAACAAATAAAATGCTTGAAAACTGAACTGTAGAACACACAAAAATTATTATACACCATGATCATATTGGCCTTGTCCAATGCAGGTCTGGTTCAACATCTCTAAATCAATGAATGCAACACCATATAAACACACTAAAGAACAGGGAAAAGGGAGTCATCTGGTTAAGGAGTAAAACCTCTAACAAAAGTCCAATATCATTTCATGAAGAAAGTCTAGGAGAAAATAGGGACAAATTGAATAAAGCCTGTTTTCTTATCACATGAGTTTAAGGTGTTATTCATCTCCTATTCTACAGAACCCAGAAACGTGAAGAAAATAACATTGCATTTATACAATTCATTAAATGTATGTCACCATGGGAATGAACTTTGGCACACAAATAAAAGAACTACATATAAAATATAAACTTAATGAAACAAGTCTTTCCACATATTATATTTTTCATGGAAGAATATCATAATATTCTTCCATGTGTGGAAATTTTTGTGTTTACAGAGTGCAAGTTATTTTCCTCACTATTGTGTAATATTATGAGAATAAGTAAATAGATCATAAGGTAACATGCTTGCCGTACAAATATAAGAACTGAGTTTATTTTTGCAGTTCTCAAAAGCAAAACAATGGGAGGGAGCATTGCAGTGCACATGTGTTTTGGGAGAAATGACAAATAGAAGTAGGAATAATTCAAGTTTATGTGCCACAAAAGACCTGTTATTAAAATACAGATTAAGATTAAAAAAAACCCACCCATTTAAAGTTTTCCCTGGTTAGAATCATGTGAAATCACAGAGACATATGTCACGCAACACACATATAAGAATGAATTGTTATTGAAATTTCAACTGATGTTCAGACACCTTGAATGGCCTGGATTTTCCTGAGATAAGCAGTTTCTTAGTAACTGGTGACTTGATCAAGAAACATTCTATTTTTTTGTGGTTGTGCATATTGAAAGCTGAACTCTAGGAGATCTGAAGACCTTGTCGAAACTCATGGACAGAATTCATCACAATAGAGGACAATTGAAACTTGGCTCACACTCCTAGAGCTCAAGTCATTGGAAGGTTCACATTCGGGGTTTTACATAGTCCTAAAAAAATAAAACAAAGAGCCTCCTAGTCATATTGATACTTAATACAGTAGAAGGTTCTTAAAATATATACATAGATGAAAGAAATCCCAATGAAATCATCAAATAACAGAGAAGAGAAAGCAACAACAAAATAATTTCTCACCACCAAATATAATTTCCAGTTTGGGGATGGGGTAATCGAGTTGTCAGCAAAACAGACCCCCTGGAAATGCTGTAACAACTCAGGCTATTGCCAAAGCTATTGGTTGCTCCCCACAAATTGATGGTAAAGCTCTATTGCTGGAGACCACACTACAGGATTCATTGAACATGGAGAAGTTGAGCTAGTGCCTACCTAGAGTCTTTGCTCCTATACACTGTGTCCATGGTACGGGAATGCAGGCTGCATGCTACCCAAGGAGAAAGGTAAACACTAACTTACTATAGACCTTTGGATCTATAATGATGTCCTGCCTGCAAGATATACTGGTGCAAAATGGCTCAAAGCTTGTGGGACTAAACAACCAATATCTGATTGGATTTTAGGTTTATCTCCATGAGATGGAACCCAACACTTCTCAGTTTGTCAAGAACTTGAGACAAGACAGGCCATGAAATCAGGGGGAAACTATATACTATTGTTTTGCTAAAGAAATGTACCAATAAAAGGTTTCCTAAGGATATTCTGCCAGATTAATAGATCATTGGAGCACTCAGTTCTAAATGGGATGTCTTCTTAAAGTCCCTTCCCTTGGGGATCAGAAAACACAAAAGAAGAGGAAGTGGAAAGATTATCAGAGTCAGAGAAAGTGGAAGACACTGAGGAAACAAGACATTCTAAATATAGCAGGACTGATGAACATATGAATCAAGAGACTGGGAAGGATGTACAGGCCTGTACCACTAAGACAAATGGGTTGCCAACACTGAGAGAGGAAGTGGACACAAGCCCTCATCTTTAATTCAGAAGCCAACTCCAAGTTGTCACAAGCCTCCATCACTAACCCAATTGCAAATACAAAAATTAGTTCTCTCCAAGGGTGTCTCCTGGGTATACAAACAATTCATAAGGGAAGGCCTCATGCTCAGTAGTAGATGTTAAACAAAGAAATACACTCAAGGCAATTGTGGATGTTAACTTTTTTGACATTACATGACTTTTGTGCACAAGTATTGCTTCTGATTTCTTGTTTCCATGAGTTTCTGTGTATGAAAATGTGTGTCTTTTCCTCTTGTGTTTCTTGTCCTTTTTCTTTGGATTTTTATCACTTTGCTTGTTTTCTCCAATTCTGCCTTTTTTGTTTTTATGTTAATTTATCATTATTTTTTATACTTGTTTGTTTTCTAATAAGAGAGAGAAAGAAAGGGTGTGGATTTGAGCAGGAGGAGAGTTGGGGAGAAACTGGAGTAGTTTATTGAGGGAAACTGTATTTAGAATATATTGTATGTAAAAAATCTAATTCTTGAATGTATGTCATGTGTAGTGTGTTATGATCCTTCCTCCTAAATATTGTTCTACCTTCTATGCAGGTTAAAGTTAAGGAACTACCAATGTGTTTTGGCCATGATGTTTGCCATTGAAGAAATCAATAGCAATCCCTATCTTTTACCTAATATATCCCTGGGATTCGAGGTCCATAATGTCCCAAATGGTCAAAGGCGCACTCTGGCAGCTCTTTTTGCCTCACTTTCAGGCACTGACTATGGCATCCCTAACTACAGATGTACAAGAAAGAGCGTGTCAGCTGCTGTACTTACGGGACCATCATGGGCAATATCTGAATATATGGGTACACTGCTGGATCTTTACAAATTCCCACAGGTGAGAAAAGGTGATGGGCTAGGACATGATGTCAGCTCTGCTTGGTAACATTTCAATTGTCTGTGAGGGAAAGGGAGCCAGCTTGAGTAACCCTTCATGGATAGGGAAATAATGTCGACACAGTTGACACATCTATATTTTGTGGCTTAGAATAGAGAGAAGGGGAAGAAAGGGTGGAGCAAACACACCACTATTAAACCTCTGAATATTGTCTGTATTTCTGTGGGATATGAATCACACTGTAGTATCTGTGAATTAATTTTAAAAATCAGCCTTGGTTCAGAGCCTGCAACTAGTTGAATGGAATTAACCATAGAGTATTCAGATCATCCTGGAATACAGATGGAGAGACAGCACAGAAAGGCATAAAGTGGGACATGGAATTTGGTTCTTTGTTTTGCTTTAGGACAAATGGAGAGACATGTAAATTGCTGGGTCTCCAGTCAAACAGGAAGGTCAGATGGATGATCTTCAGTCTCTCTGATCTAACAGGTTTTCACTGTCACATCTGATTCTAAGTCTTTGTTGGTAAATAAAATGATAGAGACTTAGTTTAAACCTACATAAAGCAGCCACCTTGTGCCCAGGCCAGGGGACTGGAAGCTCTTCCTGGCTGCAGCCTGAGTGGCCATTGGGGGCACTTATTGCAGGGCTGTGGGGCTGAAGACAGTAGTTAAAGTATCAGTAGATTTGTGTGCAGCTGCTGAGCTGACAGAAGAACATCCCTGTATGTTCTCAGAAACCCATAGGAAGACAGATTTGAACTTTAAAGCAGGATTGTCGTAAAGGCATCAAACCATTGCTGTAGAACTGTATTGATATTTATGACAATGTTCTTCCTTCTAATTGTTTCTCCCTACAGCTTACTTTTGGGCCTTTTGATACTACTTTGAGTGAACAAGGACGGTTTTCTTCCCTGTACCAGGTGGCCCCCAAGGACACATCTCTGACACTTGGCATTGTGTCATTAATGCTTCATTTCCACTGGAACTGGGTTGGGCTGTTCATCATAGATGATCACAAGGGTGCCCAGATTCTGTCAGATTTGAGAAGTGAGCTGGAGAAAAATGGAGTCTGTATAGCATTTGTGGAAATGATCCTAGCCATCAGGGGTTCATTTCTGACCACTTCCTGGAAAAATCAGGTGCAGATTCTGGATTCATCAGCAAATGTGATTATTATTTATGGAGATACTGATTCTCTCTTAAGCTTAATAGTAAATATAAAGCAGAAGTTAGTCACATGGAAAGTCTGGGTCCTGAACTCACACTGGGATCACTCCAAATTTGATAACTATTTCCTGTTAGATGCATTGCATGGAACCCTAATTTTTTCACACCATAATGAGGAGATTAATAATTTTACAGATTTTATTCAGACAGCAAATCCTTCCAAATACCCAGAAGACATTTATCTTCATGTGTTGTGGCACTCATTCTTTAATTGCTCATTTTTGTGGAAAAACTGTAAAATCATCGATAACTGTCTGCCTAATGCCTCCTTGGGATTCTTGCCAGGGAACATGTTTGACATGGCCATGAGTGAAGAGAGGTACAATGTGTACAATGCCGTGTATGCTGTGGCCCACAGTCTACATGAGATGATTATTAATCAAGTACAAAATCAATCACTGGAAAATGGAAAAGAGATGGTATTCCTCCCCTGGAAGGTAATGTCACTTCCATAGTAGTAGAGTATCAACAATGTGATGTTCTTAGGGTTTATAAAGTCATGAAACTAGATATTATGAAACTTATAATTATAATATAGTAATGAAATGCACAGGGAACACAGAACTTGTTCACTCTTCAGTGATCAATAAAATCATAACCATCAATATCTGTGATGAATAGGTTGCTGAGGCAAAGAGGAAAACTGTTTAGTGTCTATACTGAGTTGTATTCTAACACTCACAATCATCACATGATGAAATGTTCAAATAAAAAAATCCCTGTACATATCTCACACCAGAAAAAGAAGATATAGGTAATTAATAACCAATAAAATGCTTACATTATGTACATTTTCACCTATACTAACTCTTTGAACATAAAAATATTGATTTTATACCAACATAATTGGAATAGTTTTGAAATGTTTTTCCATGTGTTTATCTCTCCAAGGAAACTAAGATTTGTCTGAGTGCACTTTTTTTATGTGCTCGGTTCTAAATTTCCTCATAAAACTTATTGACATTTAGAAAAATAATGATGTTTCTATTCTCCATGGATATCAATTGCTCAATATAATTAATACTATGTTAAAGTTGCTATTAACTTCAGAAAGCAAAGTCAGTGGGAGACTATAACTAATTCTGGCTCAATTGCACCTTCCTGAGACCTGTTTACCTTAGCATCATGCATCTCTTTTAGATTCAACCTTTTCTCAGAAACATCCAATATACCAATCCTGCCAGTGGCTATATGGTTCTGGGCTCGAAGAGGAAACTAGATGTAGACTATGACATTCTCAATTTTTGGAATTTCCCAAAAGGTCTTCAGCTAAGTGTGAAAATAGGAACATTTTCTCCAAATCTTCCCCAGAGTCAACAGTTGTCTTTATCTGAGCACATGATACAATGGCCCACAGGATTTATAGAGGTGGGTTGGATATAATCTCATGCTTTGACCACTATGTAAGTAACAAAGTATGTTTCTGAGTTCATTAATCTCCATGGCTCCAGTGAGATCTATGTATATACACATGATGACCACTAATATAATGTATAGTTTTACTACATAGTTCTGCTGGATAGACACATTGTTTTTATACCTATTTGTTTATTTCATATGATAAAACAATATTTATTCTAACATGTTGTCATGGCTAATTTTATGTCAGAGTCAATATTATATAGAGTCATTTGGAAAAAAGGACCCTCAATAGAGAAAATGGTCTCACTAGGTTTGCCTGTGAGCACTCCTGTGCTGCATGGTTTTACATTGGGTGATATGAGAAAGCCTAGCTCACTGTGGGTAGTGCCATCTCTGTGAAGGTGCTCCTGGGTACTAAGAATCAGATTAAACAAGCCATAAGAACCAAGTACTACACTATGGTCTCTAAATCAGTTCCTCCATCCATATTTGTGCCTTGAGTTTCTGCTCTGACTTCCATGGTTAATGGACTGCAAGCTATAAGATGTATTAAATTCTTTCATCCTCAATTTTATTTTTGTAACTGTTTTTTTGTAGTAACAGAAACCCTAACTAATACAATATGCTTTCTATCACTGTCACAGATCACCTGACTGATGACAGGTTTTTAATCCTATCCTTAAAATTTTATGTTTATGAATCGTGGAAAAATTGGTCTTTTTTTTTTAGGCCTCACCAAAGTAAACAAAAAAAACATGACAAGAACTTGTAGATTTTTTTGTTGATTTTTCAAAAATGTTACCTACAAAACCATGTAGGTAGGTTATCCTTGGCTTACAATTTACATGTGTATTCCAATTCCTCCAGGAAACCATGTCTTTAGGGGATGGAGGTAACTGGTCACATTGCATCCACAGTCAGGAGGCAGAGATCACTGATTGTTGCTGTCCACATTTCTGGTTCCTTTCCACTCCTTCTAGGACCAAGGGCAATTAAGTGGGGACATTCACTTAGAGAAGGCCTCCCTGCTGCAAGCAACCTCATCTAGAAAATCTCTCACATTAATGTTCAAAGATTGGTTTCCACAATGACTCAATCCTGGACCAGCCTATAAGAGAACAGCTCCCTCTTATTCCACCAGGGAACACTTTTTTTAAAAAAAATTTATTAATTTTATTTTACAATACCATTCAGTTCCACATATCAGCCACGGGTTCCACGATTCTCCCCACTCCCATCTCCTCCCCTTACCCCCAGCCGACCCCCCCATTCCCACCTCCTCCAGGACAAATCCTCTCCTGAGTACTGTAATCAACCTGGTAGACTCAGTCCAGGAAATTCCAGTTCCCTCCTCCCAGACTGAGCCAAGTGTCCCTGCATAAGCTCCAGGTTTCACACAGCCAACTCATGCAATGAGCACAGGACTTGGTCCCACTGCCTAGTTGCCTCCCAAACTGATCAAACCAATCAACTGTCTCACCTATTCAGAGGGCCTGATCCAGCTGGGGGCCCCTCAGCCTTCGGTTCATAGTTCATGTGTTTCCATTCATTTGGCTATTTTTTTCAATAATTGAGTAAAACCAAAATGTATTATAAGCCACAGTCGTCCTAGGGACCTCCATGCTATATATATAGCCTCTATGGTTCTATGGGTTGTGGTCTGATTGTTCTTTATTTTATATCTAGAATCCACCTATGAGGGAGTACATACTATGACTGTCTTTCTGGGTTTGGGTTACCTCACTCAGGATGATTTTTCTAGTTCCATCCATTTGCCTGCAAATTTCATGCTGTCATTGTTTTTCTCTGCTGAGTAGTACTGCATTGTGTATATGTACCACATTTTTTTTCATCCATTCTTCTGTTGATGATCATCTAGGTTGTTTCCAGGTTCTGGCTATTACAAATAGTGTTGCTATGAACATAGCTGAGCATGTATCTTTATGGTGTGAATCAGCATTCCTTGGGTATATGCCCAAGAGTGGGATGGCTGGGTCTTGAGGTAGTTCGATTGCTAATTTTCTGAGAAACTGCCATACTGATTTCCACAGTGGTTGTACAAGTTTACATTCCCACCAACAGTGGAGGAGTGTTCCCTTTGCTCCATATCCTCTCCAACATTGACTGTCATTGGTGTTTTTGATCATAGTCATTCTGACATGTGTAAGGTGGTATCTCAGAGTCGTTTTGATTTGCATTTCTCTGATGATTAAGGATGTTGAGCATTTCTTTAACTGTCTTTCAGCCATTTGTATTTCTTGTTTTGTGAATTCTCTGTTTAGCTCTTTAGCCCATTTTTTAATTGGACTGTTCAGTATTTTGATGTCTAGTTTCTTGAGTTCTTTATATACTGTGGAGATCAATCCTCTGTCAGCTGTGGGGTTGGTGAAGATCTTTTCCCATTCTGTTGGCTGTCTTTTTGTCTTACTGACTGTGTCTTTTGCCCTGCAAAAGCTTCTCAGTTTCGAGAGGTCCCATTTATTAATTGTTGTGCTCAGGGTGTATGCTGTTGGTGTTTTATTTAGGAAATGGTCTCCGGTGCCAATGCGTTCAAGAGTGCTTCCTACTTTCTTTTCTATTAAGTTTAGTGTAACTGTCTTTTTGTTCAGGTCTTTGATCCACTTGGACTTGAGTTTTGTGCGTGGTGACCGATATGGATCTATTTGTAATCTTTTACATATTGAGATCCAGTTATGCCAGCACCATTTGTTGAAGATACTTTCTTTTTTCCATTGTATAGTTTTGGCTCCTTTGTCAAAAACCAGATGTTCATATGTGCATGGATTAATGTCAGGGTCTTCAATTCGAATCCATTGGTCCATATGTCGGTTTTTATACCAGTACCAAGCTGTTTTTATTACTATAGCTCTATAGTAGAGTTTGAGGTCAGGGATGGTGATGCCTGCAAAGGTTGCTTTATCATATAGGATTCTTTTAGCTAACCTGGGTCTTTTGTTTTTCCATATGAAGTTGAGTTGAGTATTTTTCTTTCCAAGTCTGTGAAGAATTGTGTTGGGATTTTGATGGGGATTGCATTGAATCTGTAGGTTGCTTTTGGTAAGACTGCCATTTTTACTATGTTAATCCTACCTATCCATGAGCATGGGAGATCCTTCCATTTTCTGATATCTTCTTCAATTTCTTTCTTTAGAGATTTAAAGTTCTTATCAAAAAGGTCCTTCACTTGTTTAGTTAGTGTTATCCCAAGGTATTTTATATTATTTGTGGCTATTGTAAAGGGTGATTTTTTTTTACTTCTTTCTCAGTGCTTTTATCATTCCCCCAGGGAACTCTTGAGCAGGGACATATGAAGAATTAGTAGATAGATGTATATATATATATATATATATATATATATATATATAGAGAGAGAGAGAGAGAGAGAGAGAGAGAGAGAAAGACAGAAAACACAGGATAGCCCCGGGAGGCCCTATGTCCAAACCTACCAGCCTCCTCTGTCTCTACAAAAGGGCTTTTTAAAGGAATGCCAAGGGGTGAGGCAAAAGACCTCCCCCAACGCAGCCAAGTATATACCATCTCTAGCACTTGTTGACCTTGTGCATGGTCAAACCATCGCCTCATGCACCTCTGCTGTGTAAAGCAAGCTCAGATCTAACTAGAGAAAACTTTGTGGGCTTCCACACCAACCACTGACCACTCGACCCTGTGTATGACTTACCCTAGTAGTAACACTATAATTACTTTCATTTACAAATATCTAAATTACCAAATTAATGTTATATATTAACTCCCTCTAGGCTTGGAGATTCAATAAAATCCTGAGCATTTCCTAACATTTATTTCATTTTTCTCAGAATCCTCACTCTGTATTCAGTGAGAGCTGTGGTTCTGGATTCAGGAAGACACCACAGGAAGGCAAAGCTGTCTGTTGCTTTGACTGCACACCCTGCCCACAGAATGAGATTTCCAATGAGACTGGTAAATATCATTCATGCAAAGGATGTTTCCATCAGTCCACCTCTGCAGTATCTAAGTAAATTTACACCTCTAAGTGAATTTAGAGACAATTCTCTTCTTTTTCATGTTAGTGAATCATAAGTTATAGGTTATTATGTTATCCCTGAAATAACACAGTCTTGACACAGAAATTATGATGTGCTTTATGATCTTGATCCATTGTAAGCACAGCCGCCTACAGAAAACTCTTCCCACACCAGAGTAGTAGGCTTTGCTGCACAATGACCTTGAACACACAGCACCATCTCTTCATGACTTTTAAATCATATTTTGATCATAATCAGGAGTCAAGACTTTCCCTTTTTGTATTTCTAAATATATGATGTCCAGCATGAATCTGGAAACACAGCACATGTGAAAAGACTCTCTCTGTGTGTGTGTGTGTGTATGTGTGTGTGTGTGTGTGTGTGTGTGTGTGTGTGTGTTGCATCCAGCAAAACTAAATTTTTACAGTCCTATAATGAACATGTTTTCTTCCTCATTTATAACAGTTCCAACATCTCTCACTTCTACAACAAACAATATGTTATAAATAAAGTCAAGATTATGTGATTGGTATGCTGTAAACTCAGTATCTTATTCACTGTTTTAGTGCTGTGAAGAAACACTACCATGAAGGCACCTCTATAAAGAAAGCATCTTGTTGGGTTTAAGTCTGAGGGTTAGACCAGTTTGATCATGGCAGGAAGCTGACAGGCATGGCACTGCACTAGTAGTTGAAAGTTTTACATCATGATCCACAGGGGCATGGAGTGTGTGTGTGTGTGTGTGTGTGTGTGTGTGTGTGTGTGTGTGAGAGAGAGAGAGAGAGAGAGAGAGAGAGAGAGAGAGAGAGAGAGAGAGAGAGAGACTTTTGAAACCTCAAAGCCCATCATCCCCAGTGACACACATCCTTCACCAGGACCACACTTACTCGATCAAGGCCTTGTCACCTGATCCTTCCCAGACAGTTCCACTAACTGAGAACCAAACATTCAAATGCATGAGCCTGTGGCGGTCATTCTCTTTCAAACCATTAACCACATGTTGAGACTTAATGTCTGTAAAAGGCTAGAAAATTCACAGAGTACAGTACTGAAAATAACAGAATATTCTGTTCACAAGATAAGTGACAATAAATACTTGCATATTAATTAACAAGTTGAATGTATTAATTCATCATTACAGAAGTTCATCATTATGGAAAATTTAGGATGAATCTCAGCTACATGATGGAGTATTCCAAAGTGGGAAAAATGGGAAATTATCATTAGTAGCACTACTACAGGCTTATAATTCACAAACATTAATATGAGCATTGCTTCTATGAAATGCCCAAGTTGAGGAATAGTTTTTGTGACAAGTAATTGAAATTTCAAAACATGGCACATGAGCAGTTTGCTTAAAAGAAATGAGGTAAAAAAGCCAGGCATAGTTCATCTACCTGTAGTTACAGAAACTTGGGACAATTAAGTGGAAAGATCATCATTTTAAAGGCAGTATTAACAAAACAGAGAAACCTGGTGGCACATTAAATTCAGGGAGCAAAAGAAAGACACTAAATCCAGAGCATGTGAGAAGGAGCATTGATTTCTTTGTGTGTATGGAACAGGAAGATAGAAATAGAAATGATTCACAATAATTGGCAACTATGTCATTAATGGTACTGTTTATTTATCCCTAAATAACATTACATAATTATCACATGGAAAAACAGGTGTCAACTTTATAATAGGGATGTTCTAAATGTGAATTTTATTTATATTTGTCATACTCTCATAATAATATTAAGGTGATTCAGATTGTGTTAGCATCTGAATAGATTTAGAAAGAAAAGATACAGTGTCCACAGTTAACTTGAATATTCACATTGGATATGTATTTGTTTTAATAGTTTTAGCTGTGTCCAATGAAGGAACATTTCAACTACCACAAACAAATCCTACGTGTATGTGTTAAGAACTAGTTTTTATAAAAATCTGTAGTATTAAGGATGGATTAATACACAATTGTAGGACACTTTAAAATTGAATCAATTATTAGCTGACAAAAACTGTTAAGTAGGTGAAACATGTCTCTAAAAGGAAATGTTTAATCCAATATAAAGTGATTTGAATGGTTTATATGTCATATGCCTTTAATAAACAAGACATTGTACCATATTTATGAAGCCTTCAGTATAAGCAATGACAGGAAGAACAAAATTAATACACTGAAGAAAGATGAGGAGAGGTAATGGTGACGAGATCAATGAAAATATAGTGAAAGTATGATTTGATGAAATGAGGACTGTGGGAGAGCTGAAGAAAACATAATATTCACAAAGAGAAAATTGAGTCTATAGAAAATAAATTTGATAATCTATTAAAAGGATGTCTCAACAGAAATTAAATTAAACAATCATGAAGAATTTTCACTGTTGAAGTGTTTCAACCTTGTAAATGTTAAAATACAGGGCATTTCAAAGAATGAAAAAATTGGTAACAAAATGGACTTTGTTAATGTAGATATATTTCAGGCATATTTGAGAACAACATTTTAAAAGGTTTACAAAAGACACTCTTTCAGTCATACTGAAATCATATGTCCTATTAAGGACACAGATTTATTTCATAAAGTAGTGGTATCAAATAGTGCAAAACTAGATTCCAGAAATTTAATTCAGTACTCAAAGGACACCAAAAACAAATAAAACAATATCATTTATGTCAAGTGTGTGTGTATGTGTGTGTGTGTGTGTGTGTGTGTGTGTGTGTGTGTGTGTGTGTGTGTGTGTATAACAGAGAAAGAAGCATTAGGGCTGTGTAACTTAGGAAGTAGAATGGATATATGACTTCAGAATAACTATTCAGAAAGTATTTGTCCCTCAAGCAAAGGGAGATGGTTCAGAGAGAAGTGCAATGAACTGGTGGGTGGAGATTGCCTGGGGAGATTAAAAGGACAACCTGAGCATGTGCTTTTGATCACATTCATTTCTACCAGATATGGATCAGTGTATGAAGTGTTCAGAGAGTCACTACGCAAACACAGAGAAGAACCACTGCCTCCAGAAGACTGTGACCTTTCTGACCTATGATGATCCCTTGGGAAAGATATTCACCTCCATGTCCCTGGGCCTCTCCTCACTCACAGCATTTGTCCTTGGGATCTTTATGAAGCATAGAGATACTCCCATTGTCAAGGCCAATAATCGGGCTCTTAGTTACATCTTGCTCATCACTCTGACCTTCTGTTTTCTCTGTCCTTTACTCTTCATTGGCCGTCCCAACACAGCCACCTGTATCCTTCAGCAGAACACATTTGGACTTCTGTTCACTGTGGCTCTTTCTACTGTATTGGCCAAAACTGTAACTGTAGTCATGGCCTTCAAGGTCACTGCTCTGGGAAGTATGATGAGAAGGTTAATGATATCAAGGACTCCTAACATTATCATTCCACTCTGCACCACAGTCCAACTTCTTCTCTCTGGAATATGGCTGGCAACCTCTCCTCCATTTGTTGACACAGATGCTCACTCTGAACATGGACACATCACTGTCATGTGTAACAAGGGCTCAGCTATTGCCTTCCATGGCATCCTTGGATACCTGGGATTTTTGGCCCTAGGGAGCTACCTTATGGCTTTTTTGTCCAGGAATCTGCCTGACACATTCAATGAAGCCAAATTCCTGGCTTTCAGCATGCTGGTGTTCTGCAGTGTCTGGGTCACCTTCCTCCCTGTCTACCACAGCACCAAGGGGAAGGTCATGGTGGCTCTGGAAGTCTCCTCTATCTTGGCTTCCAGTGCAGGGATCTTGGGCCTCATTTTTGTCCCTAAGTGCTACATTGTGTTGTTAAGGCCAGAAAGAAACTTACTTCATCATATCAGAGACAAAACTCATTCTAGGAAAAAAAAACCTTCGAAACATAGCTTGCAAGTTTCTGAAATTAAATGGAAATCCTGAACTCTGTTCAGCATCCTTTGAACAGTCACATATAGGTTATAATTTAGCATTTGATGGAATGGGTTATTGGTTCTTGATCTAAATACCTTAGTCTCATTTTCTTCTAAACCAATAAGGAGTTTTTTTTTATTTTTAAATATTGTGGAGGGCCATTCCTTACCCATACATTTTCCCAGAGTGTTCTTGAGTAGAAGCAGCAGGACATATTGGAAGGATAAGCGGGGAGAGAAATGATAGAAAACTGAGGAAAGCCTTGGGAGGGCCTGGATCCTAATCCGTTGGGCCCTGACTGTCTCTGCCTTTGGGTATTTAAAGGAATGCCAAGATTTGGAGCAAAAGACCTCCCCCCAGCACAGTAAAGTGCAGACCATCTCAGACAACTATACTCAGCCCTTTGTACAATCATCCTCTTTAAGAGACCTTGCAGGGTAAAGCTACTAGGAAACCTAAAAATTGGACTCCAAAAAAATACATGTTGTGCTTTTGTTTCCTCTATTTATATGTACTATTTATTACTTTGCTTTTATTGAACTAATAATTTGCTTACAAAATGAAAATGTGTTGTCTTTTCTGTAGATGTAACCAACATTCTTTTTTTTTTTTTTTTGGTTTTTCGAGACAGGGTTTCTCTGTGTAGCTTTGCGCCTTTCCTGGAGCTCACTTGGTAGCCCAGGCTGGCCTCGAACTCACAGAGATCCGCCTGGCTCTGCCTCCCGAGTGCTGGGATTAAAGGCGTGCGCCACCAACGCCCGGCGTAACCAACATTCTTATTAAATAAGAAACACAGAACCAATGCAAAGAAGAAAGCCAAGAGGTCAGAGCTAAGAGCTAAATCCTTACCCTTCCTCCTGCAGTGGTCCTACCTCTCCAAATCAGAGCTATTTCCTGTGTGTCTGTCTTTTTATAGTGTTTCTGTTCTGCCTTCTCATTGGCTATAAACCCAACCACATGACTGCCTCGTCACAGCCTGTCTGTATAGACCTCCAGGTTTCCTATTGATTGGTATTGAGATTAAAGGCATGTGTACCCAATACTGGTTGTATCCCTGAACACACAGAGACTTACCTAGCTCTGCCTACCAAGTGCTGGGATTACAAGCATACACCACCACTGCCTGGTTTTCCTATGGCTTGCTAATAGCTCTGACCCCCGGGCAACTTTATTTATTAACATACAAATAACATTTGAATACAAATAAAATATCACCATACTTTTCCACTTGGCTTTGTTCTGATTTTAAATATTGAATCTCGTAGAGATTTACTTCACTAATCAATCAGTGGTGACAAACAGATTCCAAAGTCACACACATCACATTCAAAGTTTTAAAAGTTATTTACATTTTGGCTTCTAATACACTGGTCCATTATAACTGGCTCCTAGGAGTGGTACTGTCTGTGATTGGGAACAAAGTCCTGCTGTATCTTCCTCCATTCCTCCACCACATATTACCTTGGCAGGCATATACTCAAAGGTATAGAGTATAGGGTGTGATGTTGAGATATTGCAAACCAATTCTGTGGGGACATATTACTGAGGGTCTGTAAGCCTTTACATCTTCCTCAGATTTTCTCAGTTCTTTTTCTTTCTTTCTTTCCTTCTTTCTTTCCTTCTTTCTTTCCTTCCTTCCTTCCTTCCTTCCTTCCTTCCTTCCTTCCTTCCTTCCTTTCTCTCTCTCTCTCTCTCTCTCTCTCTCTCTCTCTCTCTCTCTCTCTCTCTCTTTATTTATTTTATTTTACAATACCATTCAGTTCTACATATCAGCCAGAGGTTCCCCTATTCTTCCCCCTCCCACCCCCTCCACTTACCCCCAGCCCACCCCCCCATTCCCACCTCCTCCAGGGCAAATCCTCCCCAAAGGACTGCGATCAACCTGGTAGACTCAGTCCAGGCAGGTCCAGTCCCTTCCTCCCAGACTGAGCCAAGTGTCCCTGCATAAGCTCCAGGCTTCAAACAGCCAACTCATGCAATGAGCACAGGACTTGGTCCCACTGCCTAGTTGCCTCCCAAACTGATCAAGACAATCAACTGTCTCACATATTCAGAGGGCCTGATCCAGCTGAGGGACCCTCAGCCTTTAGTTCATAGATCATGTGTTTCCATTCATTTGGCTATTTTTTTCAATAATTGAGTAAAACCGAAATTTATTATAAGCCACGGTCGTCCTAGGGACCTCCGTGCTATATATATAGCCTCCATGGTTCTATGGGTTGTGGTCTGATTGTACTTTATTTTATATCTAGAATCCACTTATAAGTGAGTACATACCATGACTGTCTTTCTGGGTTTGGGTTACCTCACTCAGGATGATTTTATCTAGTTGCATCCATTTGCCTGCAAATTTCATGCTGTCATTGTTTTTCTCTGCTGAGTAGTACTGCATTGTGTATATGTACCACATTTTTTTCATCCATTCTTCCATTAATGGGCATCTAGGTTGTTTCCAGGTTCTGGCTATTACAAATAGTGCTGCTATGAACATAGCTGAGCATGTATCTTTATGGTATGAATCAGAATTCCTTGGGTATATGCCCAAGAGTGGGATGGCTGGGTCTTGAGGTACTTTGATTCCTAATTTTCTGAGAAACCGCCATACTGATTTCCACAGTGGTTATACAAGTTTACATTCCCAACAACAGTGGAGGAGTATTCCCTTTGCTCCACATCCTCTCCAACATTGACTGTCATTGGTGTTTTTGATTGAAGCCATTCTGACATGTGTAAGGTGGTATCTCAGAGTCGTTTTGATTTGCATTTCTCTGATGATTAAGGATGTTGAGCATTTCTTTAACTGTCTTTCAGCCATTTGTATTTCTTGTTTTGTGAATTCTCTGTTTAGCTCTTTAGCCCATTTTTTAATTGGACTGTTCAGTATTTTGATGTCTAGTTTCTCGAGTTCTTTATATACTGTGGAGATCAATCCTCTGTCAGATGTAGGGTTGGTGAAGATCTTTTCCCATTCTGTTGGCTGTCTTTTTGTCTTATTGACTGTGTCTTTTGCCCTGCAAAAGCTTCTCAATTTTGAGAGGTCCCATTTATTAATTGTTGTGCTCAGGATCTGTGCTGTTGGTGTTTTATTTAGGAAATAGTCTCTGGTGCTAATGCGTTCAAGAGTGCTTCCTACTTCCTTTTCTATTAAGTTTACTGTAAATAGATTTATGTTCAGGTTTTTGATCAACTTTGACTTGAGTTTTGTGCATGGTGACAGATATGGATCTATTTGTAATCTTTTACATATTGAGATCCAGTTATGCCAGCACCATTTGTTGAAGATACTGTCTTTTACCATTGTACAGTTTTGACTCCTTTGTCAAAAACCAGGTGTTCATATGTGCATGGATTAATGTCAGGGTCTTCAATCCAATTCCATTGGTCTGTATGTTGGTTTTTATACCAGTACCAAGCTGTTTTTATTACTATAGCTCTATAGTAGAGTTTGAGGTCAGGGATGGTGATGCCTCCAATGGTTGCTTTATCGTATAGGATTCTTTTAGCTATCCTGCGTCTTTTGTTTTTCCATACGAAGTTGAGTATTTTTCTTTCCAATTCTATCAGGAATTGTGCTGGGATTTTGATGGGGATTGCATTGAATCTGTAGGTTGCTTTTGGTAAGACTGCCATTTTTACTATGTTAATCCTACCTATCCATGAGCATGGGAGATCCTTCCATTTTCTGATATCTTCTTCAATTTCTTTCTTTAGAGATTTAAAGTTCTTATCAAAAAGGTCCTTCACTTGTTTAGTTAGTGTTATCCCAAGGTATTTTATATTATTTGTGATTATTGTAAAGGGTGATGTTTCTCTGACTTCTTTCTCAGCCCTTTAATCATTTGTGTATAGGAGGGCTACTGATTTTTTTGAGTTGATCTTGTCTCCTGCCACTTTACTGAAGGAGTTTATCAGCTGTAGGAGTTCCCTGGTAGAGTTTTTGGGGTGACTTATGTATACTATCATATCATCTGCAAATGGTGAAAGTTTTACTTCTTCCTTGCCAATTTGTATCCATTTGATCTCCTTTTGTTGTCTTATTGCTCTAGCTAGAACTTCTAGTACTATATTGAATAAATATGGGAAGAGTGGACAGCCTTGTCTTGTTCCTGAATTTAGTGGTATCGCTTTGAGTTTCTCTCCATTTAATTTGATGTTTGCTGTTGGCTTGCTATAAATTGCTTTTATTATGTTTAGAAATGTTCCTTGTATTCCTGATCTTTCTAACACCTTTATCATGAAGGTGTGTTGGATTTTGTCAAAGGCTTTTTCAGCATCTAAGGAGATGATCATGTGGTTTTTTTCTTTCAGTTTGTTTATATGGTGTATTACATTGACTGATTTTCATATGTTGAACCATCCTTGCATCCATGGATGAATCCTACTTGGTCGTGATGGATAATTGTTTTGATGTATTCTTGGATTCGGTTTGCCAATATTTTATTGAGTATTTTTGCATCAATGTTCATGAGTGAGATTGGTCTGTAGTTCTCTTTCTTTGTTGCATCTTTGTGTTGTTTGGGTATCAGGGTAATTGTAGCGTCATAAAAAGAGTTTGGTAGTGTTCCTTCTGTTTCTATTGTTTGGCACACTTTGAAGAGCATTGGGATTAGTTCTTCTTTGAAAGCCTGGTAGAATTCTGCACTGAAACGATCTGGTCCTGGGCTTTTTTTGGTTGGGAGACTTTTGATGACTGTTTCTATTTCTTTAGGGGTTATTGGTCTATTTAAATGGTTTATCTGGTCTTGATTTAATTTTGGTATGTTGTATTTATCCAGAAAATTGTCCATTTCTTCCTGGTTTTCCATTTTTGTGGAGTACAGGTTTTTGAATTATGATCTGATGATTCTCTGGATTTCCTTGTTGTCTGTTGTTATGTCTCCCTTTTCATTTTGTTAATTTTCGTGCTCTCTCTTTGCCTTTTGGTTAATTTGGCTAGGGGTTTGTCTATCTTGTTGATTTTTTCAAAGAACCAACTCTTTGTTTCATTGATTTTTTGTATTGTTCTCTTGTTTTCTATTACATTGATTTCAGCCCTCAATTTGCTTATTTCCTGGCATCTATTTCTCCTGGGTGAGTTTGTGTCCAAGCATGTGGTCAATTTTTGAGAAGGTTCCATGGGGTGCTGAGAAGAAGGTATATTCTTTTGTGTTAGGATGGAATGTTTTGTAGATATCTATTATGTCCATTTGAGTCATAACATCTGTTAGGTCCTTTATTTCTTTGTTAAGTTTCAGTCTGGTAGATCTGTCTTTTGGTGAGAGTCGTGTGTTAAAATCTCCCATTACTAATGTGTGGGGTTTGATGTGCATTTTAAACTTTAGTAGTGTTTCTTTTATGAATGTGGGTGCTTTTATATTTGGAGTATAAATGTTTAGAATTGAGACTTCATCTTGGTGGATTTTTCCCATGATAAATATGTAATGTCCATCCTGATCTCTTTGATTGATTTTAGTTTGAAGTCTATTTTATTAGATATTAGGATAGCTACACTAGCTTGTTTCTTAGGTCCATTTGCTTGGAAAGCCTTTTCCCAGCCCTTTACTAGGAGGTAGTGTCTGTCTTTGAAGTTAAGGTGTGATTCTTGTATGCAGCAGATGGATGGGTCCTGTTTTCTTATCCATTCTGTTACCCTGTGTCTTTTTATAGGTGAGTTGAGACCATTGATATTGATGGATATTAATGACCAGTGATTGTTTATTCCTGTTATTTTTTGTGGTTGTGTTGTGTTGTGTTGTCCTTGTTTGGTATATGTTGGTGTGGGATTATCTATTGCTTGATTTTTCATGGATGTGTTTAGCTTCTTTGGGTTGGATTTTCCCTTCTAGTGTTTTCTGTAGGGCTGGGTTTGTGGACAGGTATTGATTAAATCTAGTTTTATCCTGAAATATCTTATTTATTCCGCCTATGGTGATTGAGAGTTTTGCTGGGTATAATAGTCTGGGTTGGCATCCGGTGGTCTCTTAGTGTCTGCATAAGATTTGTCTATGATCTTCTAGCTTTCATAGTCTCTATTGAGAAGTCTGGTGTTATTCTGATGGGTTTGCCTTTATATGTTACTTGGTCTTTTTTTCCTTTGCAGCTCTTAATATGTTTTCTTTGTTCTGTGTGTTTAGTGTTTTGATTATTATGTGGCTAGGGGACTTTTTTTGGGATCCAGCCTATTCCGTCTTCTGTAAGGTTCTTATATCTTCATAGGTATTTCTTTCTTTAGGTTAGGAAAGTTTTCTTCTATGATTTTGTTGAATATATTTTCTGTGCATTTGAGTTGGTATTCTTCTCCTTCTTCTATCCCTATTATTCTTAGGTTTGGTCTTTTCATGGTGTCCCAAATTTCCTGGATGTTTTGTGTTTTGACTTTTTTGTCTTTAGTGTTTTCTTTGACTGACGAACCTATTTTCTCTATTGTGTCTTCAGTGTCAGAGATTCTCTGTTCCATCTCTTGCAATAGGTTGGTTATGCTTGTTTCTGTAGTTCCTGTTCATTTAGTCAGGATTTCTATTTCCAGCATTCCCTCAGCGTGTGTTTTCTTTATTGTCTCAAATTCATTTTTCAGATCTTGGAAAGTTTCTTTCATCTGTTTAATTGTTTTTTCTTGGCTTGATTTGATTTCTTCCCGTTTTTTTTTCTTTTTTTTTTCTTCCATTTCTTTAAGGGAGTTTTTTATTTCCTCTTTAATGTAGTTTTTCATTTCCTCTTTAAGGGAAGTTTTTATTTCCTCTTTAAGGGAATATTTTATTTCTTCTTTAAGGGCCTCTATCATCTTCTTAAAGTCATTTTAGGGTTGATTTCTTCTGTTTCTTCTGTCTTGGTATGTTCAGGTCTTGCAAGTGTAGAATCATTACCTTCTGATGTTGCCATATAGGTCTTTATGTTGTTGCCTGTATTTTTGCACTGGCGTTTACTCATCTCTTCCTCTGCTTGGTGCAGGTGGTGTCTTTGTCTGAGAGTGCCTCTCTTGTAATTTTTAGTCTTGGTTTAGTAGGAGTTCTTGGTTAAATTGGTGCTATTGGGCTGTTTCTTCAGGGGCAGCTGATCTCAGTCAGTGAAGTACATACTTATGATTCTGGTGATCTGGTTTGGTGGCTGGGCAGTGCCTTCTTCTGTGTTTCCAGGTCATGTTTTGTTCATTTGTCAACTCCTCAGCTGATCTTGTTTCTTCAGACTTCAAACTGTAGGCATTTGAATCCTCTCCCAGATGGATTTCAGCTGAGCGGGGTAGTCTTACCAACACCTCCAAGTTGTTGGGTTTTGCAGGATCAGCAGCTGGGCCCTGGGTTGTCCTCAGACGGAGTGTTCAGATTCATTCTGGTTCCATCCCACAGAGATAGCTTCTTCCCTGGGTGTTGGGGTTAGAGGTGTCCCTGTTCCAAGCTTTTGATTTAGTGTTTTTTTCACTAGCTCTTCAGTGGGTAATAGCTCTGTTTCTGGTTTTTATTGCGACTGTATTTCCGCAGCCGCCTGCTGTGCCTGCCTGCCTCCACTCCAGGCCTGACTGCCTCTGACAGGCCAGTCTTCCTCTGCCGGCCGCCACCACAGACCTACCTGAGTCTGCTTGTCTCCGTCGCCGGGCTTGTATGTCCCTGTCGGCTGCCACCAGGCCTATCTGCCTCTGTGGGCCGCTGCCGCGGGTCTACCTGCGTCTGCTTGTCTCTGCCACCGGGACTGTATTTCTCTGCCGGCAACTCCCGGGCCTGTATACCCAAACCTAGACTTTCTACTTTTTCTCTTTGTGCCCTCTTTGATTTCCTTCTCTTGCCTTACTGCTCCAAGTAGTACTGCAACCACAGTTCTGTAAATGAGTGGGGATAGTGGGCATCTCTGTCCTCTTCCTGACTTCAGTGGTGTTGCTTTATGCTTTTTGCCATGTGAGATCAGGTTGCCTGTGGGTTTTGTTCCATGATAGGATGGTTAAAGTTTACTTTGTGTCTTTTGCAGAACAATAAAATAAAATGCAGATGGTATTCCTCCCCTAGTGAACACTAGAGCAGCTTCTCTGTAGATCATTGTGCACAGATGGTGAGAGGGTTCCTATTCTGAAAACCACTCAGCATTAAATAAATATCACCTTGCATCCAGTTTCCTGTATCTTGAGGAAGATTATTGTGTCTCACCACAAGTTTTAATAATAATCGAATCCCTGATACCCTGTAATTCTTCTTTAGAAATTGGTTGTTTTTTGAATTAATCATATTAGAATAGGTAAACTGTGGATGGGCTTCATATTATTTGGATTATTTAATAAATTACAGCTTGTTTCGTGGTTTAGATAAAGAATAAAGTGCTGTAACAACAATGAAAAGGTGTCTAAGGTTGTCTGTAGTGAATTCCAACAGACAATTCTTTCTCCATCCATTTCAGAGGATAAAAGACATAGTAAAACCTTTTTATCCTCAGTGTTCCAGGATCATGAGGTCTATCCATCTTTTGTAAGAAGATGCAAATTTTTAATTCTGTGCTACAATCATGCTGGAAAAAGAATACGAGGAAATATTTGGGTGAGTTCTTGTAATTTTAAGAATGACATGGCTTTATACAATTCCTTCAGTATAATATGGGAGTATTTGTTGTTGTTGTTGTTGTTGTATTCCTGTTCGGAGTCTGAAATTAGCTGTTTAAGTTTAGCTCTCAGAACTCCGTAATATGTTCTATGTTCTAAAACCAAGTTCATTTATCACTGTGAGAAGACAAATGTGACTAGCTCCTAGACATCACATGCTTGTTTACATACATACATAAATGAATAGTAACTGTGGTTATATAAGGCTTCAAAGATATCAAGAAACAAGCAATTTTATCATGGAAAGGTTGATTGTTTCATGAAGCACACACATATTTTAGAGTTTGTGTATTTTTGTGTTTGATTTTATTCTTTTATTAGAAAATTTAAATTTATATAATGATGAATTAAAATCAAACTCATCAAGATAGAAAGAAATGAAAGTACCCCTCTACAGGCTAGATATGGTAACAACTGGTAAGGCAGGATATGCCTTATCTGCAGTAGTGGCATAAATGTTCTATTGGTAACCAACTACTTTCTCATTGGATTCAAGATGTGCTCAGTAGACAGAAATGCATGCCTGGTGATATAATCTGGCCAACATCCCCAGGGGCAAATCACTCCTATTAATTATCTAAGTGAACATAGTATTAAACAGTCCTCTAAATTCATATCTTTACATTTCCTACTTAGTGCAACTCTAGACATCATTAGCAAAGCACATTTGTGCAGTGGAGAGTTGTTAACACAGATGCCCAGAAGTCATCAGAGTGCAGAGAGTGTCAGTAGAATGGTCAGCCACGTTTGGAAAAATATATCAACCCACTGACATAGGCTCAGGGACCACCATGACGGAAGATAAGAACAGGTTTTCAAGAATCAGAGGTTAGGGATCACCTGATCAAAGCAATATCTTCTGTACAAAATAGGACTGTGGTACTCATGAACTAATACAAACTGTGTTTGCCGGAACAAAGCCTGTAGATGAGCAATGCATTTAACCAAGAATGGAGATGGGAGTGGCTCCTTAATCCCCATGGCTAACTGAGAAGCTACAGAACTGTGACAGCCTCCAGAAGGAGAATCAGGTTTTATTAAAGGTATGGTACCTGCTAGGTTAACCATGTAGTAAATGTCCTCCCAGCCATTAGTATATGGGCAACACATAGGGCACAGTGGCTTACATAAAATATGGAGGATAAAACGGTGGAGGTGAGGTAAGGGCTGGATCTGCGAGGACTTGGTGGTGAGTATGATGTAAATATGAGAGATTATATACTCAAAAAGTTAATCAAATTATTGTATAAACAGCAAAACCCACAGAACACCACAGCATACAAAATAACATTATTAAATAGAAAGAGAAGTCCATTTGGAGAAAAATCTAAACTTCAATTCTAAGAGAACACAATCAGTAATTTGGAATTTTCAAAAAAAAGCTGATATACTAGTCTAATCATCCATATTTTGATTTCCATATAAGGCATAGTTTCTAGTTAATAATATTTAATTATAGGATTCATTTCTGCCAGAGATAATTTTCTCATTCATGAAGTCCTTTAAAGTTTCAAGTCATCATGGTATCTCCTTCCCTGATCTCCCACTCCCTCCCTGCTCCAGCTGGACCCTCCCATTTCCCTTTGTTCTCACCCCTCATTCCTTGCCCTCAACCACTGCCCCCACCCCAGCCAGCTCATGCAGATCCCACCCACTTCTCCTGTGCGGGACAATCCATGTGTCCCTCCCTGTCAGCTAGCCTCTCCAAAGCTGTGGGCTGCAGTCTGCCATCCCTTGCCCTACATCATGGGAGTGGGTAGAGGCAGGGTCCCGTGTAAGCTCTCAGGAATCCACCTGGATGACCCCAGCTTGGACTGCTGGCAGTGATGGAGTGGGTGCCTGGACTGGTCTACTCTGGTGACCGGTCTAGTGAATACCCTAACTGTGATCATAGGACCTTTTCCCAGGGACTAATTGAGGCAGTTGCAGGATTCCACAGCCAGGCACCAGGCTGAGCTCCAGGAATCCAGTCGGTGGGAGAGAGGAGGGATTTAGCGGATGCAGGAGGACAGCGAGATCATGATGGGAAGACATGCACAGATGACCAGCCATATTGGTGAAGACCCATGAATTGTTGAGTAGTGGCTTTGGAGCCCCCATGGGACTAGACTAGGCCCTCTGGATATGGGGGAAAGTTGTTTAGCTTGAACTCTTTGGGGGACACCCAGGAGGGGGACTAGGTATTGGTCCCTGGTGCATGGTCAGGCTTTTGGGAGCCCAGTGCTTGTTCTGTGGCACCTTGCACAGCCTTGGTGAGGCCGGGAGTGGCTTGGACCTGCCTCAGCTGGGTGTGCCAGGCTCTGCTGACTCTCCATGGAGACTTTGATTTGGAGGATGTGGGGATAAGGGGTGGCTTGGGAGGGAGGGCGGGGGGTGTGAGGAGGGAGAAGGTGGGACCTGTGGATGGTATGTAGGGTTAGTAGAAACTTTCTTAATAAAAAATGGGAAAAATAATTAAATGTGAAATGGAAACTGTGGTTTCCTTATTTTTTCAGTAAAAATCCTAATATTACTATCATGTAGTTTTAAACACTTTCCTTTATGAGAGGAATTAGAATTCTGAGAACAGAAAATCTACAAATAAAACCACATTAAAGAAATTGAGGCCTAGATGAAATGACATAGAAATGTCCAGCCACTCTAATTTTTCTCAAATAAAACCTTTTAATAAGTGTTATATGAACACAAGCATTCAGATGCCATGACTGTCAGTCTGATAACCAAGTGGCTAATTAGTGGGTAGCGTGTCCAATATGGACACGTTGAACAAAGTTATTCATGTCTCAAGCAAGAAAGAATGAAAAGACATAGTATTTTATCATGCTACTTAAAATGACACTAACTTAGAACTTATGAATGACTTATATCTGGGATTTTCCATTAAATATCTTCAGACTATTGTTGGCAATGAGTGCTGACACCATGGATACTGGAATATTGAGTAATTATATCCTAGGGACTGGAAAAGCAGCTGACAGAGTGATGAAATATTCATGTTCCCTTTGTTTCCCCAACTATAATCATTTGCTAGTTCTAGCATGGCTTCTAAACTGCCATATTACCTGATCAACTTCTGTTTTTAGTAACAACAGCAGATGTACTAAAAACTTATACCAAGGCCAGCAAGATGTCTCAGTGGCAAGAGACACAGACAGAACTGAGGCTCTGAGACCAACCGCAGGATCCCATAGTGACAGGAGAGAATAGATTCTGAGAACTACCCCCTGACTTCCACACCCACACTTTAAGTGTCTGTATTTACACACAAATGTGTGTGTGCACGCACACACACATATACACACAAATTAAAAAATAATAAAAATTTTAAAACTCATGCCATATTAAGAGTGTGATTTCTTAGTCTTGCAAAAAACACCTACCAGAAAAATTGTCATGTTAAATGATCAAATGTTAACAACAAAAACAAATTGGCATAATTTGGAAAAGAACCTGAATTCCCATTATCTTCATTTTTACATAACATTCTAGTTTAATCAGATAAGAAAATTTGATTGTGAAGGGAAAAAATAAAATTATTGTTATTTCCACTGGATGAAACTATAATGGTTAGAAAGTCCAAAATTTTTAACTCAACAGTGAATGATGAGCTGAGCAGGTCTATATGACTTTCAGCAACCTAGGGGATCAACTGCTACTGAATTCCAGTTGTCTCTCCCCAGATTCCCTTCCTCAACCCCATTTCTCTTCACCCTGCTCACCTGACATCCCATTCCTGTCCCCCATCCCCATTCCACCCATAAATTCTATTCTATTTCTCCCCCTGAAAGATTCATGCATTTTCCGAGAGCTTTCTTCTATACCTACCCTCTCGGGGTCTATGGATTACAAGTAGGTTATCATTTATCAAATGGCTAATACCCACCCATAAGTGAATACATACCATATTTATCATGCTGGGCCCAGGTTATCTCACTCAAGGTGTTTCTTTTTTCTAATTATATCCATTTGCCTGTAATTTCATGATGCCGTTTTTGTTTTGTTTTGGTTTTGGAAACAGGGTCTTTCTGTGTATATCTGGTTGAACTGGAACTTGTTCTGTAGATCTAGCTTTCGTGTACTCACAGAGATCCCTCTGCCTCTGCCTTATGAGTGCTGGGATTAAAGTCATACACCACCATTGCCCAGCTGATGATGTCATTTTTTTAAAGAGCAGAGTAACACTCCAAGGTGCAAATTTACCACATATTCTCTCATATGAAACACATACACACATATGACATGAACTCAGAAGGCAGTTACTTGTGCTGAGTAAGAAAATCATTAGGAAATGAGTGACAAATGTGGGTAATAAAGGAGCAATCATCAGTAAAGTACACTGGTACACACATATGAAAACACCACACTAAATCCCATTTTGTTATGCACTAGTTTAAAAACTAACAATAATTAGTAGAAAGAAAGCATTATTCCTGATTGCTGTGATCAATACAGGTTCAGTTTTGAAACATGAATTTTCTCATTTTCATATGAACATCTACTCCCATCACATCTGTCTATTTCCACATCTTAGACAGTCTTAGGCAGCTCATCACAGAACCAGGGGGCCGTGCATGTGTTAAATGTTGATTTTTTAAATATTCCACAAAATCCAGAGACCACCAGTCCTGTGTACCTCATCTCCAGGACTAAATAACATCTCTACCCTCCATACCAAGTAATTGCTCTATGTTTGTGCTGTTTGCTCTGTAGTCCATATCATCTAAAGGTGTTTCCTCAGCCCACACTCATCACTGAGCTTTCCCACTGGCAATACATATTCTAGAATGCAGCCACAATTATGTGAGCATGACAATGGAATAAGAACAGCTTACACATTGAACACAGGCTTTTTCCCAGTTACTAATGGGTTCTAAGCTACTGGACACAGTGCTGCTTTGGAGTCACTACCCGGTATTGAGATAAGCATGAGGAAATTGATAAAAAAGGATTAAGTTGAAGGAAAAGGTCATCAGAAGGAACTGACTTCAGAGAAGGAGGTCATGTTTTATAACCAAATACTCAACTTAGTTTCTCATGGATAATGATAGCCTGGGCATTTCTGGACACAATATAAGCCAAGAAATTTGTGGATCTGACCTGATTATTGGAGCATCACAAAATGGAGAGCAGGGATACTGGTTGGATATTTGGTCTCTGTGACTGACGTAGCATGGGCCTTACTGCTCATGATCTATGAAAGGTGGATGCCGTACACATGAGAGTGAAGTTCTCTTACTTGCACTTGGGAATAGAACACACTGTGTCCACATGAACTCTGATTGCCATGGGTCATTTCAGTTCTTTACCTTCACATCTAACCGTCCATCTTCTTATCCATTCTGCTGAGATCATTTCTAAAAATGTTCAAACAAATAACTCATTGTCACTGTCCTGGGACCAATCTGCCCAACATTGTTTTCTCCATGAGCCTCAATACCCAGGGATATGAGTTGATGTCATAGGACCTGAGGCTGAGATGTCCTCAGATTGTTTTCCAACCCATGTTTTTACCTCTGCTGTGGACATCAGCTGTAGAGCCCTAGGTCAGAGAATGCTGGACATTTCTCCAGGGTCGTGGAGACACCTGGAAAGCAAGGCATCTCATCCACGTAAGTATTTTCTTCAGAGGGCAGCAGACATAAAAGCAGATGTGTATACATGGTTATCCATTTGATAAACTGATATGCATCCACAGACCACACAACTGGCCTAGAGATTTGAAGACAGGACCTGATGCTCACTCTGCATTTCTTCTTCTGGATCCTGAACATCCCCCTCCTCATGTCCAACCCCACTCACCCCAAGTGCTTTTGGAGAATGAAGCAGAATGAAGACAAGCCTGGAGAGGTGGTTCCAGGTTGTGTCTTTTACCTTATTGCAGTGCAGAGCAGTGAAGTGCAGGTGGACTTGAAAGAGTATTTGAGGTTTGCCCTGGATATGCTGTAAGTGTGTTTGCATTTTTCATGTAAATGTCATGATATATAATGCATGATAGGTGTGTGAATGGGCAGAGCAATGCTGGGAGCTTCTGTCCTATTCTCCCAATCTTATCTCCAAGGTCTAATGCAAAATACATTTTGATTTTTAATAATCACTGTTTTCATACTATCAAGGTGTGAGACTTTAAATTTTTTTCTAATTAGCCTCCATTTACAAGGTAGAAAGCCAAATGAAAACAGCATTCTTTACTTTGTTCTATCATAGGCAGCCTTCCTTTTCACAGATGCCACTGTGAGGTATCCAGTGGTGTCCTAAGACAAGAAACTCCAGACTACTACAATGAGTTCAGTAGTCACAGGGCTCATTCAAGTCTCTTCCAGAGTCTGTGAATGTCACATGTATCAGTGTGTGACATTAGCTTCTTGCTAACTATTCTTGTATCTTAAATCAACCCATTTCTATTCATCTATAATTTGCCATTTGGCTCGTGGCTTACCGGTATCTTAACATCTTCTCATGGCGGGAGCTGGCAGTGTCTCTGTGCCTCAGCCTTCCACTTGCAAGAATTCTCATCTGCTTGTCCTGCCTATACTTCCTGCCTGGCTACTGGCCAATCAGCATTTTATTTATACAGAGTGATATCCACAGCACTTCTCTTTTCTTTTTTTAAAGGAAGTTTTTAACTTTCACATAGTAAAATTACATATAACAAAACAGTTATCTAGGAAGAATAACAGTTACAATATCTAGTCTATTTGTATTTAGCAAAATTAAAGAAGATATCCTGTCTATCCTACATTTGTGAGTCTAAGGTTCCATATCTAACTTATTTTTATCATAACTGAAGAAATTATAACTATCTAGTCTTCAATTCTAGCAAAGACCTCAGAAGGATATAATATTATCTGAGAAACAGAAGAAGGACACAAGCAACTTTTGGGAGTCTTGTGACAGTAGACAGAGACAGCTGGCAGTCCGAACAGTCACCTAATGTTTTTCTGTAAAGTTGGGGCATCTGTTTTCAGTCCACAGGCCTAGAGTCTCTTAGTCACTTTTCTCTGTGTGCTGTAGAATGTCTGGCAGTTTCCTCTGTGAAGCAGGAACCTGAAGGACAATTTTGCCATGCAAATCTCTGTAGTCACCTTCCTATGGTCCTGTATGTCCATTTCATCAAGCATTCCAGGCAAGTACAGTTTCTTGCACAAATGGCTATTTTTGCCAAGGTAAAGATAAACTCCATATGGAATGTCTTTGATGCCTATCCTCCTCACTGAAATAAATCAGTGCTACCAGGAGCAGACATGTCTCATTGTCCAGAAAGTCTAAATTTTTAAAACATTTTAAGTGCCATATTCTGTAGGTCTTTGAAGTGTTTGAAGATTACGTATCTATTTGAAATATATCTATGTATACCTAGAAAACTTAACTAATATAGAAATATATATATATATATATACAGTATAACAAGTTTAAACTCATATCAATAGACTAAAATCCATAGCAATGTAAAATATTTTCAAAAAGTTGCTCTTTAAATATAGATTTAATAATCTACCCTTTCATCCTACCATATCTATATCTATCCCCTTTTCTTCTTTAGAAAAAGATTACATTTATAATCAACCTGATTTAAATTAAAATATTGTTTTATCTCTGTTCCACATCAGAGGGCTTTTCTGATATAGGACACAAGAATCTCTTATCCTTTTCTTTTATTAATATGCTTGGGTTTAGAGAAGGAGTTTGCCAATTCCATCTCCAAAGCCAGCTTGGAATATTTGGGAATTTGGGTATAGCTTCTCTTACTACTTCCTGCTGGAGGGGGGTGCTGTATCTTATGGAGATACATAGAAAATTTTAACCTTATGGGGTAGTCCGTGAGGCTGTATTGTCTGAGCCAGTTGCCCTGAAACTGTTCTAGATGTTGGATCATCTGGGCCATGGTGTCATCAGAGACCTTTCAGGGGGTCTTGGCTGGTCAAACCTAATGTATCTTAATCTGGAACAAATCTATAGCCACTTGCTTTCTGTGGAAACAAAAGCAGGGCCTTCTTTCCAAAGCAATATATCCTTACATCCAAATTTTGAAGTCAAAGTACATATATATATATATATATATATATATATATATATATATATATTGGCTTAACTCTTTTCTTAAAACAACTTTTATGATCAAATGTTTTTGTGTATTTAAAAATCCCAAAGACAACACAATCCAGATTCTCTATGTAATATCCTTCTTTATGTGGCTTATTTTATACTACCTTTACTGTCTCTTAAAGACTTTATTTTTAAAAACTATTTGTTTACATAGCTGCGTATGTTCCCTTTTCTCTCTCTTTCAAGACTAAGTACATTTTTTACACAAATTGTAAACTATACCATCTGAATCTGTCTTATTGTGAATCTATTGCTTTAACTGCAGCATTCTAAGACTGAAACAACTGCTGTGGCTGCTGGCTCCACCCACCTCAGCTTCCCAACACGGTGGTGATACATTTACTGACAGGTCTGGGAGTCATCAACCCTCAGAAACAGTGGGTCTATGCTTCTATAAAAGCAGCATTTAGTCAAGAAACTGCTTTTTATGTTGTGTGGCTTATAGAACCATCTGTGTACCTTGCTGGAAATAGGTCAAACCCACATTTCGTGAACCTGCCATAGAGTAGCTCAAGGCCACATGTTGTGGTGTCTAGCCGCCCATATGAGACATGGAGCAGGAACCTGGTTTTGGTTCTGTTTAGAATTATGTATTAAATATTCTCAGGTATAAGGTAGAAACTCGAGCCATTGGGTGCCATTTGTAGCTGAAGTTTTCTCCAGTCCTGCCTGGCCCACAGTAAGGACAAATTTCTGCCATTTTGATGTAAATATTTTCCATGGAGTGTTTAGGATCTCAAATGTGGAAGCCTGTTGTTGGTTTCTGTTTTATTCTTTGTCAATTTGGGGGGCCTAATACCCAGTTCAGAAATAAATAAATGGAATCTTATTCTTGTTACTACTTGGTCTCAGCTTGGCTTTTTTAGCCAGCTTTCCTTAACCTAAAATACCTCATTACACTTTGTCTCTGCCTTTTTTCTTTTTCTATTTCTGTATTTGTTTCTTTACTTCATATACTGTGGCTTTCTCTGTAGCTGGATGGCTGGCCCCTCAAGTCCTCCACTCTTCTTTTTCTTTGTTCTCAATCTTTTCTTTCCAAATTTATCCCCTTGCTTATCCCTCCTGTCTGACAGCCTTGACTATCCTTTCTCCTGCCAAGCTACTGGCCATTAAGAACTTTATTAGACCAATCTGGTATTTTAGACAAGCATAGTAACACAGCTTCACACAGTTGAATAAATGAAACATTAAAGAATGCAACTCATGTTGGCATCATTGAAACAAATGTTCCACAGCATAAACAAATGTAACACTTCTCAAAATAATATTTTACAATGGAAGCATATCTTCTTCGAGGGAGGAAACTTTGGCTTCTTGCTTTCCTATTTGTATCCCTTGTATGTCATCTCTTGTCCTATTGCTTTGGCTAAGACTTCAATCACTGCATAGCATAAAATGGAGACAAAATCTGGACATGGTGGTCAACTATTTTAATCCTACAACTCAGGAGGCAGTGCCAGACTGGACTATGTGGTTTTGAGGCTGGCATGCTTTGCATAGTATGTTCTAGGGCAACCAGATTTACCTCTGTGGTAGTTTGAAATAAAATGGCCCCCAAATGGTGTGGCACTATACGCAGATATGGCCTTGTTGAAAGAAATGTGTCTCTTTGGGGAAGGATTTGAAGTCTCTTTTTTCCAACTTCCCTCAGTGTGACATTCAGTCCAATTCCTGTTGCCTCTGAGTCAACATGTAGGCCTCTTAGATCTAGCACCACATCTGCCTGTGTGCTGCAATGCTCCCCATCCTGATGATAAAGGACTGAACCTCTGAAAATATAAGCAAGGCACTTCAATTAAATGCTTTTATTTATAAGAGTTGGCATGGTCAGGGTGTCTCTTCACAGCAATAAAACCCCTAACTAAGATACCTTTTATGACTCTGTCCCATCCTTACTCCCAAAATGGACTAATGAAAGCACTTATGTTTTTCTTGGTTTTATCCAAAATAGTGAGTTTTTTTCTGTTTATTACATTGTTGGCACCTTGTCACAAATATTATTACAGTGCTGGTATATATTTTAATTTGCTCTGTTGTTGTTATAAAATACCAACCAAAAGAAACTTGGAGAGGATACATTTATATCTTGCTTTCTTCTCCTGATGACAGTCCATCACTGAAGGAAGACATGTCAGAAACTCCAGTGGGAGCAGAGGCAAGAATCATGGAGAAACATTGCCTAATGGCTTGCTATCAATGGCTTAATCAGTTTGATATTTAATACAACCCAGGTCTATCTGCTCAGGGATGGTATGGGTCAAATTGAGCCTTTTCCTCATATATCAATCAACAATCAATAAATGCCTTGAAAGACATGTGTACAATCCAATCTGATGGAGGTAACTTCTCCCAAAAGACATTTTCTTCCAAGATATGTCATGTTTGAGTCTCATGGAAAGAAATAACCAGTGCAATATAGTATCCTTTTATTCTTTCCTTATTTGTGTCATTTGATACAAAAAGAGGTTGAATTTTTATCCCAAGTACTTTTGCATCAAGCCAGATGGCACTGTGATCCATTTCTTATTTATTTTGATTTTTAATTTTTATTAAGAGATTTTTCCATTCATTCTTTTCAACAGAAGAATTTCAAATGGCTGAAAGACATGCTCAACATACTTAGTCATCACAGAAATGCAAATGCAAATGAAAACGATTCTGAGATAGCATCTTACACCTGTCAGAATGGCTAAGATAATAAACACTGAAGACTCCTTATGTTGCAGGGGATATGGAGCAAGTGGAACACTCACTCACTGTTGGTGGGAATGTAAACTTGTACAGCCATTTTGGAAATCAATATGGCAGTTTCTCAGAAAATTGAGAATCTATCTTTCTCAAGACCCAGGTATACCAGTCCTGGGTATGTACCCAAAGAATGCTCAATCATACCACAAGGACACATGCTCAACTATGTTCATGACAGCACTATTTGTAATAGCCAGAACTTAGAAACAACCTAAATGCCCCTCAAGTGAATAATGAATAAAGAAAATGTGACACATATATACAATGGAGTACTACTCAGCAGAAAAAAAAACTGTCATCATAAAGTTTGCAGGCAAAGGGGTGATTTATTTCTTAAGCCATTTATGCAATACATTACATTTACAGATTTCTTTATCCTGAGCCATTGTTGCATCTTTAGAAAGAAGCCTAGGATCATAGTGAATGATTTCATCTAAGGTCTTCTTTTATTTGTTTTAAAATTATATATTAAGTGTCTTTAAATAGCCGGTCATCATGGAGCTATAATCTGTAATCCCAGTACTCTGGAGGCAGATATATGCAGTCTCTAGTGAGTTCAAGACCAATTTTGTCTATATAGTGTATACCAGGATAGCCAGGGAGACATGACTGACCCTGTCTCAAAAAGATACAAGAGTGTTTTATTAAATGATCATATAAATTTTTTTTAGTATAAATCTTGTGGACATCAGGCTGACATTGCCTTCATATACATATTTAGATAGTACTTCATCCATTTCTTTTGAATAGAATAATCTTATAGCTTAATAGTATTGGTGTTTGTAATTGGAAGATTTATTTGCATTCAGTAGTGACTACTACTAGTCTGGTGAGTTTTTAGTTGAAAGATGGTTTTTTGTTACTGTTTCACTCAATCCTTACAGTAGTTTGCTTAAGGTGTTTGCCATATCTTGGTTTAATTTTTCTACCAAATACCTAAAAAAAGTGCAACAAGAATGTCATTCAAACAATTCTCAGAAATTGAAAGGAAAGTAATACAAACATTGATATTTTAGAAACTCAGTATGTCCCCCACAACAAAACCACATAAGGAATCATCAAAACAGAAAAAAAAGGAAAAGGCAATTATAGGCAAAAATCACTGATGTACTTAAACCAAATATTCTCCAGAAAATACATGAAATCCAAATTCAAGTATGTATTAGCAAGATCTACTGTGGACTATGTGGCTTCATTCTGGGGTTGGAAAAATGGTTTAACACCAAAACTCAGTGAGTGTCACATAAAGCTTTAATAGACAAGGCAGACATTAAATGATCATTTCAACAGATGCAGAAAAGGCATCTGACAATCTACAGTATCCCTGACACATTAGTTATAGAAGGATAATATCTCAATAGGATGAAGGCAGCACAGGACAAACCCATGTCCAGCATTACATCAAATAGAGGGTAACCAAGAACCCTCCCTTAAAAACACCAAAGGAGGGAAGATGTTTATTCATATATCACAAAAGTAAGTCTTGCTCATATTCTGCTAAAACTATAAGCCAGAAAAAATACCAAAATGGATCAAGAAAAGAAGTCAAACTATTTCACCAGGAGATGGTATGAACTTGTACATGAGGTTGTCAACACTCCCTGAGTGTGTCTTAGACCTAATGAATACCATCAGAAAAAATAGGAGAATACAAAATCAAGATACCAAATATCATTTTTGTGTACAAGGAATGATGATATTGAGAAAGAATTTAAGAAAGTAATCACAGTAACAATAACTTCCCACAATAAAATACCCGAGAATAAATTCAAACCAGGAACTCAAGGGTCTTCATGGTGAAAATTTGGAAACCGTGAGGAAAGAAAGAGAAGACAATGTTAGATGAAACTATCTGACATGTTGATGGGTTGGCGCAATTAGTGTTGTACATTAACACTTGGTTACATTACCAAAATAATCTAAGATTCTATGCAATGACCATCAAAATTCGATGAAAACATAACTATAAAACAGGCAAAAACAATCCAAAATTTTTCATAAAATAATCAGATAGATTTTTTATTCTAGATAAACCAAGCAAAGGTCAAGAAAGGAAAGAATGCTGGAGGCATCACAATGCATGTGTCCCATTTATAACCTAGGGCAATAGTAAGAGGATCACAGTGCTAACTGTATATTATATGAATATTTCAAGAAAGAAAAATGGAAAACTCATAATTCAATTCCACAGGTATAGACACCTGACCTTTAACAATAACCAGTTTCAACAATAACCAGTGTAGAAGAAACAGTCTTTTTTTCCTTTTTTTTATTTTATAACACCATTCAGTTCCACATAATAGCCACAGATTCCCCTGCTCTCCCTCCCGCCCCCCGCCCCCTTTCCCCAGCCCACCCCCCATTCCTACCTCTTCCACATCAAGGTCTCCCCTGAGGACCAGGATCGACCTGATAGACTCAGTCCAGGCAGGTCCAGTCCCCCGCTCCCAGACTGAGCCAAGCTTAACTGCCTAAGTCCCAGGATTCAAACAGCCAACTCATGCAACTAGCTCAGGACCAGGCACCACTGCCCAGATGCCTCCCAAACAGATCAAGCCAATCGACTGTCTGACCCATTCAGAGGGCCTGATCCAGTTGGGGGCCCCTCAGCCTGTGGTTTATAGTTCATGTGCTTCCATTCATTTGGTTATTTGTCCATGTGTTTATCCAACCTTGGCTTCAACAATTCTCGCTCATATAAACCCTCCTCTTTCTCACTAATTAGACTCCCAGAGCTCCAACAGGGCCCAGCTGTGGATGTCTGCATCCAGATTCCTCAGTCCTTGGATGGGGTTTATGGCACAACTATCAGGGTGTTTGGCCATCCCATCACCAGGGTAGGTCAGTCCCGGCCGTCTCTCGACCAATGCCAGCAGTCTTTTGCGGGGGGTATCTTTGTGGATCTCCATGGGCCTCCCTAGCTCTCTACTTCCTCCCCTTCTCATGTGGTCTTCATTTACCATGGTCTCCTATTCCTTGTTCTCCCTCTCTTTGCTTGATCCAGCTAGGATCTCCCACTCTCTTTCCCTCCACCATCGCCCTTCATTGCTCTCACTCATGTCCCGGCTGTTCATGTAGATCTCATCCATTTCTCCGTGTCTTTCTTGGGGTCCCATTTTCCAGGTAGCCTCACTGGTGATGTGAGTAGCAGTCAAGTCATCCTTGATCCACATCTAGCATCTTCCTATGAGTGAGTACATACCATATTTGTCTTTCTGAGTCTGGGTTACCTCACTTGGAATGATTTTTTCTAGATCCATCCATTTGCCTGCAAACCTCATGATGTCACTGTTTTTCCCTGCTGAGTAGTATTCCATTGTGTATATGTGCCACAATTTATTTATCCATTCTTCAGTTGAAGGGCATCTAGGTTGTTTCCAGGTTTTGGCTATTACAAACAATGCTGGTATGAACATATCTGAGCAAGGGCCCTTGTGGTAAGATTGAGCATTTCTTGGGTATATGCCCAAGAGTGGTGTAGCTGGATCTTGGGGGAGATTGATTCCCAATTTTCTAAGAAAGCACCATATTGATTTCCAAAGTGGTTGTACAAGCTTGCATTCCCACCAGCAGTGGAGGAGAGTTCCCCTAGTTCCACATCCTCTCCAGCATAAAGTGTCTTCAGTGTTTTTGATCTTAGCCATTCTGACAGGCATAAGGTGGTATCTTAGAGTTGTTTTGATTTGCATTTCCCTGATGATTAGGGATGTTGAGCAATTCCTTAAATGTCTTTCAGCCATTTGAATTTCCTATGTTGAGAATTCTCTGTTTAGTTCTAAAGCCCATTTCTCAATTAGACTGTTGGTCGTTTTGATGTCTAATTTCTTGAGTTCCTAATATATTCTGGATATAAGTCCTCTGTCAGAGGTGGGGTTGGTGAAGATCTTCTCCCATTCTGTAGGCTGTCGCTTTGCCTTGTTGACCATATCCTTTGCTCTACAAAAGCTTCTCAGTTTCAAGAGATCCCATTGATTGATTGTTTGTCTCAGTGTCTGTGCTACTGGTGTTATATTTAGGAAGTGATCTCCTATGCCAATGCGTTCAAGACGACTTCCTACTTTCTCTTCTAGCAGGTTCAGAGTAGCTGGATTTATGTTGAGGTCTTTGATCCACTTGGACTTAAGTTTTGTTCACAGTGACAGATATGGATCTATTTGCAGCCTTCTACATATTGATATCCAGTTATGCCAGCACAATTTGTTGAAGATGCCTTCTTTTTTCCATTGTACACTTTTGGCTTCTTTGTCAAAAATTATATGTTCATAGGTGTGTGGGTTAATTTCTGGGTCTTCAATCGATTCCATTGTTCCACAAGTTGTGTTTTATGCCAATACCTAGCTGTTTTTATTACTGTAGCTCTATAGTAGAGCTTGAAGTCAGGGATTGTGATGCCTCCAGAAGTTGTTTTATTGTACAGGATTCTTTTGAATATCCTGGGTTTTTTGTTTTTCCATATGAAGTTGAGTATTATTCTTTCCAGGTCTATGAAGAATTGTGTTGGTATTTTGATGGGGATTGCATTGAATCTGTAGTTTGCTTTTGGTAAGATTGCCATTTTTACTATGTTAACCCTGCCTATCCAAAAGCATGGGAGATCTTTCCATTTTCTGACATCTTCTTCAATTTCTTTTTTCAGGGACTTAAAGTTCTTGTCATATAGGTCCTTCACGTGCTTGGTTAGTGTTACCCCAAGGTATTTTATGTCATTTTTGGCTATTGTAAAGGGTGATGTATCTCTAATTGCCTTCTCAGCTTCTTTGTCCATTGTATATAGGAGGGCTACTGATTTTTTTGAGTTGATCTTGTATCCTGCTATGTTGCTGAAGGTGTTTATAAGCTTTATCAATTCCTGGGTGGAATCTTTGGGGTCACTCAAGTATACTATCATGTCATCTGCAAATAGGGAAAGCTTGACTTCTTCCTTTCCAATTTGTATCCCCTTAATCTCCTTAAGTTTTCTTATTGCTCTGACTAGAACTTCAAGTACTATGTTGAATAAGTATGGGGAGAGTGGACAGCCTTGCCTCATTCCTGATTTTAGTGGAATTGCTTTGAGTTTCTCTCCATTTAATTTGATGTTGGCAGTTGGCTTGCTGTAAATTGCCTTTATTATGTGTAGATATGTTCCCTGTATTTCTGATCGCTCCAAGACTTTTATCATGAAGGGGTGTTGGATTTTGTCAAATGCCTTTTCTGCATCTAGTGTTATGATCATGTGGCTTTTTTTCTTTGAGTTTGTTTATATGGTGTATTACATTGATGGACTTTCATATGTTGAACCACCCTTGCATCCCTGGGATGAAGCCTACATGATCATGGTGGATAATTGTTCTGATGTGTTCTTGGAGTCTGTTTGCCAGTATTTTATTGAGTATTTTTGCATCAATGTTCATAAGGGAGATCGGACTGTATTTCTCTTTCTTTGTTGCATCCTTGTTTGGTTTAGGAATCAGGGTAATTGTAGCCTCATATAAAGAGTTTGGTAATGTCTCTTCTGTTTCTATTGTGTGGAACAATTTAGAGAGAATTGGTATTAACTCTTCTTTGAAGATCTGGTAGAATTCTACGCTGAAACAATCTGGTCCTGGGCTTTCTTTGGTTGGGAGACTTTTAATGACTGTTTCTATTTCCTTAGGGGTTATTGGACTATTTAAATAGTTTATCTGGTCTTGATTTAACTTAGGTATGTGGTACCTATTGATAAAAATGTCCATTTCTTTTAGGTTTTCCAGTTATGTGGAGTAGGTTTTTTGAAATATGACCTTATAATTCTTTGGATTTCCTCAATGTCTGTTGTTATGTCCCCCTTTTCATTTCTGATTTTGTTGATTTGAATTCTTTCTCTCTGGCTTTTGGTTAGTTTGGATAAGGGCTTGTCTATCTTGTTGATTTTTCTCAAAGAACCAACTCTTTGTTTCATTAATTTTTTGTATTATTCTCTTAGTTTCTAATTTATTAATTTTACCTCTCACTTTGATAATTTCCTGGTGTCTATTCTTCCTGGGAGACTTTGCTTCTTCTTGTTCTAGAGCTTTCAGGTGTGCTGTTAAGTCACTAGTGTGGGGTTTCTCCAACTTCTTTATGTGGGCATTTAGTGCTGTGAATTTCCCTCTTAACACTGCTTTCATAGTGTCCCATAAGTTTGGGTATGTGGTGTCTCCATTTTCACTGATCTCTAGGAAGTCTTTAATTTCTTTCTTTATTTCTTCCTTAAGGCATTGGTGATTCAGTTGAGCATTATTCAGTTTCCATGAGATTGTAGGTTTTATGTAGTTTTTGTTGTTGTTGAAATCTAACTTTAAACCATGGTGGTCTGATAGAACACAGGATGTTATTCCAATTGTTTTGTATCTGTTGAGATTTGCTATGTTTCCAAGTATGTGGTTGATTTTAGAGAAAGTTGCATGGGGTGCTGAGAAGACAGTATATTCTTTCTTGTTAGGATGGAATGTTCTGTAGATATCTATTAGGTCCAATTGGGCCATGATATCAGTTAAGTCCTATATTTCTCTGTTAAGTTTCGATTTGGGAAATCTGTCCAGTGGTGAAAGTGGGGTGTTGAGATCTCCCACTATTAATGTTTGGGGTTTTATATGTGGTTTAAGCTTTAGTAATGTTTCTTTTACATATGTGGGTGCCCTTGTGTTTGGGGCATAAATGTCCAGAATTGAAACTTCATCTTGGTGGATCTTTCCTGTGATGAGGATGTAATGCCGTTCTTGATCTCTTTTGATTGATTTTAGTTTGAAGTCTATTTTGTTGAATATCAGGATGGCTATACCTGCTTGTTTCTTAACACCTATTGATTGGAAAGTCTTTTCCCAGCTTTTTATTCTTAGGTAGTGTCTGTCTTTGAATTTGAGATGTGTTTCTTGTATGCAGCAGAAAGATGGGTCCTGCTTTCGTATCCATTCTGTAAGTCGATGTCTTTTTATAGGTGAATTAAGTCCGTTGATATTAAGGGATATTAACGACCAGTGATTGTTCATCCCTGTTATTTTTGGTTGTAGTGTGTGTGTACTTCTCTTCTTTGGGGTTTACTGTTGTGGATTTATCTATTTCCTGTGTTTTTGAGTGTGTATCTGACTTCCTTCGGTTGGAATTTTCCTTCTAGTGCTTTCTGTAGGGCTGGGTTTGTGGATAGGTATTGTTTAAATCTGGCTTTGTCTTCGAATGTCTTGTTCCTTCCGTCTATGATGATTGAATGTTTTGCTGGGTGTGTTAGTCTGGGCTTACATCCATGGTCTCTTAGTGTCTGCATTACATCTGTCCAGGTCCTTCTTGCTTTCAAAGTCCCCATTGAGAAATCGTGTTTTATTCTGATGGGTTTACCTTTATAGTTCACTTGGCCTTTTTCGTTTGCTGCTCTTAATATTCTTTATATATTCTGTATGTTTAGTTGTTTAATTATTATGTGTCAAGGGGACTTTTTTGGGGGATCTAGTCTCTTTGGTGTTCTATAGGCTTCTTGTATCTTCATAGGTATTTCCTTCTTTAAGTTGGGAAAGTTTTCTTCTATAATTTTGTTGAAAATATTTTCTGTGCCTTTGAGTTGGTATTCTTCACCTTCTTCTATCTCTATAATTCATAAGTTTGATCTTTTCATGGTGTCCCAAATTTCTTGGACATTTTGGTTCATGACTTTTTTGGCTTTAGTGTTTCCTTTGACTGATGAAACTATTTCTTCTACTGTATCTTCAACCCCAGAGATCCTCTCTTCCATCTCATGCATTGTGTTGGTTATACTTGCTTCTGAAGTTCCCAATCTTTTACGCAGGTTTTCTATTTCCAGCATTCCCTCAGAAACATTCTTTTTAATAAATATTGTTAGGAAACTGGACATTGAGATTTAGTATCTCAAATACATAAGAACATCAAGCAAATAATAGTCAAATTAAAAGTGGGGTAAAGAAGTAGTCAGTGAGATCTTAGAGGTTTAAATACAAATGTCTGAACAACACTTACAGAAATCATCCTTAGCCATCACAGAATTGCAAGTAAAAACTACTTTAAGAAGAACTCCTCTTACATCAGTCAGAATGGCCAAGGTCAATAATACAAAGGACAGCACATGCTGGTGAGGATTCTGGGAAACACTTATTGAATGATTGTGGGAGTAAAAACATGTGCAGCCACTAAGGAAACCAGGGTGACAATTCCTCATGAGGTTGTGAATCTATGTACTTCAATATCCAGCTACTTTATTCTTAGACACATAATCAAAGTATTCTACATCTTGCTATACAGATACTTCTTCATCCTTTTCATTCTTGTTCTATTTGTAACACTTGGAAATTGTAATCATCCTAGAACATCATCAACTGAGGAATGGATAATGAAATCATAGCACATTTGAACTCTGAGGTTTTGTTTTTCAGTTGCAATAATTTTTTAAGAGGAATTCCTGAACAGAGACAGAGATCCACAGCCAGACTTTATTCTGAGTTTGGGGAATCCTACAGGAGAGAGAGCACAAGGTGGTAGAAGCCAGAGAGATCCAGGACATCACAAGAAAACTCATAGTAAATCTAACTTGGGATCGTAGGAGCTCAGGGAGACTGAATCAACAAAAGAAAGCCTGCATGGTAGTGACTTAGGTGTTCTGCATATATGTGACAATTGTGTAGCTTTGTCTTCTTGTGGGATTCCTAACAGTGGGAACAGGGGCTATCTCTGACACTTTTGTTGGCATTGGGATCTTACTCCTTTTCCTGGGCTGCCTTAATACAAGGGGAGGTGCTTAGGCTTTCTGATACTTGATATGGCATAATTTGTTGATAACCATTGGAGGCCTGACCCTTTCTGAATATAAAAGTAGGAGGAATAGATGGGGGTGGGGAAGAGGTGAGGTGGGGGGAAAGGCTTGGATGAGAGGAGGGAGGGGAATTATGGTCAGGATATAAATTAATAAATAAACATTTAATAAACAAGTAAATATTGGAAGTAGTGAAAATCATCTTGAGGAATGTGCCTAACACCCAAAAAAAGACAAATGCAGGTTTTCTTTTACATGTGATTATTAGCTTTTAAATCTTTGATATGCATGCTACCATCTGAATAACCACAGAAGTTATGTATATAGTAAGGGACAGGGGGAGGAGAGGATATAACATGAAGAGGAAAATGGAACACACTGTTATGGAGAGACACAGGGCAAACAGAATTAGAAGATAAAATAGGTAGGGAATGGCAGAAAGTGGTAAATGTAGGTGTGTTTAGAAGGACAACTCACACTCAAGGCCACTTGAAAACTATTTGGAAACCTGCTACATAGAAGGTTCCTAATGTATTTACATGTGTGAAAGAAGTCTAAATGGAATCACTAAATAAAGGCGGAGAAGTGCCCCAGCTAGATATTTTCTGCACCAAATATTTATCTAATGCCAGGGACAGGTTACATTATCTTGTTGAGTCATTGGCTAAAGGGCATCCAAGGAAACTACCAAATATAATTTTGCTATTCCCGAAGCTGTTAGTTACTCTACACAAGTTTCTCTTAAAGCTTTATTGCAGAAGACACCACTTATTATTTCATTGAACATGGAGAAGTCAAGCTAGTGCTTACCTAAAGCCTTCACCACCACTGACTTGCATTCATTGTACTGGAAGGAATTCTGTATTCTACCAGAGGAGAATTGTAACCACCAATCTAGCTACAGACTTTGTGATCTACAATGGTGACCTGCCTGCATGATATATAAGTACAATAATGGCATAAATATTAGTGGTTTTACCAACCAATGTCTGACTGGATTTAAAGTTCACTCCATAAAATGGAATTTGACCTGACATGGATAAAGATTCCCAGAACCTCAGTGTATATATGTCAAAGACATAGTGGAAAATCTAGTACTAATATTCTGTTTAAGGAACTCAGCAATAAATTCAATTCTAATGATATTCTGCAATGCTCATTGATCAGTGCATCACTCAGCTCTCGTCAGAGAAGATTTTTCTTGTAGTAGATGGGAACTAACACAGAAATCCACAACTGGATAGTTTGTGCAGAGAGTGAAGAACTTTGGAGCACATTGTCTTCAGTGAATTGTCTCATCAATTCCTTCAACTCAAGGCTCAGAGATCTATGCAGAAGAGGAGACAGACTGAATTATGAGTCAAAGGAGGTGGATAACTCCAATGAAGCAGTGTCTTCCAGACACAATGGCACTGATAAATACAAAAGCTCACCCAGACTGTGTGGGCATGCCCAAGGCCTATTGAAGTTGAAATGCTACAGGTGTCTCATGATTGAGAGGGACAAGTGGACACCAATTTTCACCCCTAAAGAAGAAGCTATGTGAAATTGATACCTGCTTTGAAAAGGAAAATCTTTTTTCTCCAGTAGAGTCTCACTGAGTATATTATCAGACACACTTCAGGACAGTCCCATGCACAGGAGTGGTTCCATAACACAAAATGGACAGAAAGGTATTTTTGTAGATTTTTTTGTCTTATTTTTCTTCTCTTGGTCTTTTTATGTACTTGTCTTTTCATTTTTTCATATTTATTATTTATTTATGTGTTTATTTATTTTCTTGATTTTACATTCCACCCAAAGCTTTCCCTTCATTCCCTCTTCCTAGATCCCTGGTTCTTTATTCTCCCCCTCCACCACATCAAATCCTCCTTCACTATTATTCTTTAGATACAGGAAGGAATCCCATGGATATCAGTGAGTCCAGGTATATCAAGCTGCAGTGAGAGCAAGCACGCATTCTTCCACCAAGTTTGGATCAGGCAGTCCAGCAGGAGAAATGGGTCCCAAAAGTGGGCAACAGAGTCAGAGACATCCCCCTGCTCTCACTACTAGGAATCCTACATGAAGACAAAGTTACCCAGTTGTAACATATAGGCCTTTCAGTCTCTGTGAACAATTTTGAGCCCAGGTTAGTTGATTCTGTGGGTTTTCTTGTAGTGCTCTTGACACCACTAGATCCTACAATCCTTCCTCTTGCTCTTTGGCAGTATTCCCCATGCTATGCTAATATTTGACTGCTATAATTTGTCCCTTCTACAAGTTATGGGGTAAAAATGGTGCAGAAGTTGTGGGAGTGACCAACAGATGACGGGCACAGCTGGAGCCCCATTTCATGAGAGGAAATCCTCCATGAGGACCAGGACATGGAATCGGGATATCCCAGAGACCTGGGATATAACCAAATATGAGTAGGAAAAAAGTCAATGGAATGATTTCCAATGATATTTCTCTATACTCTCAAATTGATGTCTAGACCAATTCTCATAGCAGATACTTCATGCAACGACATATGGAAACAGATGTCTATTTGTTTTTTTATGCTTATTTTTATGGGTTTTCTTATTTTTTTCTAAGAGCTGAAAACCAAACACAGGGCCTTACATTTGCTACTCAAATGCTCTACAACAAAGCTAAATCTCTAATCCCCCTTGTGTTGTTCTCTTTGCCTTTTTTCTCCTCTATTTGGTTTTGTTTTTAAAGAAAAATAGAGAAAAAAATCAATATAAAGTTAGGTATGTAAAGCCGGGCGGTGGTGGCGCACGCCTTTAATCCCAGCACTCGGGAGGCAGAGCCAGGCGGATCTCTGTGAGTTCGAGGCCAGCCTGGGCTACCAAGTGAGTCCCAGGAAAGGCGCAAAGCTACACAGAGAAACCCTGTCTCGAAAAAAAAAAAAAAAAAAACCAAAAAAAAAAAAAAAAGTTAGGTATGTAGGCAGTTGAGGAGGACACAGAAGAATTTGGAAGAAGAGAAAAACATTATTAAACTACACTCTAGGAAAACAAATTCAATTTAATAGTACACAATCCCCTATGTGTAAAGTGGAATAGAGACAGTCTGCTCAAAAAATGCTAATGGAAAAATTGCCCATTCAGAGGTAAAAAAGAAGTATCTCCCAACAATTGTCCTGTTCCAAAATCAAGACCAAATGGATCAAAGACCTTAGTGTAAGTACAGAAAGCATGAATCTGATAAAGAAAACATGGGGAAAACATTTAAATATATTGACTAACTCAGGAAATAAGACCACATTTTAACAAGTGTGATTGCATAAAACTAATTTTGTTTGCATTCAAAAATGTTATGAGCATGTTAAGAGGCAGCCCACACAGATGGGAAAATATCTACTGGCTATACTAGACTGAAAAATATCTGGAATATAGAAAGTATTAATAAACTGGGGCTGTAGACATGAGTCATCAGTTAAGAGCACTTGCTGATCCGTCAAAGGATCTGAGATCAGTTTCAACCACCCATGTGGGCAGACACCTCAAAACCACTTAAAATTCCAACTCTGCAGGATCCAGCTTCCTCCTCTGGCCCCCAAGAAAACTGCATTCTCAAGTCCCCTACAGATACACACACATATTATTTATGAAATATGCATCCAGTACTCAAATTGCCAAGATGAAATTCTCAGTCAAAGTGGACAAGAACACATTTCTTATTTTTGTGACATTTACTCTCATCAACATTTTAGGTTTTTCTTCAAGCTCTCAAGCATCTCCTTTTTTATCCAACCTTCCAACACAAGGGAATTTGTTAAGCTATATCTGAAAATGCCATCGAATGCATGATAATCCTTGCTTTAACTACAAAGCATTCATCTATAGTGCCTTATCCATACTAAATCCCGTGCCTTTATTTTCAGAATACCAACTGAAAACTACCAGTTCACTCTGCCTCTGGCTTTTGCTGTGGAAGAAATCAACAGGAATCGATATCTTCTACCAAATGTGTCTCCCATACTTTACTTCTTCACTGACAATTATCATGATAAGCAAGCATTTCAAAATTTCATACATATTACTGCAAAAAGCCATAGACTTCTTCTTAACTACAGCTGTAAACGTAAGACCAAATGTTGTGTAATGATTACAGAACCAATGTTATTACCATCCATGAGCCTGGTACAATTTTTTGAGCTCTATAAATATCCACAGGTGAGGTTGTTTAGGTGGTAAATTATGGAATCTTTCTCATTTTTTTTGGCTAAGCCTGATGCTAAAGAGAGTATAAGCGGGGGTGGGGGGTTGGGGGGGAAGATTGGCTTCACATTAATGTAAATCAAGATCAAATGTAATTAATCATTCACTCAATGGGACATTCCCAATTAACTGTTTGACATGTAGATGAGAAGAAGAATTAGCAGTCAAGGTGATTTTCCTTGAACAAATTTTAGAAAGGTGATTTTATGCAGGTTTTTAACAGTGTAGTATAACTGTAGTAATAGGGGAAAATTGCCCTTCCTGTCATTTCAAACTGCTGCTTCACACACCTCAGTGCTCTCATTGAGATTTCTGACATTCCTCTACCTCATGCTGCTCCCTGTGTTTTATGTCCTTCAGCTCACCTATGGACCTTTCCATCCTATCCTGAGTGATCGTGAACAGTTTCCCAATATGTATCAGATGGCACCCAAGGACACAGCTCTGGCCCTGGCCATGGTCTCTTTGATTCTTCACTTCAACTGGAACTGGGTTGGGGTGGCCATCTCAGATGATGACCAGGGTCTCCAATTTCTCTCAGATCTGAGGGGAGAAATTGAAGTCCAAAGAGTCTGCTTAGCCTTTGTCATCATGATCCCAGTCAACATGGAGTTATACATGTCAAGAGCTGAAGTGTATAACAACCAAATTGAGACACCATACACAAATGTTGTTATCATTTATGGTGACACAGAGAGTACTCTAGCTGTGTGCTTTAGAATGTGGGTATCACAGGGTATACAGAGACTATGGATCACCACCTCACAGTGAGATGTCATTACAAGTAAGAGAGACTTCATCCTTGACTCATTCCATGGGACTCTTGCTTTTGCATACCACCATGCTGAGATTTCTGGTTTTAAAAATTTTGTTCAGAAAATGAACCCTTCCAAATACACAGACGTGTTCCTGGCATGACTGGAGTGGATGTACTTGAGCTGTGATGCCTCCACATCTAACAGTAAGACACTGGAGAACTGCTCATTGAATGTCTTACTGGAATGGTTAATGTACAGACTTTTAATGGCCTTTAGTGTTGATGGTTACGATGCATACAATGCTGTGTATGCTATGGCCCATGCTCTCCATGAAATGCTTCTTCAACAAGTAGAAAACCAGCAAATCAACACTCTGAGAGAACTGGATTCTGACTGCTTGCAGGTACTTTATCTTCCAATGGATGGTACTTGGTGTCATCAATGTTACATTCTCTAAGAATCTCTCACATTCTGAAACCAATATTTGTCATGTATGTGGTGTTCACTATAAGGGATGGTTTATATAAGTGTAGTCACCTAATTCTGACCCCACTGTATTCTCTGGGGACCTTATCCTTCTTGATTATCTGGGGAAAATATCACAGGAAATAATACTGAGATTCAATTCAATACCTACTTGTGTGCCTCTGGGTGTGAATATATTTGTGTCTGATTGTCTGTATGTCTTTGTGTTTGTTTCTGTGTATGTGTTTGTGTTTTTGTGGGTGTCTAAATGCATTTTCTTGCCTTTGTATGCATGTGTATACATGTGCTTCTTTGCAAATATTAATGTCTCTCTCCTGTGTATATGACTGTGTATATGAGCATATATATTTGTTGTGTGTACATGTCTCTTGTGAATATTTTTATCAGTGTGTTTCTCTCTGTGTGTTTTTTTGTCTTCATGTGCCTGTGTGTTTCTGTATCTGTGTCTGTATTTGGTTGCTTAGGTCTTTCTGTATGTGTGTTTTAGTGTGCATGTGTGTTAATGAGTTTAGCTCTATTATGTGTGTGCCTCTACATGGGTATTTGTATGAAATTGTGTGTGTTGCATATTTATATTTGATTGTTGTGTGCATGTCTGTGTTTGTTTGATGGTTTCCCCCAAGAGAACTAAAATTCTAGGAACACAATGACTTCATTTATTCACATACTTTCATTGAGTTTCTCCCTTATGCACCTTCAATAAAGTTTCCTTAGGATGAAATCAGAACAGATTTTGAGACTTAAAATATGGGAATATGCACTAAAGAATGTTTACCTTCTTTCAGCTTCACCTATTTCTGAAGAATATGCACTTTGTTAATCCTGTTGGAGGTGTAATAAATATGAATCAGAAAGAAAAACTGCAAGCAGAGTACAGCATTTTCCATATATGGAGTTTTCCCCATGGTGTTGGACTTAAGGTGAAAATAGGAGAGTTTAAGTCATATTTTCCACATGGTCACCAGCTCCATTTATATGAAGATATGATAGAGTGGGCCACAGGAACTAGACAGGTGTGTCTGATCAATATGTACTGATGTAACCACTGTCAAGTGAGGCCATTTGAGTTTCCCTGTGACTTAGTGAAATTAGAAGGATGGTCATGTAAAGACTCAATTTTAAACTTCTATACGATGTTTCTTCTCTTCAGATTTTTAAAATATGATTTTTAAAGGAAGTTTTTGAAAATCTAAGACAATCATATGATATATTTTGTCATATCAGAAACTATATGTGTTATAAAAAATATAAAACTAGATATGACCAACATTTCATATTATTCCCAGTAGTTATTAATATTCTCTTGGTGCCATTCTGATTGCTGCCCATTGATTTTCTTCTCTTCTGTTGAAACTCTAATCTGAATTCAGAAAAGACTGAAGTTAATTGTAAGGAAAGATTTGGAACTAGGAACATATATGCAAGTCATTAATTTATATTCTATAATTTTATTCAAGCACATTGACTAAATTGCCTACTTGTCTAACAATACATTCATATTTTCTTGGGCCACTTTAGATTTTTATTAATTATAACTTGTTTTTTAGCCATGTTTTTTAGACTTTTGTGTATATGGATGCTTTGCCTATATATATTCCATTTGAGTATGAGGTATCTAAGTATACCTGGAGAGGGATTAAGGAACTGAAGACAAATTTGGGCCTAAGTGTAAGAGTGGGGGATTGAACAGCAAGTGTGATAGATTGCTAGGCAATCTCTCCAGCCCTGAATCATATTTTCTAAAGGAATCCTTCATTAGAAGAGCATTTATTTGTACCTTAATTTAGGCATAATTCATTCAAACAAACAAACAAATGAACAAACAAACAAAAAAGATTTGTATTGTTTCCTTATCTGATTGGACAGGCAATTATAGTCATCATAATTTTTTTTGAGAAAATTTGTAAATAAAATGTTCCATCATATGTTCCCAGATAGATTATAGGTATTGATTTTGATATGTCTGATTTTATAGTATCTGAATTACATTGCCTACTACAACATTGTTTGCTGGATTTGAAAGGGGTTTGCTTCCAGAAAGTCTGCAAATTTAATCTTCAAGTTGCTCAAATAGAATTAAATCAAGTGTTAATATTCTATTTTCACAGTGATGAGAAAATTATGCTCAGAGAACAGAGCAAATGGGATGAAGTTTTGCTACTAGCCTGTTCCATTAGGTCAGAGGAGAGCAATAAAATCACAAGCCTGCTTCTACCAGGTCCAATTTGAACATTAAAAATCATCAACCAAAAGGATAGGGAGAACTAAAAACAACCAAATATGTGCTGTACTTGAAAACAGTGAGGCAGAAAGTCTCCAAGTGACACAATCATAGGCTAACATGAGAGTAAACTCAATGACATACTAAACAAAGACTTCAAAGAATAATTGTAAGAATGTTCCAGAAAATCAAAGAGCATACAAATTACCTCTAAGAACAAACCAAAAAGATCACAAACACTTGCAAATAATAAGGAATTGAGTGAAGATGTGACAAAAATTTCATAAATTCACACTAACATTCTGAAAATGAAAGACACAAAAATTCACACAGCAAACTGTATAAAATGTCTTTCTCTCAGAATGTCTCAAGTAGAAGACAGACTATCAAGACTTGAAAAAATGCAGATGAATTTTAATTCAAACTACGACAAAGATAAAACTATAAGGAAGGATGAAGAAAACACATGAGACTTAGTGGACATCAGTAAAAGACCAAATTATGAAAGCACAAACACAAGAGGAGGACAACATGTGAAAGGACCAAAGGTATTTCTAATAAAAGGACATCAAAAATTTTACCAAATTCTGGGGAACATGGCCATCCAGATACAGAAGGCATTCAGAGTGCCTAACAGCCAGGTTCAGAAAGGGACCTGACCATTTTGAAAATTACTTAAAATCTCAGTTATGCAGAACAAAGAGGAATTTTCGGTTGCAAGAGAGAAGGTCAATTTTATTGAAAGTCCCCATCATAATCCCAGTAGCTTTATTCATAGACACTTTAAAAGGAGGGAGTATCAATTATGTGTCTCAAACAGAGACAAAATTTCCAACTCTAATTACTATACCCAGCAAAACTATCCTTCCTAATTTCAGGAAGATGGAAAAACTTGTAATGGTGACCACAAATTGCAGGAATATATAGCTACTGGAACATCACTAAAGGAAACACTTGAAGAGAATCTTTACACTTCATACTCCTTCACATTGAATATTACGTTAAACAGTAGATATCACAGGAATGTATAGACTATACTAGATCACTAGACAGAAAATCAAAGGTTTGAAATACATCAAATTTACAAACACACAAATTTACAATAATCACCAAATGGCTTTCATTAATAACTGAATTTGAAGAATCCCACTCTCTAATCAAAGGGCACAGACAAGGAAATTTAAAAAAAATACTGTGTTGCTCAGAAGGTAAATACTGCACCCATAAAAAATGAACAGAGTCTCCACAGTAAAGGAAAAAGATCATTCCAGGTAAAGTGAATCAGAAAGAGGAAAATTGTACTCTAATCACTGAACATGGATGGAGAAATTCTCAAGTAAATACTGGCAAACAGGTCTCAAGAGCACATCAGAAAGATCAGTCCCTATACACAAGATGACTTTATTTACAGGGATGTAAGACTGGTTCAACATGTGCAAATCAATCAAGTATGATATGTCACATAAACATGCTAGGGTAGAAATTGTAAGCTCATTGAAAAAGATAGAGAATAGGTCTTGAGCAATGTCCAGCAGCCCTTCAGAAAAAGCAAACAAAGAAACATAAAAAACCCTTGACAAAGTAAGTTTCTATAAGACAAAACATAGAAAACATTATACTATATGGAGAGAAACTCAAAGCATTTACACTGAATTCAGAAACGGAACCAAATGTGGTGTTGCTTCCCAGAATTAATGAGTAACCAAAAATATAGGTCACGAATAGAAGCAGAGGCCAATTAGACAGAGACGATTTCTCAATTAAGTTTCTCTTTTTTCTTGTATCTCTGCTTTGTTTCAAGTTGACAAAGCTATGCTACACAATGGGTGGGTAGGGTGTTCAGTTCAGGCATTCCAGTGGTGACACTACATATACTTCTAGATATTTCTGAACTTTGATTAGTTCAGAAGCACCTCAATATTTCATCAAGTTGTTCTCATATATTCATGTGTGGCCTTGTACAAAGTCCTGAAAGAAATGTGTACACTCAGTTCATGTATAGAAAGAAAACTTGTTAACTACTCAGCATGATGAGATTCTGTAACTATTGAAGGAGTAGTCAGAATCCTGGCCCAGCATCTGCCTGGTTTTCCTCAGAGGCACTCTGCTGTGTGCAGTGTTGATTGTCACCCTGGATTCAGAAAAATCCATCAAGAAGGAATGGCCGCCTGCTGTTTTGATTGCACCCCCTGCCCAGCAATTGAGATTTCCAATGAGACAAGTAAGTGTTTACTGCAGGCAGAAATTGTTCAGATTGACTAATTTCTGCTATCCACACTGCACTTTAGAAGGGGCCTGGAAGGGGGCTGTGCTGCTTTGTGATATTCACCAGAGAAGACCCTTCGGACATAGGTTTAAGCCAAATAAAGTCATCATTAGCTGGATGTCAACTACAGTTGGTATAGAGGACCCCAGTGTAGCACTGAGCCTTTCTCAGGGTGAGATTTGAAGTAAAAGAACGATGTTCTGGGTTGACATACTTTAGTTACCAAGAACAGTGAGCCAAAAGGAGATCTACAGAATATTAAAAGTAAAGTTAGTACATTTCGAGACTTTCCCAGAACTATAATGACTATGATGGGTTAGGCCTTTGCTTCAGTTTTTCAGGTTGTGCTGCTAGGTGGTGAGGTTTATAGTCTGAGTGGTACTTCTATCATGGAGTCAGTTGAGCTAGGGAGGTTCTGGGGACATACTAAGTTCTGTGGCCCTTTTACAGCACAAATAAAATCTATTCCTTTCCTAATTTTGTTTTCATAATTATGTGATCAATAATAATGTCCTTATAAATAACAACCTGTGCCTTCACATATACCCTTGACTCACTATAAAATCACTGCTGGCAGTATTTTGTAAAAGAAAGTGTTTTGAAAAGTCAAACAGCCCTGTGAGGGAAATCTACGCTTTATCTGTCCCAATGATTATATCCCTGTAAAGTTACAGGTAGACTAGATTGGAGTCATGAGTCTTTGTAAATATTTGGTTATTCATTTATCCTCCATGAATGTATGTATGTGTTCCTGTGTGAGTTCATGTGCAGGAGATTGTGGAGGCCAAAATAGTGCATACAAGCCCCTTGAATTTGAGATATAGACAGGTATAAGCTTCCTCATAGATGCTGAGTCCAAACCCTTGTTCTCTGCAAGAGCTGTAAACACTCTTAACTGTTGAGTCATCTCCTGCCACTGAAGTCATGAATCCTACACAACTTGTTCTTGCCACTGCCCACAAACATTGCTGACAAAGAGAGATATTGAGTCACCATGTGTTATGATGATAAATAAGTATTGTGTGGTGGTGGACATGCTGTTTATACAGCATTTGATGAATAGCAAGTATATTGTGTTGTTATTTAGCTGACAGGTGTGTGTGGAAGACAGCATGAAGATGTGAATTCAGGGTGGTACCATAAGGCTGCAATGGGAGCCTGCTCAGGAAACTTTGAGATGATGCAAGTGCTGTTACTTCCATGTGAGGGAGGTTCTCAGAGGATTTTGAGACTGATGCCATTGTAGGTTGTAGTGACTAAAGAGTAGGAACTGTGAGTAAAATTACTAGAAACAGCTAAAAACGAGACAGCCCTTGATTTCATATAAAAAATGGGGAAAAGTGTGAATACTTGATGTGGAGAAAGACAGGTGTCCGTCTTAAAATTTTTGTACACAGTAGCAATGAATGTCACAATAATATAGATAAAATAGTTTTTTAGCGAAAAGAAACAGCCACAATGATTCCAATGATAGTTTGGCATACACGATCCATATAAGTCAACTGGTTATTGATTTGGAGATGACCAAATTCAAAGGAGATTCCAGAATTGTTTTTGACTTTTATTGCTAGTCATTGTCTATAAAGCAAAGAACATTTAAAAAAGACATTTGGGGCATTGGAGATATGTTTTAGCAGTTAAGGGCATGGGATGGTCTTCCAGAGGTCCTGTGTTCAATTTCCAGAAACCACATGGTGGCTTAAAACCACCTATATCTATCTATAATTATCTGTAATGACATTCGCTGCCCTCCTCTTGTGTGCAGGCACACATGCAGGCTGAGCACCATACATAATAAATAACTAAATCTTAAAAAAAAGATATTTAGTTTCAATGAGAAGAGTTATCAGGTAAATCTCTTGCCACAAGTCTGATGACCTGAACTCCTTGCAGGAAGCCCATTGAAATGAGATGGAGCCAACTCCTACAAGATACCTTCTTGACAACTTGCACTTTACACACACACACACACACACACACACACACACACACACACACACACACCACTCACACACGTGCCAAAAAATAACAGATTGTAATAAAATTGATTTAAGTTAATAACTATAAAGGGCATTTATTTTAATAAATACCAAAACATAAACAAAAAACTTGGGTTTATGAATATTTGAAAAAGGCATGTGTAGAGGTTAGTAATTCCACACAGGGCCAGATCCATGTGAAGGCCACCAGAGGCATCTGATGCCCTTTGTACCAGAGTTACTGGTAGTAATATGGTACTACACATATTCTGGGAACTGGACTTTGGCCTCCTGTAAGAGCAGACCATGTTCTTAACAGTTTAGCCATCTTCCCAGGCCCTTAAAAACAACAAAAATGTAATCATATCAGGCAATAAATGCTAGGTTGGTTTTATTCATGGAATGACATAAAATCTTGGAAGCATATCATTGCTCTCCATTATTATCCACAGTTTAGCACAATTACATTCATATATCTCTTACTTGCTGTAGTGGAAAATACAACTTATGAATGGGGTATTATTGTTCAATTCAAATATTCTGTGTTACCACTCTCACTTGTGAGTTCTCATGTTGTCTTGTTCATGCTGTTTTACCAATAACTCCTTCACCATTGAGTACATTAGTAGAACCCAGGTCTGTTGGAGTCCACAAAGTTTTTCAGATGATATCTGAGCTTGCTTTACAAGCAGGGCTGCATAAGAGGATGATTGGACCTCCAGCCTGGGTACTAGGTGTTTGGTAGGGTCTACATTTAGTTGTATCTACTAAGGGGTTGGTTTTTGCCCCCCCACAGCATTGATATAAAAAGCCTTTGGAATAAAGGTATGGGTTGGTGGGTTAGGATCTAGGCTCCTCTGAGGCTATCCTGTGTTTCTGTCTCTCCGTCTCTCTTCCCTCTATATATCTATCTAAATCTCTTATCCCTCACTCCCCAAGAACACCCAGGGGGAAGTCCCCACAGATGTCTCATATAGAAGGAAATTAGGGAAGTAAGTAACAGCTCTGTGCTCACAAAGTGGTGGTATAAGACACAAGACTTCTGGGTGTTATATATGTATAGAGTTTTCCACCTTATTAGTAGGATAATTTCATTTTATAAACTGTTTAGTGTCCCCATTCCCTGATGAGGACAAAACTATGGGCATCATATTTAATTAATTTTTCTTGAGAATTTCATACATCATTATAAAAGCGCTCTCTCTCTCTCTCTCTCTCTCTCTCTCTCTCTCTCTCTCTCCCTCTCTCTCTCTCTTTTTCCCCAATTCTATTTCCCATATATCACATGCAACAAAAACTCGGCCACGCATGAGCTCTTTTTAATGTACTATTTTCAAGCACTCATTTTCATTTACTGCTTTCACATACATATGCACTTACTTACACACACACACACACACACACACACACATGAACACAAACACAAACACGATTCTATTTGATGTTGCTGGGCTACTCATGTGTTTGGTAGTAATCATATGAGAATTTAAAAAAAGCCATAAGAGGTTTCATCCTGGATGAGACCAAGTCTCCATCTCTCATAAGGGCATCACTTCTAATTCAGATAGAAAGATTCATGTTATAGTGTATCAGTAGGATCTGTGTTTGTCCTTGAAAAAGATAGGCACTGTGAAATGGAAGCTTTGCTCTTCAGAAAAGTTTCAATTATATCTTTATTAATAAGGTACATGGATGTTGTAAAATTTCCAAAATACACTGGAGTGGCCTGTCCATAACAAATGCTGAAGTTGCACTAACAATACTTTTGCTTTCTGCTTCAGCTATGGATCAGTGTATGAAGTGTCCAGAGGACCATTATGACAATGCAGAGCAGAACCACTGCCTATACAAAGATGTGACCTTTCTGGCCTTTGATGACACCTTGGGGATGACTCTGTCCTGTATGGCCTTGTGTTTGTCTGCATTCACCATTCTGGTTCTTGGGATCTTTGTGAAACACCAAGACACTCCAATGGTGAAGGCCAATAACCTCACTCTCAGCTACATCCTGCTCATCTCCCTCATCTTCTGTTTCCTCTGTTCCTTGCTCTCCATTGGCCATCCCAACTCAGCTACCTATATACTGCAGCAAATAACATATGGTGTTTCATTCACTGTGGCTGTTTCCACTGTGTTGACCAAGACAATTACTATGGTTTTGGCTTTCAAAGTCACTACTCCTGGAAGAAGGATGAAGTGGCTCCTGGTATCAGGGGTACCTAACTACATTATTCCCATCTGCACCATCATCCAAATTATTCTCTGTGCAATCTGGCTGGGGGCATCTCCTCCCTCTGTTGACATTGATGCACACTCTGAGCATGGCCTCATCATCATCGTGTGCAACAAGGGCTCAGTAACTGCTTTCTATTCTGTTTTAGGATACCTGGGCTCTCTGGCCCTGGGGAGCTTCACTGTGGCTTTCTTGGCCAGGAATCTCCCTGACACATTCAATGAAGCCAAATTCATGTCGTTCAGCATGCTGTTGTTCTGCAGTGTCTGGGTCACCTTTCTCCCTGTCTACCACAGCTCCAAAGGCCAGGTAATGGTGGCTGTGGAGGTCTTCTCCATCTTAGCCTCCAGTGCTGGCTTGCTGGGATGCATCTTTGTCCCCAAGTGCTACATCATTTTGTTAAGACCAGAGAGAAATTCTCTTCAAAAGTTAAGGGAAAAAACATTTTCCAGAACTCACATTTCATAAATTGCAATGCACAAATGTAATGTTGTACAGAACCACTTATTAGGATTCAATGCAAGGTTATTCACTAGATAGTGACTATCACTCTTTCTTCTAATGGTGTTGTTTATCAGTGCCATGTATACTACTTTTATGTATATTTTCTCCCATAACCTTCCACTCAGCCACCTATTTTTACAGGACTTGGCTTTTGGATGTTAGTGCAGAGTGGAAGTGCTCTATTTGTCTCTAATATGTAATAAGATTTGAAATTAATTCAGAGGTTTCTTTTCGATATCTTAATGAATGTAAGACTCTGACAGAAATTGATTATTGGGGAAATTGAAGGACATTTGTGACCTCATGTTTGCAGATGAAGGCAACACAATGGTACCCCTTGTAGGGGGGAAGACTAGAGAATACTCATGCATCCTGGGAGTTAGAGAAGTAGAACTTAGGAGAGAGAGCGATGTTTCAATAAACAGATATTGCAGAATATTACAGAAGCTGGAGAGATGTGTCAGCAGACAAAATCATGTACTGCTCTTGTAAAGTGGCAGAGTTTAATACACAGCCCTCATAAAATGCAGTTCACACCCCCCTGTAACAGTAGCTCCAAGGGATCAATGTCCTCTTTGGACCTTCAAGGCCTCTTATACACATACATGCACATAACAATACACTCAACACACACACACACACACACACACACACACACACACACACACACACACCTACATAGACACACACACTCACCAGAATCCTATCCCTTTCTGTCTGTCAGTAGAAAATAAACAGATTTCTATGGGATAATAATAAAATAAAATGTACTAAGATAAAACAAAAAATAACACATTAGATTAAACAAGACAAACAAAAAAGAAGGAACGAAGCTCAAACAAGTCAGATGAATCAGAGACCCACTTGGTTGCACATTCTCAGTCTCATAAAAACTTTAAAGTGTTAGCCATTATACGTACTCAGAGAAACTAATAGGGTAAAAATGAGAGAAGAAAAATAAGAAGACAAAGCAAAACAACACATAACAACAATAACCACAATAACCAAGAAAAAACAACAAAGAAATAAACAAAAAAAAAGAAAACACCCTGACATGATACTGTGAGACAAAAAACATCCAAAGATGCCACTGAGTTCATTTTCTGTTGTCATCTACTGTTGAATATGCAACCTACCCTTCAAAGTAGTTCGTTTCCCCAGTGAGACTCCCTTGGTAGAAACTAAACTTTCAATAGTAGTTGGCTATCAACTGGATATTGCTTCTGGGTTTGGAATGAGACATTTGTCCACTTCTTCTTTCAGCTCAAGTACCCTGCATTGGAGGTTTTTTTTTGCAAATGTGACACAAGCTAAAGTCATCTGAGAGGAATGAACCCCAATTAAGAAAATGTTTTAAAGCTGTTGGTGGTGGTGCACACCTTTAATGCCAGTACTTGGGAGGCGTAGGCTGGCAGATGTCTGTGAGTTTGAGACCAGCCTGGTCTTCAGAGTTAGTTACAGGATAGCTAAGGCTACATAAAGAAACCCTGTCTTGATGCTTCCCATGTCCCCAAAAGAAAATGTCTCCATGAGATCCAGCTATATGGTATTTTCTTAATCAGTGATTGACTGGGAGGACCCAGCTCAAAGTGGGTGGTGACATTTCTAGGCTGGTGGTCCTAAGTTATATAAGAAAGCAGGCTGAATAAGGAAGTAAGCCGCACCTCTCCATTGCCTCTGCTTCAGTTTCTGTTTGATTCTGGTCCTGGCTTCCTGAAATGATGGACTCAAATGTGAAAATGTATGCAAAATAAGCCTTTCCCTCTCCGGCTTGGTTTTTGGCCATGTTGTTTTATTGTGGCAATAGAAACTCTAACTAAGAAAAGTTGGTACTAGGAGTGGGATCTTGCTTTGACAGACCTGACCATGTTGTTTTGTAGTTGGATTATGGAGGGACTTTGAAACATTGTATAAGAAAATCCTTTGAGTCTTTACTGAACAGTAACTTGTATAATAAGAAGGTTGAGTGCAATGCAGAAGATGGGAACATGGTTTGTGAAGTTTCAGGGGGAAGTTTAAAGATTCTATTTGGGCCATTTATTATTTTGAATTAAGATTCTGTGGCCCTCGTTAGCTCTGGCTGAGTAATCAGCTATGATTAACAAAATATCTGAACTACTAAATTGAAACCTTTGTTTTACTGAGATACTCAAAGCTGGTTGTCTGGAGTTGAGAAATTAGTAGTGATGAAGAAGAACCCATGGTGGTGGTGGTGTACACCTTTATTCCCAACACTCAGGAGGTAGAGCCAGGCAGATAACTGTGAGTTCAAGGCCAGCCTGAAACCAAAAATACATACAAATGTAGATGTATTCAACAGTCTTATTAAATAAGAAACACAGAAACAATATAAAAGAGAAAGCCAAGAGGTCAGAGCTCAGAGCTAAAATCTCACCCTTCCGCTTGCGGTGTCCCAGCTTCCCGAAAGAGAGCTATATCCTGTCTGTCCGTCTTTTTATATTATTTTGTTCTGCCTTCTCATTGGTTGTAAACCCAAACACGTGACTGCCTCGTCAATGTCTGTATGTACAGCCCCCCAGGTCTTAAAGGCATATGTCTCCAATGCCAGCTGTATCCCTGAACACACAGAGATCTATGGGATTAAAGGTGTGTGCCACCACTGCCACATTCTGTCTATGGCTCTAATAGCTCTGACCCCTGGGCAAGTTTATTTATTAACATACAATCAAAATCAATTTTTAGTACAATTAGAATACCACCACATTTCCCTTTTTCTATTTTAATAAAAAGAAAAAAAAGTAAAAGGTTATAACTAACAAAAGAAAAAGTATATACAAAAGTACAATAACTATATACAATATATACAAGTAATAAATACCTGAACAGGTATTTCACAAATCAGAGAAAATAATTCCATTATCTATCCTATTTTGGTAAATCCAAGATGTATCTAGTGCACTTTCTATCCTAGTTAATTTTTAACTATAACTAACTAATCTTCAACCATAACTAACTAATCTTCAACTCCCTCAGAGACCCAAGAAGGGAATAATATTAGCTAACAAAAATAAAAACAGGAAGTGCATGCAAGCAACTTCCAAAAAATTTGTGAGTTGACAGAAACAGCCAGCTGCCTGGGCAGTCACCTGAGGTTTCTACACAGTGTTGGGGCATCATCTTCAACCTATAGGCTTAGTGTATCTGACAGACTCATTTGTGAAGTAGGATGTACACAAGGTCAACAGTTCAACCTCACATTGGGTGAGAGCAGTCCACGTACCAGAAACACATGAATTCCACTAGTGTCTTGTCATGATTCAAGATTTTAAATTCTGGAAATTGCTGACAGTTTTTTAATTCAGCTGTCCATTCTTCTTGGCTGTGTATATATGGCTTCATCTCAGCATCCCCTTCTTCTCCACATCCCTCTATTAAATGCCAGTCTACTATCAAGAGGTGTGAGCTTTCAGCTGCTGTTCCATTGCACAACAGAAGCCATCGGCCCTCTGCCTGTTAAGCTGCCTTCAAAGAAAAGGGCACCATACTTTTTCTGGAATGCGAAGGCCACTTCAGGGATGGGGCCATATTGTCCTGGCCTAGAAGATTCCTTTTGATAAAGCCATAACCACACTTGTTTTGGCAAGAATCAGTAGTTCCTTGTTTCGTGTTCTGTCTGTCAATTTTGTCCTGTTGATTCGAGGATACTTTGAGGTCCAGTGGCTAACTTTTGCCACAATGAAAGTTGACTTCGTATGCAGTTTCTTCAATGCCCATATTTTCTCTGAAGTAGATTGGTACTGCCAGGAGCCGACATGTTTCAAAAAAGAAAAATTTTCTAAGTTTTGAAAACATTTTAAATGCCATATTCTGTAGATCTCTGAAGGGTTTGAAGATGACCTCTCTAAAACATCTCTGCTCAATTTTTAAAACATATCTAATATGAATATAAGTTCTATTGTAATGTCTAACTACTAACTTTCATTTCTTTATATCCTAATAGTTGGTAATAATAACATTCAAAAATCAGAAAATTGCATTATATTGTTAAATGAATGGTATAAATACAATTAGAAATATACATATAGCATTTTCTAACAATATCAGTTTCAAATTTGTATGCAATATAAGACAATCCAATCCAATGTAAAGTATTTAAAACTAGTAATTGTCTTTTTCTTTCCTTTCTTCCTTTTCTTTTTTTTAAATAAGAACCTTAAATCTAATCTCCTTTGCTTAGCCTTTTTCCTAACCCTTGACAATAACTTGTAACCAACGCCCCTAAATACTGAAAATTATTCCAGACCCAAAACCCATTAAAAAGACCAAAAAACCACCTGCCCCACACCACCTCTTTGGGAATGTGGGCATCGTATTCTTAAAATTGCTTCCTGCTGGGTATGGGTGAAGTTTTCTTTATCCTGAAAGAAAAATTTTAGGTTAATTGTCAAATTCTAGGAAAGGTAACTATATCCTTTATTATCCAGTCTGTGTATAATGCCAAAGTTCAGGGTTTATCTCAAGTCCTTATTCAAGTAGTATTTGAGACTGGATCATCTCAGCTAGTCATCTCAAAATTGCTCTGAGCACCTTGTAGTTCAAAGGTCATCTGTGGATGATGTTTGTCAGCTTAATGATATTATTATTGTCCATGTGGAACTGTTGTTGTTGTGGGGCCCCATCTTCTTCCTGGAGACTTCAGTTAATGTTAGGCCTGTCCGTGATTTCCTGAAGAAAACTGATAAGAGACTCGAACACAAAGACATATATATGCAGGTAACTGAAGCATTTTTTTTCTAGAATTAGTTAGTACTCTATATGACTATTCATATCTTAACATAGTTTAAAATATATATATATCTATATATGTTAATCTTGCAAATTTTGATATAAAATTCATACTTTAAGAAAAGTTTAAAGAATCAGAATAGAATCAAAGAGTTGAGATTAGTAATAGAATAGTCCCTTAATTAATTTTTCTTTTGTCCTGTACCATAGCAGAATATGGCTCTTTTATTTTGGCATGATACAGGGAGTTTGCATTTTCCTTTTAACAACATGCTTGAGTTTAAAGAAGGAGAGAGCCATTCTCCAACTCCAAAGTCAGCTTTAAATTTTAATTGAACTGGGACTATTAGAAGACCAGTAGTGTTAAATCTTTAGAGAAAAGCAGAAACAAACATTTAGGAAGACATAATTTTTTTTTTTAGATAATATATACCCATACACCGTTTCATTCTGTTTCTTGGGATAGATGATTTGTCCCTTTTCTTCAGTTGTCTCATTTGTCCAGTGTTCTTCAGATTCCTTAACCTTCATTCTCCTAAAAGACAAAAACAAAAACCTTTCCCCAAGACTAATTTTGGGGATGTTCCTTTTTGGCAAGTTATTATCTGATTAAATGAAAAAGCATGTGTTACTGGTACAAGTTAGTTTAAATTGGATGTTCATGCTGGTTGATGAACTATCACCTCCTCTAATTAAGAGGTCTCTCTTGTTCAAATCGAACCTTTATCAATTTTGATGGTATACACAGCTTATCTTCTCCTGTAGAAACAAAAGCAAAACCGCATTCCCAATGTAATACATACCCTGGTTTCCATTCTGAGGTCAGCACATCCTTAAAGTATATAGGCTGATTTAATTCTGTAGTTTTTTCTATTATCCAATGTCTCTCTGCAGCTGTTGTTCCTTTCTCATTGGCATTCAGAAAATTCAAAGTTAGAAGAGCATTATGCAGTCTATTTCTGGGGGTTTTTGTTACCCCTTTCTGTTTATTTAGCATATCCTTTAGAGTTCTGTTTGATCTTTCTATAACTGCTTGACCTGTAGGATTATGTGGTATGCCTGTAATATGCTTAATATTGTAATAAGCAAAAAACTGTTTCCTTTTAACAGAGACATATGATGGAGCATTGTCAGTTTTGATTTGTGCAGGTATACCCATGATGGCCATAACTTCTAGCAAATGAGTGATTACAGAATCAGCTTTTCCAGAACTCAAAGCAGTTGCCCATTGAAATCCTGAATAAATATCGATGGTGTGGTGTACATATTTCAATTTTCCAAATTCTGCAAAGTGAAACACGTCCATTTGTCAGATTTCATTCCTCTGAGTACCCTTTGGGTTACATTTTGCTGGTAATGGCGCTTGATTGTAGAAGGAACAAGTAGGACATTTCTTTACTATTTCTTTGGCTTGTTGCCAGGTTATGGAAAAATCCTTTTTTAAGCCTTTTACTATTTGACATGATGGTTTTTTATGAAATTCTGAGGCCTCCAGCACATTTCCTATCAATAATTTATCAATCTCATCATTGCCTTGTGGTAGAGGGCCTGGCAGACCAGTATGGGATCAAATGTGAGTTATATATAAAGGATGATTCCTTTTCCTGATTGTATCTTGTAATTGAATAAATAGTGAAGTTAATTCTGAAGCATCAGGGATAAATTCTGCAGTCTCAATATGTAACACCACTCTTTCAGCATACTGAGAGTCAGTTACTTTGTTGAGAGGTTCTGAAAAATCCATTAATATCAACAGAATAGCATACAATTCTGATTTTTGAACTGAATAATACGGACTTTGAACCACTCTACTTAAATCTTCTGATTTGTAACCTGCCTTTCCTTCTTTGTTGGCATCTGTATAAAATGTACGAACTCCAGATATGGGTTTTTGCCGTACAATTCGAGGCAAGATCCAATCAGCTCTCTTTATAAGATCAATTCTATTGCTTTTGGGATATTTGCTGTTAATTTCTCCCAAAAAATTACTGCAAGCTCTTTGCCAAGGTTCACTTTCTGTCCATAATTTTTCAATGTCCTCCTTAGTTAATGGTACGACAATTTCTGCTGGGTCTATGCCTGCTAATTGACGAAGTCTCAATTTTCCTTTGTTAATCAAGTCAGAGATTTTTCCACATATGTTTTAAATTTTTTATTTGGTTTATTTGGTAAAAATATCCATTCCAATATAATATATTCCCTCTGCATTAATATTCCAGTAGGAGAACTCCTAGAAGGTAAAATAACCAAAATGCAATCCAGCTTTGGATCAATATGATCCACGTGTCCTTCATGCACTTTCTTTTCTACCAAGGCCAATTCTTTCTCAGCTTCAGGTGTTAATTCTCTTGGACTATTTAAGTCCTTGTCACCTTCTAAGGTTTTGAACAAATTTGTCAGTTCATCATTTTTTACCCCAACAATAGTTCGTAGATGAGAAATATCTCCAAATAATCTTTGAAAGTCATTAAGAGTCTGTAGTCTATCTCTCCTAATTTGCACCTTTTGGGGTCTAATTTTTTGTAGCTCTATTTTATATCCTAAATAATTAATAGAATCTCCTCTTTGTATCTTTTCAGGAACAGTTTGTAATCCCCAGCAAGGCAAAATTTTCTTTACTTTTTCAAACATTCTTTCTAAAGTATCTGCATTTGAGTCAGCTAGTAAAATATCATCCATATAATGATAAATTATAGATTTAGGAAATTTTTTTACGTATCACTTCCAATGGTTTTGTGGCTCTCGTTAGCTCTGGCTGAGTAATCAGCTATGATTAACAAAATATCTGAACTACTAAATTGAAACCTTTGTTTTACTGAGATACTCAAAGCTGGTTGTCTGGAGTTGAGAAATTAGTAGTGATGAAGAAGAACCCACGGTGGTGGTGATGTACACCTTTAATCCCAACACTCAGGAGGTAGAACCAGGCAGATAACTGTGAGCTCAAGGCCAGCCTGAAACCAAAAATACATACAAAAAAAGAGAGGCCCAACATTGCTGAGTTGAAATCCTTGGAGAAGTGGTTCCTGATGGCACACAGATGCTGTGTTCCAGAGGCAGTTGTATTTCATGCTGGCCGTCAAATTTGGTGGTGTGAGAGTCACTCAGGTAGTACTGGTTTTGAAGGCATGATTTGGTCATGGATTCCAGCAGAGACATGGCACTGTGAGAAGCCAGGAGATGCCATTGGTGAATGTGGAAGTACACTAGCAGTTGAAGGTCCAAAATTAAAGGAGTCACACAGATAATTTGAGACTTGGAACCATGAAGAGAGTCCGTGAGAGGTGTTGATGAAAGTGCAGCCAAGTTGCAGCAGAAGACACAGCATTGTGGTTGATGTCAGTACTGTGGGTGACTGACAAGAACAGGAGCAGCTATAGAATGGAGCCATCCTGAGCTTGGAAGGCAAGCTGTGTGTGCTGCAGAGGATGGAGTTGAAGAAGTGACCCAAGCCCTTTGGAGAAACCCAGAAGGTAGTAAGTGGTTCCATCATTGGAAATCACACGTTTACACAGTTGGAAAGTGGTTTTTATTTGTCAGATAGAGACTTTGCCTTGGGCCTTTCCCTCTAGAAGTAAGGAATTATTTAACCTAACTTTTATTTTTTAGGAGCCCACACCTGAGAGAGTTCAAAGTTTTAAAATAATTTTTTTGGGTTTGAAAAGAGACTAGATATGATAAAGGGACTGATTTTTCAGATAAAGGGACTGTATTTTGAGACAGGGTTTCACTGTGTAGTACTGGCTGGCCTAGAACTCACTCTGTAGATCTGACTGGTTTTGAAATCACTGAGATTCACTTGTCTCTGTCTCCTAAATGCAGGGAATAAAGGTGTGTACCACCACTGCCCAGCAGGACTGCATTTTTTTTTTTAAAAAAAAGATTTATTTACTATGTATAGTGTTCTGCATGCGTGTATTTCTAAATGCCAGAATAATGTACCAGCTCTCATTACAGCTGGTTATGAGCCAATATGCAATTGCTAGGAGTTGAACTTCGGATCTCTGGAAATTCTGCCAGTACTCTTAACCTCTGAGTGAAATTTTAGTGTGTTTCATTGTGGGACACTTAAAACTGTGGGACATTTTAAAGTTACTCGTGTTTTTAAAAGTATTTATTTTTATTTTATGTGCATTGGCGTGTTGCCTGAATATATATTGGTGTCAGGGTATTGGATCCCATGGAAGTAAACTTACAGACAGTTGTGAGCTGCCATGTTGGTGCTGGGACTTGAACCTGGGTTCTCAGGAAGAATAACCAGTGCTGTTAAATGATGAGCCATCTCCCCAGCCCTTACTTAGAATTTAATGTGAATTCATGGGGATGAATGGGAAAGGAAAGGTGGCTTTCTGGTGATGTATTTGTGTGTCAAGATGATATGGGGTCAATTGTGCTAGATGGTTTCCTAACAACTTGTCACATCTGAGTCATGACATCTAAAGTCATCTGAGAACAGGGGACATCAGTTAAAAGAAGGCCTTCAGCTCCTAAGAGCACAGGGCCAGCTCTTCCACATGAACCAGGCATTGCTGGATGAGGGGAGGGGGAGGAAGCAAGCTCATGCCCCTCCATGCCACCACCAGACAGATGGGTACTTGGGAGAGCATGTCCTGTGACAATAGGAATGGGAGAATTATCCCTGACCCTCAGCAGCTGCAAAACTTGGGAGAGCAAACTCTATACCTCATGAGAAAAGCAGAATATAGCCAACCTTGATAGTGTGGTTATGGATGAGCCAGCTTAAAAATTGTGAGCATGGAAGATCTGTCCCGATTCTGTGTCTGTCTTGATGTGGTATCTTGGAGGAGAGTTACCCTGCTCCCCTATGCACATCAATATCTGGGCCAAGTGATAGAGCTGGCTTTGTGGTCATAGAGTCGAAGAGCTATACCTGAACCCCACCAGCTGCATCACTTAGGAGAGCAGGTCTTGGACCTCACCAGTGCAGCACAATGGATCCATCCTTGTTAGTGCAGGTGTGTGTGAGCCAGCCCCAAATATGTAAACATGGAACAGTTGTCCCCATTTGATATCTGGTAGACAAATCCTACAGCTTCCCAGACCCAGACCAAAGGATATGACTTGGCCTGTCCCACTATTCATGCCATCTATGATCTGCTGGAGCTTGTGATGGGACCTGGTCTATAGACCTAAAGTCTCAAGATTTCTGAGGTTGGAAGTCTGTTAATCTGAGTATTCCATTGTTGTAAAAGGTCTTGATCCCACAAATTCATTGCCATGTTAGCCACATATGGTTTTAATTCTCCTTACTGTCCTTCTGGACCTATACATTGGAGCCATCTTGCACTCTGTTTCACTTAAGATAATGTTCCAATTCCTAACAGTGGAACATTTACCTCATGAAGAGGCCAAGTTGGATGCCAAAATTCTGGTGCAATTATGGTCACGTCAGCACCTATGTCTACCAGACTAGACTACAAAACACCATTTATTTTTATTGTTAATTTTGGTCTTTGTTCATTTATATAAGTTTGCCAAATAATTTTCTTTATGTTTTCTCCTGAATTTTCTGTTCTCTCTTTCTCAGTTGTTCCATTACTCCGAGTAGCCTGGTTTATTCCAATAGGCATTTGGTTATTTGATTGCTCTGAGTAGGGGTTTGCTCTACTACTGCAGGAAAGTTCTGAACTGGATTTGCTGGGGAGGCCTGCCTGAGGGCCCTCTTTGAGTTTCCTGAAGAGGGAGGAAAGTATTACCTTGCCTGTCCCTTGTTGATCTACATTCATTAGTACAGTGTTTTCCCTTACCACAACTTCTGCATACTCCAGAAGGAAGAGGCAATCTGTTGCCATTGTTCCTTAAAGAAACATTGTTTCTAGGAATGCCCTGTTTATAGTCCCTTTTCCAATGTCCTTGCTTCTCACATCCAAAACATCTGACATTCCTCAAACCTCTTGAAATGGCTTCTCCTATCCACATATCATGGGCATGAGTCTTAACATTAACTGTGTCTCTAATCCAATCTTCCAAGGGTTCAGATCTTTAATGGCCTTTAATGGCCTTTAATGGCCTGATTATTATCTTGCATCCTGCATTTGCCTTCTCAAAAACCAAAGATTCAATTATTATCTGACTAGCTTCTGCATTCTGAACCATTCTCTTTACTGCTGAAGACAGTCTTTGTAAGAAATCTGTGAAAGATTCTTTTGGGCTCTGTATAACCTTTGTACATGACTCAGTTATGTTTCCTGGTTCCTCAACTCTGTCCCATGCATTTAAGGCTTCCATTCAACGTAGAATTAAGGTTTGGATATCATATAAACATTGTTTTTGTTCTGCAGCATATTGGCCTCCTCCAAAAAGCTGATTCTGGAAGACTTGTGTACCTTTATTCCTACATTGTTTTCCTATGTTTCTAGATTCCTCTTTGAACCACATTTGCCACTGGAGCTGTTGTCCAGTTTTCAGAACAACATGTGCCAGCTCCTGCCAGCCCTGTGGTATAATCCTATTATAAGTTGACCAGGAATTTAACATTTGCTTTACATATGGGGAATGCATGCCATAAGATACTATGAGCGTCTACTTCAATCACATCTGTCTCTATCCACATCACAAGAGAATGCCCGACTAAATCCTATTATGTTATGAACTAATTTAAATACTAACAATAATTAGTAGAAAGAAAGCATTAATCCTGGTTACTATGATCAATACAGATTCAGCTTTGAAAAATGAATTTTCTCATTTTCATATAAACATTTATTCCCATCACATCCATGAATATCCACAACTTATTCAGTCTTAGTCAGCTCATCACAGAACCAGGGGGCCATGCATGTGTTAAATGTTGATTTTTAAATATTCCACAAGATCCAGAGAACACCAGCCCTGTGTACCTCATCTCCAGTTCTAAATAACATCTACCGTCCTCCACACCAAGTAATTGCCCCACGATTGTGGTCTTTGCTCTATAGTCCACATCATCTAAAGGTGTTTCCTCAGCCCACACTCATCATTGAGCTTTCCCACTGGCAATACATATTCTAGAATGCAGCCACAATTATATGAGCATCACAATGGAATAAGAACAGCTTACACATTGAACACAGGCTTTATTCCCAGTTACAAATCGGTTCTAAGCTACTGAATATAGTGCTGCTTTGGAGTCACTACTGGGTTCTAATATAAGCAGAAATGCATAGATAATGAAGGATAAAGTTGAAGAAATAGGCCATCAAAAAGTACTGACATCAGAGAAGCAGTTCATGATTCATAACTCAAATACTCAGCTTAATTTCTCATGGATAATGATGGCCTGGGCATTTCTGAACACAGTATAAGACAAGAATTTCTAGATTTGACCTGATTGTTGGAGCTTCTTAAAATGGACAGCAGGGATACTGGTTGGTTATTGGGTCTCTGTGAGTGATATAGTATAGGCCATACTGCTTATGCTCTATGAATGGTGAATGCCGTACACATGAGACAGGCTCTCTCATATGCACTTGGGAATAGAAAACACAGTGTGTCCACATGAACTTTGATTGTCATGGGTTGTTTCAATTCTTTACCTTCACATCTAACTGTCCATTCTCTGATACATTCTGTTGAGATCATTTCTAAGGTGTTCAAACAAATAACTCATTGACACTGTCCTGGGACCAATCTGCCCAACATTGCTTTCCCCCATGGGCCTCAATACCCAGGGATATGAGTTGATGTCATAGGACCTGAGGCTGAGATGTTCTTGGATATATTTTCCAGCCCATATTTTTTTTACTCTGCTGTGGACATCAGCTGCAGAGCCCTAGGTCAGAGAGTGCTTGACATTTCTCCAGAGTAGTGGAGCCATCTGGAGAGCAAGGCATCTCATCTACATAAGTGACCTCTCCAGTAGGCAGCAGACATAAAAGCAGATGTGTATACATGATTATCCATTTGATAAACTGATATGCATCCACAGACCACACTACTGGCTTAGAGATTTGGAGACAGGACCTGATGCTCACTCTGCATTTCTTCTTCTGGCTCCTGAACATCCCCCTCCTCATGTCCAACCTCACTCACCCCAAGTGCTTTTGGAGAATGAAGCAGAATGAAGACAAGCCTGGAGAGGTGGTGACAGGTTGTGTCTTTTACCTTATTGCAGTGCCCAGATCGTTGAACAAAGAGTATTTCAACTTTGTCCTGGATGTGCTGTAAGTGTGTTTGCATTTTTCATGTAAATGTCATGATATATAATTTGTGAAATGTGTGTTATAGGGTAGAGCAATGCTGGGAGGTTATGTCCTTTCTCCCAATCCTATCACTAAAACTGATGCAAAATATGTTTTGATATTTAGTAATCACTGTTATCCCACTATCAAGCTGTGAGACTTTTAAAATTTTCTTCCAAGTAGCCTTCATTTACAAGGCTGACAGCAAAATTAAAAACAGCATTCATTACTTTGATCGATCATAGGCAGCCTTACTTTTCACAGGTGCCCTTGTGAGGTAGACAGTGGTGTTGTAAGACAAGACGCTCCACACGACTACATTGAGTTCAGTAGTCACAAGGTGCATTCCAGTCTCTTCCAGAGTCTGCTAATGTCACATGTATCAGTGTGTGACTCCTACTGTGGATGCAGGGTCTCTAATATTTGTGCCATTTGTCAATGGAGTGAGTATCCATGTAGCCATTTAGTTAAGTTTTCAGGTACTCTGCGTGGGATCACTCCACACCTCCTAAGCTGCGAGGGTGAGGATGCATGAGATCTGTCTACTGTGAGGTACTTGTGTGTGCTTTTTGTCCCCCTCACTTGAACACATGCACAGTTACAGACTTTTAAGGATTACAAAGGTCAGGTCTACCTCTGTCTTCGAAGTCAAAAAGGAATGTCTTCATTTCAAATGTTATGTTTTCATTCTGAAAAAGCCAGGCCATTGCTTATAGTGGTGACTGCTTACTCCCCTTCTCACTTGCTATAGTGGCAGGACCTGCCTGTGGTAGCTGTCATCATTTGAGAACTGGCATGGAGAAGCTACACACTGGGTCATCTCTGCTACTGTAAAATATGTATGTGTCTGATGTTTTTAAGTCTAAATGTTTTATTCTTTGATACTTCCCTTTACATCTATTCCTCTTTTCCTTGTGTGTGTGTGTGTGTGTGTGTGTGTGTGTGTTTTGTTAAGGAATTTTTAAAATTATTTTACATACCAACCATATATCTCTGTCTGTTCTATCCTCTCTCCCCTCCAGGTTTCTCCCCTCCCCAAACCACTATTCATTCCCTTATGCAATAAGGTGTCCTCCATGGGAAATTATCCGAGCCTGGTGCATTCAGTAGAGGCAGGCCCAAGGCCCTCTCCCTGTATCAAGGCTGTCAAAGGTGTTCCATCATATATAGTGCGCTCCAAAAAGCCACCTCCTGTGATGGGATGGATCCTGATCCTACTGCCAGCAGAACCCTTAATCATCAAGCTACACAACTGTCTCCCTTATGCAGAGAGCCTACTCCAGTCTCATGGTGGCTCCACAGCTGTTGGGCAAAGTTCATGAGGTCCCACTATTTTGGTTTGTTTTCTCTGTAGATTTCCCCATCATGATCTTGATGCCCCTTGCTCATAGAATCCCTCTTCCCTCTTTTCTCGACTAAACTCTTGGAGTTTGGCCTGGTGATTGGCTGAGGATCTCCACAAGTGCTTTCATTAGTTACTGGACGAATGCTCTATGATGACAGATAGGGTATTCACTGATGTGATCACTGGAGTAAGGCAGTTTAGGCACCCTCTCCACTATTGCTAGTAGTCTAAGCTCGGGTGTTTTGTGGAATTTGAGAACTTCCCTAGTACTCAGTTTCTAGCTATCCCCATGATGTCTCCTTTTATCACGGTATCTCTTTCATTGCTCTCCCACTCCTTCCCAATTCCAGTTTGACCATCCAGTTCCCTTATGTTCTCTCAATTAATTTTTTAAAGGAATTATTTTCACAATATTGAGTATTCCTATGTGTGTGTGTGTGTGTGTGTGTGTGTGTGTGTGTGTGTGTGTGTAAGAGTTCCCCATCTACTAATGATATACTCAGTTTCTTCATTGTTTTAATTTTTTCATTATCAATGTCCTTCAAGTTTTTCTTAAGTTTACTTTACCATATTTCTGAGACAATTGTGAATGCAGTGAATGCAGTTTTCTTTCTCAGCAAATGTGTTCTTTGTATGTAGGAAAGCAACGGAATTTGTGGTAATTTTGTATCCTGTCATTTTGATGTAAATAATTCCCTGTGGAGTGTTTACGATCTCAAATATGGAGTCCAGTTGTTGGTTTCTCTTTTGTTCTTTGATACAAAAAGAGGTATTTGATACAAAAAGGGAATTTTTGTCCCAAGTATTTTTTGCATCTAGCCAGATGAGACTGTGATTCATTAATTAGGTCATTTATGCAATACATTACATTAATAGATTTCCTTATCCTGATCCATTGTTGCATTTCTGGAAAGAAGCCTACAATCATTGTGAATGATTTAATCTAAGGTGTTCTTTAATTGTTTTTAAAAATACTGTATTAAGAATCTACAAATAGGTGGTCATGATGGAGCAGGTCTGTAATCCCAGCAGTCTGGAGGCAGATATAAGCAGTCTCTGGTGAGTTCAAGACCAAATTTGTCTATATAGTGAATACCAGGAGAGCCAGGGAGACATAACTGACCCTGTATCAAAAAGATATGAGTGTTTTATTAAATCATCATAGAAGTTTTGTTTTGTATAAATATTGTTTGAACATCAGAAAGACACTGCCTTCATATCTATATTTAGATAGTACTTCATCCATTTCTGCTAAAAGTAATAATTTAAAAACTTAATTGCATTGGTGTTAGTTATTGGAAGATTTATTTGCATCTAGTAGTGACTACTAATAGTCTGGTGGGTTTTAGTTGGAAGACGATTTTTTATAACTGTTTCAATCTCAATCCTTAAAGTAGATTTGCTTAAGGTTTTTGCCACATCTTGGTTTAATTTTTCTACCAGATACCTAAAGAAAATGCTATGCTGGGTGGTGGTGGTGCATGCCTTTAATCCCAGCACTCGGGAGGCAGAGCCAGGCAGATCTCTGTGAGTTTGAGGCCAGCCTGGGCTACCAAGTGAGTCCCAGGAAAGGCACAAAGCTACACAGAGAAACCCTGTCTCAAAATACCAAAAAAAGAAAAAAAAAGAAAATGCAACAAGAATGTCATTTAAACCATTCTCAGAAATTGAAAGTAATAGAAACAATGATATTTTAAAAATTCAGTATGTCCCTGACACCAAAACCAAATAAGGAATCATCAAAACAGAATAAAGGAAAAGGCAATTATAGGCAAATATTACTGATGTACTTATACCAAATATTCTCCAGAAAATACATGCAATCCAAATTCAAATATGTATCCGTAAGATCCACTGTGGACTAGGGATGGAAAGATGGTTTAACACCAAAACTCAGTGAATGTCACAGATAGCTTTAACAGACAAGGAAGACATTACATGATCATCTCAAAAGATGCAGAAAAGACATCTGACATTCTACAGCATCTCTGAAACATTAGGGATAGAAGGGTAATGTCTCAATGGGCTGAAGTCTGCACAGGATAAACCCATGTCCAGCATTACATCAAATGGAGGATAACTGAGAACTTTCCCTTAGAAACACTTTGAAGGTGGGAAGATGCTCATTCATATATCACAAAATAAGTCTTGCTAATATTCTGATAAAACAATAAGCCCAGAAAAAAGGATGTAATGAATCAAAAATGGAAGTCAAGCTTTTTTACCAGGAGATGGTATAAACTTGTACATGAGGTGGTCAATACTCTGGGAGTGTGCCTTAGACCTAATGAATACCATCAGGAAAACAGGAGAATACAAAATCAAGATACAAAAGATCATTTTTTGTGTACAAGGAATGGTGATACTGAGAAAAAAGTTAAGAAAGCAACCACAGTTACAATAACTTCCCACATTAAAATACCTGACAATAAATGCAACCAAGGAACTCAAGGGTCTTCATGGTGAAGATTTTGTAACACTGAGGAAAGAAAGAGAAGACAATGGAAAATGAAACTATCTGACATGTTGATGGGTTAGCACAATCAGTATTATACATTAATACGTGGTTAAATTACCAAAATTATCTAAGATTCTATGTAATCTCTATCAAAATTCCATTGAAACATAACGAAAAACATAGGAAAAAACAATCCAAAATTTCTTATAACAAATCAAATTCCAGATAGACCAAGCAAAGGTGAAGAAAGGAACCACTGCTGCTAGAGGTATCACAATACGTGTATTTTATTTATAACCTAGGGCAATAGTAACGGAGGATCACAGTGCTAACTCAGTATTATATAAATATTTCAAGAAAGCAAAATGGAAAACTCATAATTCAATTCCATGGATATAGTCACCTGGGATTTGACAAAATTTTCAGCCACAACCTGTGTAGAAGATTCAGGCTTGGGGGCTGGAGAGATGGCTCAGAGGTTAAGAGCACTGACTGTTCTTCCAGAGGTCCTGAATTCAATTCCTGTCAACCACATGGTGGCTCAAAAACATCTTTAATGTGATCTGGTACCCTCTTCTGACCTGCAGTCATACATGTTGTATGTGATTGCATAAAACTAATTTTGTTTTCATTCAAAAATGTTATGAGTATGTTAAGAGGCAACCCACACAGATAGAAAAAATATCTACTGGCTATACTAGACTGAAGAATATCTAGAATATATATCTAGAATATAGAAAGCAGTAATAAACTGGGGCTGTAGACACAAGTCATCATTTAAGAGCACTTGCTGTTCTGTCAAAGGATCTGAGTTCAGTTGGCAGGCACCTCAAAACCACTTACAATTCCAGCTCTGCAGGATCCAGCTTACTCTTCTGGCCCCCAAGAAAACTGAATTCTTTTTTTTCATTTTTAAAATTTATTTATTGAATTTAATTTTACATATCAGCCACGGATTCCCTTGTTCTCCTCCAAACCACTGCCTTACCCCACCACACCTACCCCTGCCTTCCCCCTAGCCCACCTCGCACTCCCATCTCCTCCAGGGCAAAGACTCCCCCGAGGATTGAGTTCAACCTGGTAGATTCATTCCAGGCAGGTTCAGTCCACTCCTCCCAGGCTGAGCCAGAAAACTGAATTCTTAAGCTTCCTACAGATACACAAATATATCATTTATCAAATGTGCGTCCAGTCCTCAAATAGCCAAGGAGAAAATCTCTGTCAAAGTGGACAAGAACACATTTCTTAGTTTTGTGACATCCACTCTCATCAACATTTTGGGTTTTTTCAAGCTCTCAAACATCTCTTATTTTTCCAACAACTCAGAGGAATTTGTCAAGCTATATGTGAAAATGACATTGAATGCAGGATAGTCCTTGTATTAACTACAAACCTTTCACCTATATAGCCTTATCCATACTAAACCCTGTGCCATTATTTTCAGAATACCAACTAGAAACTACCAGTTTGCTCTGCCTTTGGCTTTTGCTGTGGAAGAAGTCAACAGGAATATATATCTTCTACCAAATGTGTCTCTCATATTTTACTTCTTCACTGACAATTATGATGATAAACAAGCATTTCAAAATTTCATATACTTTGCTGCAAAATTGTATAGACTTCCCCTTAACTACATCTGTAAAGATACGAACAAATGTCGTATAATGATTACAGGACCAATGTTATTGCCATCCATGAGCCTGGCACAGTTTCTGGAGTTCTGCAAATATCCACAGGTGAGCTTAGGAAAGTATGGAATCTTTCTCATTATTTGGCTTAGCCTGATGCTGAGGAGAGTATAAGGGGGAGATTGGCTTCACATTAATGTAAATCAAGTTCAAGTGTAATTAATCATTCACTCAATGGTACATTCCCAATTCATTGTTTGACATGTAGATGAGAAGAAGAATTAGCAGTCAAGGTGACTTTCCTTGAACAAATTGTAGAAAGGTGATTTTCTGCAGGTTTTTAACAGTATAATAAAAAATAAAATAAAATAAAAACCTGTAGCAATAGGGGAAAATTGCCCTTCCTGTCATTTCAAACTGCTGCTTCCCACACCTCAGAGCTCTCATTGAGATTTCTGACAGTATTCTACCTTATACTGTTCTCTGTGTTTTATGTCCTTCAGCTCACCTATGGACCTTTCCATCCTATCCTGAGTGATCGTAAACAGTTTCCCAATCTGTATCAGATGGCACCCAAGGACACAGCTCTGGCCCTGGCCATGGTCTCTTTGATTCTTCACTTCAACTGGAACTGGGTTGGGCTGGCCATCTCAGATGATGACCAGGGTCTCCAATTTCTCTCAGATCTGAGAGGAGTAGGTGAAGTCCAAAGAGTCTGCTTAGCCTTTGTGATCATGATCCCAGTCAACTTGGAGTTATACATGTCAAGAGCTGAAGTGTATAACAACCAAATTGAGACATCATCCACAAATGTTGTTATCATTTATGGTGACACAGAGAGTACTCTTGCTGTGTGCTTTAGAATGTGGGTATCACAGGGTATGCAGAGAATATGGGTTACCACCTCACAGTGGGATGTCATTACAAGTAAGAGAGACTTCATCCTTGACTCAGTCCATGGGACTCTTGCTTTTGCACACCACCATGCTGAGATTTTTGGTTTTAAAAATTTTGTTCAGACACTGAACACTTCCAAATACACAGACATGTTCCTAGCAGGACTGGAGTGGATGTACTTTAGCTGTGATGCCTCCACATCTAACTGTAAGACACTGGAGAACTGCTCATTAAATGTCTCCCTGGAATGGTTAATGCTACAGAGTTTTGACATGGCCTTCAGTGATGATGCTTATGATATATACAATGCTGTGTATGCTGTAGCCCATGCTCTCCATGAAATGCTTCTTCAACAAGTAGAAAATCAGCCAATCAACACTGTGAGAGCACTAGATTCTGACTGCTCACAGGTACACTATCTTCCAATGGATGGTACTTGGTATCATCAATGCTATATTCTTTAAGAGTCTCTCACATTCTGAAACCAATATTTGGCATATGTGGGGTTTGCTATAAGGGATGGTGTGCATAAGTGTATTCAATTGATTCTGATACCACTGTAAGCTTTGTGGATATTATCCCTCTTGATTCTCTGAGAACAATATCGCAGGAAATATTTCTGAGATTCAGTTCAATACCTACTTGTGTGCCTGTGTGTGTGGGTATATTTGTGTTTGATTGTCTTTATGTCTTTGTGTTTGTTTTTGTGTATGTGTTTGTGTCTTTGTGGGTGTCTAAATGCATTTCTGTGCCTGTGTGTGTGTGTGTGTGTGTGTGTGTGTGTGTAGATGTGCTACTTTGTATGTATGAATGTCTCTCTCCTGTGTTTGTGAGTAACTGTGTATATGAGCATATATTTGTCGTGTGTATGTATGTCTCTTTGTGAATGTTTTTATCAGTGTGGTTCTTTGTGTGTGTTTTGTGTCTTTATGTGCCTGTGTGTCTCTGTGACTGTGTCTGTATTTGATCACTTAGGTCTATATTTATGTGTGTGTTATTGTGTATGTGTGTGAATGAGTGTGGTTGTATTATGTGTGTGCCTCTGCATGGGTATCTGTGTGTAATTGTGTGTGTGTAGGTGTGTGTGTGTGTGAGTGTGTGTGTGTGTATGGTGCAAATTTATATTGTGGGTTGTGTATATGTCTGTGTTTGTGTTTGATTGTTTCTCCTAAGAGAACTAAAATCGTATGAACACAATGATTTCATTTATTCACATGTTTTTATTGAGTTTTTCCCTTGGGCACCTTCAATAAAGTTGCCTTGGGATGAAATCAAAACAGATTTTCAGACATAAAATAAGGGAATACAGATTAAAATGTTGCCTATCTTTCAGCTTCACCTATTTCTGAAGAATATGCACTTTATTAATCCTGTTGGAGATGTAATAAATATGAATCAGAAAGAAAAACTGCAAGCCGAGTATGGCATTTACCACATTTCTAATTTCCCCCATGGTGTTGGACTTAAGGTGAAAATAGGAGAGTTTAAGCCATATTTTCCACATGGTGAACAGCTCCATTTATATGAAGACATGATAGCATGGACCACAGGAACTAGACAGGTGGGTCTGACCAAAAGGTACTGATGCACACCTCACAGCTGTAACCAGTGTCAAGTGGGGCCATTTGGGTTTCCCTGTGACTTAGTGAAATTAGAAGTATGGTCATGTAAAGATTCAATTTTAAACTTCTATATGATATATCTTCACTTCAGTTTTTAAAAATATGATTTTTTGAAAATCTAAGCCATACATATGATATATTTTTATCATATCAGAAACTCTCTGATTTATAAACAAATATAAACTAGATATGACCAATGTTTGATATTATTCCCAGTAAAGTTATCAATATTCTCTTGGTACCATTCTGATTGTTGCCCATTGCCTTTCTTCTCTTCTGCTGAATCTCTATTCTGCAAGCTGGAAAGACTGAAGCTAATTGTAAGGAAAGATTTGGAACTAGGAACAGATATGCAAGTCATTAATTTATATTCTATAATTTTATTCAAGCACTTTGACCAGGATGTCTTAGATTCCCCACTTCTCTAACAATACATCACATTTTCATTGACCACTTTAGACATTTTATTAATTATAACTTGTTTTTGACACTATTTATTGTATATCGATGTTTTGCTTGTATATATCTGTGTTCCATTTGAGTATGAGGTAGCTAAGTATGCCTGGAGAGGAATTAAGATATCAAGGAATGGAATACAAATTTGAGCTTATGTTTAGGAGTGGGGGATTGAACAGCAAGTGTGATAGATTGCTGAGCCATCTCTCCAGCCCTGAATCATAACTTCTAAAGGAATCCTTCATTAGAAGAGCATTTCTTTGCACCTTAGTTCTTGCATAACTCATTCAAACAAACAAAAGAATAAACAGTGAAATTAAAAAGATATGTATTGTTTCCTTATCTGGTTGGACAGGCACTCATAACCATCATAATTTGGCTTTGAGAAAATTTGTAAATAAAATATTCCATTATGTGTCCCCAGATATATTATAGGTATTGATTCTGTTATGTCTGGTTTTATATTATCTGAACTACATCGCCTACTACAATGTTGTTTGTTGAGTTTGAAAGGGGTTTACGTCCAGAAAGTGTGCAAACTTAATTTGAAGTGATAATTTCAAGTTGCTCAAATAGAGTTGAATCAAGAGTTAATATTCTATTTTCACAGTGATGAGAAAATTATGCTCAGAGAATAGAGCAAATGGGATGAATTTTTAGTGACTGGCCTGTTCCACTAGATCAGAGGCAAACGATGAAATCACAAGACTGTTTCTACCAGGTCTAACTTGAACATTACAACAACATCAACCAAAAGGTTAGGCAGGACTAAAACCAACCCAGTATGTGCTATATTACAGATATACAAATCATAATGCAGGAATGAAACTTGCAAACAGTGAAGCAGCAGGACTCCAAATGATACAATCATAGGCTTATGTGACAGTGAACTTAATGACATATTAAACAAAGACTACAAAGAATAATTGTAAGGATGTTCAAAAAATTAAAGAGCAAAAATAATCACCTCTAAAGACAATCCAATTAGATCACAAAAACTTGCAAATAATAAGTAATAGAGTAAAGATGTGATAAAAATTCAATAAAGGTACAATAACAATGAAGAATTCATACTACCATTCTGAAAATAAAAGACACAACAATTCAAATAACAAACTGTATAAAAAGTCTTACTAAGAGAATATCTCAAGTAGAAGACAGGCTTTCAGAACTTGAAACAAGACAGGTGAATTATAATTCAAACTGTGACAAAGATAAAACAATAAGGAAGGATGAAGAAAACGCAAGAGACTTAGGGGACATCAGTAAAAGACCAAATTAAGAAAGCACAGGCACAAGAGGAGGACAATATGTGAAAGAACCAAAGGTATTTCTAATAGAATGACAGCCAAAATTTTACCAAATGCTGGGGAAATATGGCCATCCAGATAGAGGAGGCAGTCAGAATGCTTAACAGACAGGTTCAGAAAAGGATATTTTGAATTTTTTTTTAATTTTCTTTTTTTTGTGATATATATTTTTTATTTTACAATACCATTCAGTTCTACATATCAGCCATGGGTTCCCCTATTCTCCCCCCTCCCACGCCCTCCCCTTACCCCCAGCCCACCCTCCATTCCCACCTCCTCCAGGACAAGTCCTCCCCCGAGGACTGTGATCAACTTGGTAGACTCAGTCCAGGGAGGTCCAGTCCCTTCCTCCCAGACTAAGCCAAGTGTCCCTGCATAAGTTCCTGGTTTCAAACAGCCAACTCATGGAATGAGCACAGGACTTGGTCCCACTGCCTAGATGCCTCCCAAACTGATCAAGCCAATCAACTGTCTCACCTATTCAGAGGGCCTGATCCAGCTGGGAGCCCCTCAGCCTTTGGTTCATAGTTCATGTGTTTCCATTCATTTGGCTATTTTTTTTCAATAATTGAGTAAAACTGAAATTGATTATATGCCACAGTCATCCTAGGGACCTCCATGCTATATATATAGCCTCTATGGTTCTATGAGTTGTGGTCTGATTGTTCATTTTATATCTAGAATCCACCAATGAGTGAGTACATACCATAACTGTCTTTCTGGGTTTGGGTTACCTCACCCAGGATGATTTTTTCTAGTTCCATCCATTTGCCTGCAAATTTCATGCTTTCATTGTTTTTCTCTGCTGAGTAGTACTCCATTGTGTATATGTACCACATTTTTTTCATCCATTCTTCAGTTGATGGGCATCTAGGTTGTTTCCAGGTTCTGGCTATTACAAATAGTGCTGCTATGAACATAGCTGAGCATGTATCTTTATGGTATGTATCAGCATTCTTTGGGTATATGCCCAAGAGTGGGATGGCTGGGTCTTGAGGTAGTTCGATTCCTAATTTTCTGAGAAACCGCCATACTGATTTCCACAGTGGTTGTACAAGTTTACATTCCCACCAACAGTGGAGGAGTGTTCCCTTTGCTCCACATCCTCTCCAACATTGGTTGTCATTGGTGTTTTTGATCTTAGCCATTCTAACAGGTGTAAGGTGGTATCTCAGAGTCATTTTGATTTGCATTTCTCTGATGATTAAGGATGTTGAGCATTTCTTTAAATGTCTTTCAGCCATTTGTAGTTCTTGTTTTGTGAATTCTCTGTTTAGCTCGTTAGCCCATTTTTTAATTGGACTGTTCAGTGCTTTGATGTCTAGTTTCTTGAGTTCTTTATATATTGTGGAGATCAATCCTCTGTCAGATGTGGGGTTGGTGAAGATCTTTTCCCAATCTGTTGGGTGTCTTTTTGTCTTATTGACTGTGTCTTTTGCCCTACAAAAGCTTCTCAGTTTTGAGAGATCCCATTTACTAATGGTTGTGCTCAGGGTTTGTGCTGTCGGTGTTTTATTTAGGAGATGGTCTCCAGTGCCAATGTGTTCAAGAGTGCTTCCTATCTTCTTTTCTATTGAGTTTAGTGTAACTGGATTTATGTTTAGGTCTTTGATCCACTTGGACTTGAGTTTTGTGCATGGTGACAGATATGGATCTATTTGTAATCTTTTACATATTGACATCCAGTTATGCCAGCACCATTTGTTGAAGATACTTTCTTTGTTCCATTGTATAGTTTTGGCTCCTTTGTCAAAAACCAGGTGTTCATATGTGCATGGATTAATGTCAGGGTCTTCAATTCGATTCCATTGGTCCGTATGTCGGTTTTTATACCAGTACCAAGCTGTTTTTATTACTATAGCTCTATAGTAGAGTTTGAGGTCCGGGATGGTGATGCCTCCAAGGGTTGCTTTATCGTATAGGATTCTTTTAGCTATCCTGGGTCTTTTGTTTTTCCATATAAAGTTGAGTATTTTTCTTTCCAAGTCTGTGAAGAATTGTGTTGGGATTTTGATGGGGATTGCATTGAATCTGTAGATTGCTTTTGGTAAGATTGCCATTTTTACTATGTTAATCCTGCCTATCTATGAGCATGGGAGATCCTTCCATTTTCTGATATCTTCTTCAATTTCTTTCTTTAGAGATTTAAAGTTCTTATCAAAAAGGTCTTTCACTTGTTTAGTTAGTGTTATCCCAAGGTATTTTATATTATTTGTGGCTATTGTAAAGGGTGATGTTTCTCTGACTTCTTTCTCAGCCCTTTTATCATTTGTGTATAGGAGGGCTACTGATTTTTTTGAGTTGATCTTGTATCCTGCCACTTTACTGAAGGAGTTTATCAGCTGTAGAAGTTCCCTGGTAGAGTTTTTGGGGTCACTTATGTATACTATCATATCATCTGCAAATAGTGAAAGTTTGACTTCTTCCTTGCCAATTTGTATCCCTTTGATCTCCTTTTGTTGTCTTATTGCTCTAGCTAGAACTTCTAGTACTATATTGAATAAATATGGGGAGAGTGGACAGCCTTGTCTTGTTCCTGAATTTAGTGGTATCGCTTTGAGTTTCTCTCCATTTAATTTGATGTTTGCTGTTGGCTTGCTATAAATTGCTTTTATTATGTTTAGAAATGTTCCTTGTATTCCTATTCTTTCTAAGACCTTTATCATGAAGGGGTGTTGGATTTTGTCAAAGGCTTTTTCAGCATCTAGGGAGATGATCATGTGGTTTTTTTCTTTCAGTTTGTTTATATGGTTTATTACATTGACTGATTTCCGTATGTTGAACCATCCTTGCATCCCTGGGATGAATCCTACTTGGTCGTGATGGATGATTGTTTTGATGTATTCTTGGATTCGGTTTGCCAATATTTTGTTGAGTATTTTTGCATCAATGTTCATGAGGGAGATTGGTCTGTAGTTCTCTTTCTTTGTTGCATCTTTGTGTGGTTTGGGTATCAGGGTAATTGTAGCCTCATAAAAAGAGTTTGGTAGTGTTCCTTCTGTTTCTATTGTGTGGAACACTTTGAAGAGGATTGGTATTAGTTCTTCTTTGAAAGTCTGGTAGAATTCTGCACTAAAACCATCTGGTCCTGGGCTTTTTTTAGTTGGGAGACTTTTGATGACTGTTTCTATTTCTTTAGGGATTATTGGTCTATTTAAATGGTTTATCTGGTCTTGATTTAATTTTGGTATTTGGTATTTATCCAGAAAATTGTCCATTTCTTCCTGGTTTTCCATTTTTGTGGAGTACAGGTTTTTGAAGTATGATCTGATGATTCTCTGGATTTCCTCATTGTCTGTTGTTATGTCTCCCTTTTCATTTCTGATTTTGTGAATTTGGGTGTTCTCTCTTTGCTTTTTGATTAATTTGGCTAGTGGTTTGTCTATCTTGTTGATTTTTTCAAAGAACCAACTCTTTGTTTCATTGATTTTTTGTATTGTTCTCTTGTTTTCTATTTCGTTGATTTCAGCCCTCAATTTGATTATTTCCTGGCGTCTATTTCTCCTGGGTGAGTTTGTTTCTTTTTGTTCTAGAGCTTTCAGTTGTGCTGTTAATTCATTGGTATGGGATTGCTCCATCTTCTTTATGTGTGCATTTAGAGCTATGAATTTTCCTCTTAGCACTGCTTTCATAGTGTCCCATAAGTTTGGGTATGTTGTACTTTCATTTTCATTGAATTCTAGGAACTCTTTAATTTCTGTCTTTATTTCTTCCTTGACCCATTGATGTTTCAGGTGGGTATTATTCAGTTTCCATGAGTTTGTGGGTTTTCTATAATTTTTGTTGTTATTGAGTTCTAACTTTAAGGCATAGTGGTCTGATAAGATACAGGAGGTTATTCCAATTTTTTTGTATCTGTTGAGATTTGTTTTGTGTCCAAGCATGTGGTCAATTTTTGAGAAGGTTCCATGGGGTGCTGAGAAGAAGGTATATTCTTTTGTGTTAGGATGGAATATTCTGTAGATATCTGTTAGGTCCATTTGAGTCATAACATCTGTTAGGTCCTTTATTTCTTTGTTAAGTTTCAGTCTGGTAGATCTATCTTTTGGTGAGAGTGGTGTGTTAAAGTCTCCCACTACTAATGTGTGGGGTTTGATGTGCGTTTTAAACTTTAGTAGTGTTTCTTTTATGAATGTGGGTGCTTTTGTATTTGGAGCATAAATGTTTAGAATCGAGACTTCATCTTGGTGGATTTTTCCTGTGATGAATATGTAATGTCCATCCTGGTCTCTTTTGATTGATTTTAGTTTGAAGTCTATTTTATTAGATACTAGGATAGCTACACCAGCTTGTTTCTTAGGTCCATTTGCTTGGAAAACCTTTTCCCAGCCCTTTACTCGGAGGTAGTGTCTGTCTTTGGAGTTAAGGTGTGTTTCTTGTATGCAGCATATGGATGGGTCCTGTTTTCTAATCCATTCTGTTAGCCTGTGTCTTTTTATAGGTGAGTTGAGACCATTGATATTGATGGATATTAATGACCAGTGATTGTTAATTCCTGTTATTTTTTTGGTTGTGTTGTGTTGTCCTTCTGTGGTGTATGTTGGTGTAGGATTATCTATTGCTTGATTTTTCATGGATGTGTTTAGCTTCTTTGGGTTGAATTTTCCCTTCTAGTGCTTTCTGTAGGGCTGGGTTTGTGGACAGGTATTGATTAAATCTGATTTTATCCTGGAATATTTTGTTTACTCCGCCTATGGTGATTAAGAGTTTTGCTGGGTATAATAGTCTGGGTTGGCCGGGCGGTGGTGGCGCACGCCTTTAATCCCAGCACTCGGGAGGCAGAGCCAGGTGGATCTCTGTGAGTTCGAGGCCAGCCTGGACTACCAAGTGAGTCCCAGGAAAGGCGCAAAGCTACACAGAGAAACCCTGTCTCGAAAAACCAAAAAAAAAAAAAAATAGTCTGGGTTGGCATCCATGGTCTCTTAGTGTCTGCATGAGGTTTGTCCATGATCTTCTATCTTTCATAGTCTCTATTGAGTAGTCTGGTGTTATTCTGATGGGTTTGCCTTTATATGTTACTTGGTCCTTTTCCTTTGCAGCTCTTAATATTTTTTCTTTATTCTGTGTGTTTAGTGTTTTGATTATTATGTGGCGAGGGGACTTTTCTTTTGGATCCAGCCTATTCGGTGTTCTGTAAGCTTCTTGTATCTTCATAGGTATTTCTTTCTTTAGGTTAGGAAAGTTTTCTTCTATGATTTTGTTGAATATATTTTCTGTGCCTTTGAGTTGGTATTCTTCTCCTTCTTCTATCCCTATTATTCTTAGGTTTGGTCTTTTCATGGTGTCCCAAATTTCCTGGACGTTTTGTGTTAGGACTTTTTTGTCTTTATTGTTTTCTTTGACTGACAAATCTATTTTCTCTATCGTGTCTTCAGTGTCAGAGATTCTCTGTTCCATCTCTTGCAATCGGTTGGTTATGCTTGTTTCTGTAGTTCCTGTTCGTTTTGTCAGGATTTCTATTTCCAGCATTCCCTCAGCATGTGTTTTCTTTATTGTCTCAAATTCATTTTTCAGATCTTGGAATGTTTCTTTCATCTGTTTAATTGCTTTTTCTTGGCTTTCTTTGATTTCTTCCAATTTTTTATTCGTTTTTTCTTCCATTTCTTTAAGGGAGTTTTTTATTTCCTCTTTAATGGAGTTTTTCATTTCCTCTTTAAGGGAAGTTTTTATTTCCTTATTAAGGGAGTTTTTTATTTCCTCTTTAAGGAAAGTTTTTATTTCCTCTTTAAGGTAGTTTTTCAATTCCTCTTTAAGGAAAGTTTTTATTTCCTCATTGAGGGAATGTTTTATTTCTTCTTTAAGGGCCTCTATCATCTTCTTAATGTCATTTTTAGGGTTGATTTCTTCTGCTTCTTCTGTCATGGTATGTTTAGGTCTTGCAGGTGTAGAATCACTAGGTTCTGATGTTGCCATATAGGTCTTTATGTTGTTGCCTGTATTTTTGCACTGGCGTCTGCTCATCTCTTCCTCTGTGAGGTGCAGGTGGTGTCTGTGTCTGAGAGTGCCTCTCTTGTTCTAATTTTTAGTCTTGGTTTAGTAGTGGTTCTTGGTTAAATTGGTGCTAGTGGGCTATTTCTTCAGGGGCAGCTGATTTCGATCGGTGAATTATATACTTATGATTCTGGTGATCTGGTTTGGTGTCTGGGAAGCGCCTTCTTCTGTGTTCTCAGGTCACTTTTTGTTCATTTGTCAACTCCTCAGCTGATCTTGTTTCTTCAGACTTTAAACTGTAGGCATCTGAATCCTCTCCCAGATGGGTTTCAGCTGAGCAGGGTAGTCTCACCAACACCTCCAAGTTGTTGGGTTTCACAGGATCAGCAGCTGGGCCCTGGGTTGTCCTCAGATGGAGTGTTCAGATTTGTTCTGGTTCTGACCCACAGAGATAGCTTCTTCCCCAGTTGTTGGGGTTAGGGGCGTCCCTGTTCCAAGCTGCGTCTGCTTGTCTCCGTCCCTGGGCCTGTTTACCTCTGCGGTCCTCCGCCGGGCCTGTGGTCCCTGTCAGCTGCCGCTGGTTCTGTCTGCCTCTGGGGGCCGCCACCGGGCCTGAATGTCTCTGTCGGCCGCTGCCGCTGGGCACGTCTACCTCAGCGGGCTGCCGCTGGGTCCGTCTACCTCCACAGGCCGCCGCCACAGGCCTACCTGCGTCTGCTTGTCTCCGCCACCAGGCCTGTCTACCTCTGTGGACCGCCGCTGGGCCTGAATGTCTCTGCCGGCTGCCGCTGGGTCTGAATATCCCTGTCGGCTGCCGCCGCTGGGCACGTCTACCTCAGCGGGCTGTTGCTGGGCCCATCTACCTCCGCGGGCCGCCGCCGCAGGCCTACCTGCGTCTGCTTGTCTCTGCCGCCGGGCCTGTCTACCTCTGTGGGCCGCTGCTGGGCCTGAATGTCTCTGCCGGCTGCCGCCGGGCCTGAATGTCCCTGTTAGCCGCTGCCGCCGGGCCCGTTTACCTCAGCGGGCCGCTGCTGGGCCCGTCTACCTCTGTGGGCCGCCGCTGGGCTTGAGTGTCTCTGCCAGCTGCCGCCGGGTCTGAATATCCCTGTCGGCTGCCGCCGCTGGGCCCGTCTACCTCCACGGGCCCCCGCCACAGGCCTACCTGCGTCTGCTTGTCTCCGCTGCTGGGCCTGTCTACCTCTGTGGACCGCCGCTGGGCCTGGATGTCTCTGCCGGCTGCCGCCGGGTCTGAATATCCCTGTCAGCTGCCGCCGCTGGGCCCGTCTACCTCCACGGGCCCCCGCCACAGGCCTACCTGCGTCTGCTTGTCTCTGCTGCCGGGCCTGTCTACCTCTGTGGGCCGCTGCTGGGCCTGAATGTCTCTGCCGGCTGCCTCCGGGCCTGAATATCCCTGTCGGCTGCCGCCGCTGGGCACGTCTACCTCAGCGGGCTGTTTCTGGGCCCGTCTCGATATTTTGAATTTTGAATATTACTTAAAATCTGAATTAGGCAGAATAAAGAGGAGATTTAGGTTACAATAGAGAAGATAAGTTTCATTGAAAGTCCCCATCATAATCACAGTACTTTTATTCATAGACACTTAGACAGGAGGGAGTATCAATTATTTGTTTCAAACAGAGACAAAATTTCCAACTTCAACTACTCTACACAACAAAGCAATCCTTCATAATTTCAGGAAGATAGAAAAACTTGTAATCATGAACACAAATTGCAGGAATATATAGCTACTGGAACATCACTAAGGAAGACACTTCCAGACTGTCTTGACATGTCACACTCCTTCACACTGAATATTAAGATAAACAGTAGATGTCACAGGAATGTGCGAACTACACTAGATCACTAGACAGAAAACCAAAGGTTTGAAATACATCACAACTTACAAAAACAAAATTCACAACAATCACCAAATAGCTTTCATCAATAACTGAATTTGAAAAATCCAACTCTCTAATCAAAGGGCACAGATAAGGAATTTTTTTAAAAAACAAAGAAACAAAAAATACTGTCTTTCTACTCCACTCATAAAAAAAGAATAGAGTCCCCACAGTACAGGAAAAGACCATTCCAGGTAAAATGAATCAGAAAGAAGAAAATTGTACTCTAATTAATGAACATGGATGGAGAAATTCTCAAGTAAATACTGGCAAACAGGTCTCAAGAGCACATCAGAAAGATCAGTCCCTATACACAAGATGACTTTATTACATGGATGTAAGGTTGGGTCAACATATGCAAACCAATCAAGTATAATATGTCACTTAAATATATGCTAGGATAAAAATTGTATGCTCATTGAAAAAGATAGAGAAAAGGTCTTGAGCAATGTCCAGCATCCCTTCAGAGAAAGCAAACAAAGAAAAATAAAAAAAAACAAATTTGAAAAATAGAAAGGACTTTTTTTGACAAAATTAGGGTTTTTTAAATAAAAACAGAACAAAGAAAACATTGTACTACATGGAGAGAAACTTAAAGCATTTCCACTAAATTCAGAAATGGAATCAAGTGTGGTGGTGCTTCCCAGAATTAATGAAAAACTAAAAATTTGGTCACCAATATGACCAAAGACCAATTAGACAATTTCTCAATGAAGTTTCTCTTTTTTCTTGTATCTCTGCTTTGTGTCAAGTTGACAAAGCTAAGCTACACAATGTGTGGGTAGGGTGTTTAGTTCAGGCATTCCAGTGGTCACACAACATATACTCCTAGGTCTTCCTGAACTTTTAGTAGTTCAGAAGCACCTCAACACTTCATCAATTGTTCTCATATATTCATGTGTGGTCTTGTACAAAGTCCTGAAAGAAATGTGTTCACTCAGGTAATGTATAGAAAGAAATCTTGTTAACTACTCAACATGATGACATGCTATAACTACTGAAGGAGTAGTCAGACTCCCGGCCCAGCATCTGTCTGATTTTCCTCAGATGCCCTCTGCTGTGTGCAGTGTTGATTGTCACCCTGGATTCAGAAAATTCCATCAAGAAGGAATGGCAGCCTGCTGTTTTGATTGCACCCCCTGCCCAGAAAATGAGATTTCCAATGAGACAGGTAAGTGTTGACTGCAGGGAGAAATCCTTCAGATTGACTGAATTCTGCTATCCACACTGCACTTTCGAAGGGGCCTGGAAGGGGGCTGCACTGCTGTGTGGTATTCACTAGAAAAGACCCCTTGGACATAGGTTTAAGCCAAATAAAGTCATCATTAGCTGGATATCAACTGCAGTTGATGTTCAGGACTACAGTGTAGCACTGAGCCTTTCTCAGGTTGAGATTTGAAGTAAAGAACCATGTTCTGGGTTGACATACTTCAGTTACCAAGAACAGTGAGCTGAAAGCAGATCCAACAGAAGTTAAAAAGCAGAGTTACTACATTTTGAATCTTTTCCAGAAGTATAAAGACTATGATGGATTAGGCCTTTGCTTCAGTTTGGTAGGTGGTGCTGCTAGGTGGTGAGTTTTATAGTCTGGCTGGTACTTCTATCATGGATTCAGTTTTGCTAGAGAGAGTTTGTGGACCTACTAAGTTCTGTGGCCCTTTTACAGCACAAATAGAATCTATTCCTTTCCTAATTTTATTTTACAAGTATGTGATTAATAATAATGTCCTTATAAATAACAAACTGTGCCTTCACATATACCCTTGACTCACTGTAAAATCATTGTTGGTAGTATTTTGTAAAAGAAAGTGTTTTGAAAAATCAAACAAACCTGTGAGAGAATTCTATACTATACTGTCCAAATGAGTATATCCCTGTAAAGTTACATGTAGACTAGATTGGAGTCATGAGTCTTTCTAAATATTTGGTTATTCATTTATCTTCCTTGAATGTATGTATGTATTCATGTGTTTTTGTGCATGAGATTGTGGAGGCCAAAAGAGTGCATACAAGCCCCTGAACCTTGAGTTACAGACAGGTATAAGCTTCCTCATGGATGCTACGTCCAAACCCTTGTTCTCTGCAAGAGCTGTAAGCACTCTTTTTTTTTCATTTTTCATCATTAAGAAATTTTCTACTCACTCCACATATTATCCATAAACCCCCTCCCTCCTCCCACCCCATCCCTCTTTCCCAAGGCACACCACATCCCCACATCCCTCAAATTGAGTTCCCCACGGGGAGTCAGGGAGCCCAGCACACTGAGCTTAGGCAGGTCCAAGCCCCTTCCCACTGCATCAAGCCTGTGCAAGGTGTCACACCACAGGGGAGTCTTGGCCCTGGAGGAGATTGGAATGGGGAGTCTGCTGGGGGGAGGTATGGGAGTGGGAGGGGGGAGAACAAGGGAATCTGTGGCTGATATGTAAAATTAAATTAAATTATAAAATAAAAAGATATAAGAACAGTTAGCAAGAAGCCTGAGCCATTAGACCAAAAAGTTTAAATAATAAAAAATAAATAAAAAGATTTTTGGGGAGTTGGAGAGATGTCTCAGCAGTTAAAAGCATGTGATGCTCTTCCAGAGGTCCTGTGTTCAATTTCCAGACACCACATGCTGGCTCACAACTTTCCATAATGAGATTCGCTGCCCTCTTCTTGTGTGCAGGCATACATGCAGGCTGAGCACTGAATATATAATAAATAACAAAATCTTTAAAAAAAAAGGATATTTAGGGTCAATGAGAAGATTTAGCAGGTAAATGTCTTGCCACAAATTTGATGACCTGAACTCATTGCAGGAAGCCCATTGAAATGAGATGGAGCCAACCCCTACATGACGCCTTCTTGACAGCTTGCACTTTACACACACACACATACACACACACACACACACATACCATGCACACACATGTGAAAAAATTAACATATTGTAATAAAACTGATTTAAGATAATAAGTATAAAGGGCATTTATATTAATGAATACCAACATAAAATAAACAAAAACTTTATGTTTTTGAATATTTGAATTAGGCATATATAGAGGGTAGTAAGTCCAAACAGGGACAGGTCCCAGTGAAGGCCAACACAGGAATCTGATGCCCTTTGTACTAGAGTTACAGGTAGTAATATGGCACTTCACATGTCCTTGGAACTGGACTTAGCCCCCTGTAAGAGCAGACCACGTTCTTAACAATTAGCCATCTTTCCAGCCCCTTAAAGAACAACAAACAAAAAAAAGGAATCATAGCTGGCCACAAATGCTAGGTTGGTTTTATTCATGAAATGACTGAAAATCCTGGAAGCACATCATTGCTTTCCATTATTATCCACAGTTTACCACAATTACAATCATATTTCACTTACTTGCTGTTGTGGAAATTACAACTTATGAATGGGGTATTACTGTTCACTTCAAATATTTTGTGTTACCACTCTCACTTGGGAGTTCTTATGTTGTCTTGTTCATGCTGTTTTAACAATAACTCCTTCACCATTGAGTACATTAGTAGAACCCAGGTCTTTTGGAGTACACAGAGGTTTCCTAGTGATAACTGAGCTTGCATTACAATCAGGGCTGCATACAAGGATTATTGGAACTCAGGCCTGGGTACTAGCTGTTTGGTAGGGATTATATTTAGTTGTATCTAGTAAGGGGGTGGTCTTTTGCCTCCCCCTTGGAATTGATATCAAAAGCCCTTTGGAATAAAGTTCTGGGCTGGTGGATAAGGATCTAGGCTCCTCTGAGGCTATCCTGTTTTTCTGTCTCTCTCTTCCCTCTATATTTCCATCTAAACCATTTATCCCTCAATCCCCAAACACTCAGGGGGAAAGTCCCCATGGAGGTCTCATGTAGAAAGAAATTAGGGAAGGAAGTAGGTGCTGTGTGTTAACAAAGGTGCTGATAAAAGATACAAGACTTTTGGGAGTTATATATGTATAGAGTGTTCTACCTTAATAGTAGGATTATTTAATTTTATAAACTTTTTAGTGTCCCTGTTCCCTAATGAGGACACAACTAAGGGCATCATATTTAATTAACTTTTCTTGAGAATTTCATACATCATTATAAAAGCTCTCTCTCCCAATTCTCTTCCCATACATCACATGCAACAAAAACTCTCAAACTCATGAGCTCTTTTTCATTTACTGCTTTCACATAATATGCACTTGCACACACACACACAATAGATTCAATGTGGTTTTTGATGATCATGTTGGAATAAAAAAAAAACTATAAGTGTTTCATCCTGGATAAGACCATGTCTCCATCTCTCATGAGGGCATCACTTCTAATTCAGACAGAAAGATTCATGTTATAGTGTATCAATAGGATCTGTGTTTGTTGTTGAAGAAGATAGGTACTGTGAAATTGAAGCATTGCTTTTCAGAAAAGTGTCAATTATATCTTTATCAATAAGGTATGTGGATGTTGTAAAGTTTCCAAAATACACTGACGTGGCCTTTCCAAAAGAAATGTTGAAGTTGCACTAACAATACTTTTGCTTTGTGTTTCAGATATGGATCAATGTATGAAGTGTCCAGAAGACCATTATGCCAATGCAGAGCAGAACCACTGCCTCTACAAAGATGTGACCTTTCTGGCCTTTGATGACCCCTTGGGGATGACTCTGTCCTGTATGGCCTTGTGTTTTTCTGCATTCACCGTTCTGGTTCTTGGGATCTTTGTGAAGCACCAAAACACTCCCATTGTGAAGGCTAATAACCTCACTCTCAGCTACATCCTGCTCATCTCCCTCATCTTCTGTTTCCTCTGTTCCTTGCTCTTCATTGGCCATCCCAACTCAGTCACCTGCATTCTGCAGCAAATAACATATGGAGTTTCATTCACTGTGGCTATTTCCACTGTGTTGGCCAAGACAATTACTGTGGTTTTGGCTTTCAAAGTCACTACTCCTGGAAGAAGGATGAAGTGGCTCCTGGTATCAGGGGCGCCAACCTACCTCATTCCTATCTGCACCACCATCCAAATTATTCTCTGTGCAATCTGGCTGGGAACATCTCCTCCCTCTGTTGACATTGATGCACACTCTGAGCATGGCCACATCATCATTGTGTGCAACAAGGGCTCAGTAACTGCTTTCTATTCTGTCTTAGGATACCTGGGCTCTCTGGCCCTGGGGAGCTTCACTGTGGCTTTCTTGCCCAGGAATCTCCCTGACACATTCAATGAAGCCAAATTCTTGACGTTCAGCATGCTGTTGTTCTGCAGTGTGTGGGTCACATTTCTCCCTGTTTACCACAGCACCAAGGGCAAGGTCATGGTGGCTGTGGAGGTCTTCTCCATCTTAGCCTCCAGTGCTGGCTTGCTGGGATGCATCTTTGTACCCAAGTGCTATATCATTTTGCTAAGACAAGAGAGAAATTCTCTACAAAAGTTAAGAGAAAAAACATTTTCCACAACTCACATGTCATAAATTTTAACTGACAAATGTAATGTTGGTACAGAACCAACTATTAGGATACAATGCAAGGTTATTCATTAGCTAGTGACTCTCACTGTTTCTTCTAATGGTGTTGCTTATCAGTGTCATGTATACTACTTTTATCTATATTGTCTCCCATAAACTTCCACTCAGCCACCTATTGTTACAGGACTTGGCTTTTGGATATTAGTGAAGAGTGGAACTGTTCTCCTTGTCTCTAATATGTAACTCAGAGGTTTCTTTTTGATATCTTAGTGAATGTAAGACTTTAACAGCAATTAATTATTGGGGAAATTGAAGAACATTTGTGACCTCATGTTTGCAGATGAAGGCAACACAATACTACCCCTTGTAGGGGGAAGACTAGAAAATCTTGATGCATCCTGGGAATTAGAGAAGTAGAACTTAGGATTGAACAGGATGTTTCAATAAACAGTTAATGTAGAATATTGCAGATGTTGGAGAGATATCTCAGCAGAAAAACTCATGTACTGCTCTTGTAAATTGGCAGAGTTCAATACACAGACATCATAAAATGTAGTTCACACACACCTGTCACAGTAGCTGCAAGGGATCAAAGCCCTCTTTGGGCCTCCAAGGCCTCTTATACACACACATGCACATAACAATACATTCAACACACATACATATATACAACACAACACAACACAACACACACACACACACACACACACACACACACACACACACACACACACACACACCAGAATCCAAACCTTTTCTGCCTATCACTAGAAAATAAACAGACTTTTATGGGATAATAGTGAAATAAAATACACTAAGATAAAAGAAAAATAACACATTATATTGAACAAAACAAACAAATAGAAGGAAAGTCACAAAATCAGAGACCCACTTGGTTGCACATTCTCAATCCCATTAAAACTGTAAAGTGGTAGCCATTGTCCATACTCAAAGTACCTTATAGGGTAAAATGAGAGAAGAAAAAAATAAGAAGAGAAAACAAAACAAAATGAAACAAAACAAAAAAGATTAAAACAACAAAGAAATAAACAAACAAAAAAAGAAAGCATCTTGAAATGATATTGTGAGACAAGAAACATCCAAAGATGCCACTGAGTTAATTTTCTGTTGGTCATCCACTGTAGCACATGCATTCTATCCTTCAGAATAGTTGAAACTCCAGTGAGACTCCCTTGGTGGAAACTAAGCTTTCATTAGCAGCTGGCTATCAACTGGATATTGCTTCTGGCTTAGGAATGAAGCCTGTGTCCACTTCTCCTTTCAGCTCAAGGACCCCTCACTGGATAGTTTTTTGTCAATCTGACACAAGCTTAAGTCATCTGAGAGGAGAGAACCCCAATTTAGAAAATGTTTTTAAGCTGGCAGTGGTGGTGCACACCTTTAATCCCAGCACTTGGGAGGCATAGGCTGGCAGATGTCTGTGAGTTTGAGGCCAGCCTGGTCTTCAGAGTTAGTTACAGGATAGCCAAGGCTACATAAAGAAACTCTGTCTTAAAGCCTCCCACACTCTTGAAAGAAAATGTCTCCATGAGATCCATTTATAGGGCTTTTTTTTATTCAGTGATTGAATGGGAGGACCCAGCTCAAAGTGGGTGTTGACATACCTACACTGGTGGTCCTGAGTTCTATAAGAAAGTAGACTGGGTAAGGCAGTAAGCAGCACCTCTCCATGGCGTCTTCCTCACTTCCTGTTTGATTTTGGTCCTGGCTTCCTGCAATGATGTACTCAAATGTGAAAGTGTATGCAAAATAAGCCTTTTCCTTTACAGCTTAGTTTTTGGCCATGTTGTTTTATTGTAGCTATAGAAATTCCAACTAAGACAAGTTAGTACCAGCAGTGGGGTCTTGCTTTGACAGACCTGACCATGTTGTTTTGTAGGAGGACTTTGGAGGACTTTGAAACATTGAATAAGAAAATCCATTTAGTGTTTATGGAACAGCAAGCTGTTCTGTAGTAGCTTGGAATATAATAATGTTGAGCACATTATTCAGTGATGCAGAAGAAGGGAACATGGCTTGTGAAATTTCAGAGGGAAGTTTAAAGGCTCTATTGGAGCCATTTGTTATTTTGAATTAAGATTATGTGGTCCTGGTTATCTGGAACTGAATAATCAGCTTTGATTAACAAAATATCTGAACTGCTAAAGTGAAACCTTTGTGTTACTGAGATACTGGATTCTGGTTGACTGGAGTTGAGAAATTAGTGGTGATTAAGAAAAGTCCACAGTGATGGTGGTGCATGTCTTTAATCCCAGCACTCTGGAGGCATAGCCAGGCGCATCTCTGTGAGTTCAAGAACAGCTTGGGCTATAGAGCAAGTTCAAGGACAGGCACCAAAACTACACTAAGAAATGATGTCTCAAAAAAACCAATGGGGGAAAAAAAGAGGAGGCCAGCATTGCTGAGTTGAAATCTTCTGAGAAGTGGTTCCTGAGGGCACATGGGTGCTGTGTCCCAGAGGCAGTTGTATTTCATGCTGGCAGTCAAATTTGGTGGTGTGAGACACCCAGGTGTTACTGATTTTAAAGGCATGATTTGGTCATGGATTCCAGCTGAGGCTTGGCACTGTGAGAATCCAGGAGATGCAATTGGTGAAGGAAGAGGTACACTAGCAGTTGAAGGTCCAAAATTAAAGGAGTCACACAGAGAATTTGAGACGTGGAACCATGAAGAGAGTCTATGAGAGGCATTGATGAAAGTGCAGCCATGTTGCAGCAAAGACCCAGCATTGTGGTTGATGTCTGTAGATGTAACCAATCGTCTTAAAATAAGAAACACATAGACAATACAGAGATGAAAACCAAGAGGTGAAAGCAATAGCTAAGAGCTAAAAACCTTACCCTTCACTGTTGCTGTACCTCCCTGAAAGAGAGTTACTTCCTGTGTCTGTCGTTTTTTATAGAGTTTTTGTTCTGCCTTTTCATTGGTTGTAAATCCAAACCATATGACCTCTTAGTCACTGCCTGTCTGTACAGACCTCCAGGTCTTCTATGGTTGGAATTGAGATTAAAGGTGTGTGTCTCTATTGCTGGCTGTATCCTTGAAAACACAGATCAACTTAGCTTTGCCTACCAAGTGCTGGGATTAAAGGCATGTGCCACCAACCCCCAGCTTATGCTATAGCTTGCTTATATCCCTGACCCTCAAGAAACTTTATTTCTTAACATACAAATCACATTTCAGTACAAATAAAATATCACCATAGATGTCAGTACTGTGGGGTGACTGACAAGAGCAGCAGCAGCTATAGAGTGGAGCCATCCTGAGCCTGGAAGGCAAGCTGTGTGTGCTGCAGAGGATGGAGCTGAAGAAGTGACCCAAGCCCTTTGGAGAAGCCCAGAAGATAGTAAGTGGATCTAGACATTGGAAATGGAACTATTAGACAGTTGGAAAGTGGATTTTATTTGTCAGTAGAGACTTTGCCTAGGGCCTTTCCCTCTAGAGGTAAGGGATTATTTAAGCTAATTTTTAATTTTTTAGGAGCCCACACTTGAGAGATTTCAAATGTTTAAAAGTATTGTTTGGGTTTGAAAACAGACTGGATATGATAAGGGGACTATTTTTTCTGTTTGTTGAGATAGGGTTTCTCTGTGTAGTACTGGCGGGCTTGAAACTCACTCTGTAGATCTGACTGGTTTTGAAAACAGAGGGGTCCATCTGTCTCTGTCTCCTGAGTGCTGGCAGTAAATGTGTGTGCCACCATTTCCACTTCCCAGCAGGACTTCATTTTTTAAAAAGAATTATTTATTATGTATAGTATTCTGCATGCATGTATTTCTGAATGTCAGAAGAAGGCTCCAGCTCTCATTATAGCTGGTGTGAGCCAACATGCAATTGATGGGAGTTGAACTTAGGACCTCTGGAAGATCTGCCAGTACTCTTAACCTCTGAGTGAAATTTTACTGTGTTCCATTGTGGGCCTTTTAAAACTGTGTGACATTTAAAGTTACTTATGTTTTTAAAAATGTGTGTTTATTTTTATTTTATGTGCATTCTTGTTTTGCCTGAATGTTTATCTGAGTCAGGGTATTAGATCCCATGAAACTAAAGTTACAGACATTTGTGAGCTGCCATGTTGGTGCTGGGACTTGAACCTGGGTCCTCAGGAAGAATAACCAGTGCTGTTAAATGCTGAGCCATCTCTCCAGCCCCTACTTAAAATTTAATGTGGGATCTCAGGGATGAATGGGAAAGAAAGGTAACTTTGTGGTATGTATTTGTGTGTCAAGATGATGTGGGGTCAATTGTGCTGGATGGTTTCATAACAACTTGACACATCTGAGTCACCACCTCTAAAGTCATCTGAGAAGAGGGGACATCAATTAAGGAATGCCTTCAGCTCCTAAGACCACAGGGCCTGCTCTTCCACATGAACCAGGCATGGCTGGGTGAGGGGAAGGGGAAGAAGCAAGCTCATGCCCCTCCCTGCTATCACCAGACATATGGGTACTTGGGAGAGCATGTCCTGTGGCAATAGGAATGGGAGAACCATACCTGACTCCCAGTAGCTGCAACCCTATACTTTATGAGAAAAATCACAATGTAGCCAACCTTGTTGGTGTCATTGTGGATGAGCCAGCTTAAAAATTGTGAGCATGGGAGATCTGTCCCAATTATTCATCTGTCTTGAGGTGGCATGGGTGGAGGAGAGTTGCCCTCCTCCCCTATGCCCTTCAATATCTGGGACAAGTGATAGAGCTGACTTTGTGGTCATAGAGTGGGAGAACTATACCTGAACCCCACCAGCTGCATCACTTGGGAGAGCAGGCCTTGGACCTCACCAGTGCAGCACAATGGATCCATCCTTGTTAGTGCAGCTGTGTGTGAGCCAGCCCCAAAGATGAAAACATGGAGCAGTTGTCCCCATTTGACATCTGGTAGACAAATCCTACAGCTTCCCAGGCCCAGACCGAAGGATATGACTTGGCCTGCCCCACTATTCATGCCATCTATGATCTGCTGGAGCTTGTGACGGGACCTGTTCTGTAGACCTAAAGTCTTAAGATTTCTAAAACATAGGGCAACAAAAAGATATCCAGGAGGATCCCTAGTGAGGGCCCATCATTGATAAGATAGTAGAAACCAAAGGCCTCGATTCAGACCAATGACTCTTTGCAATGAACACTTGAAAGTAAAGATAAATGCACAAAGGGGTTTACTGCATGTATCACTGTCTCACACTGCAGCTTCCATGATGAGATTAAAACATTTTCCCTTATTTTATTTTATTCCATTTTCCCTTTTTTCTCTTACACACACACACACACACACACACACACACACACACACACACACACACACACACTATTTGAATGGACCAGGCAAATGAACAAAGTGGGTTTCCATGAAAATGTGGGAAGTGCATCATGGGAAGTCCTGGGGCTTTAGCGACACATGAGGCATCATCTTCCTCTTTTAGGGACCCTGTGTGTATAAGAGTGTTTGCCAGTCTCCACCTTCTTTATGGATTATTATTTACTCTTGTCTTCCTGACTTATCTGGCTCTCTCAGACATGGCTAAAAAAGTCCTGGTTCACATACAGCCATCACACAAACCAGATCTCAACCTGAGTGCCAAGGGTCTTGTTGATTCCACTGGAGTCCTGGATACAGAGAAGCCTCCACCTCAATGGCTGCAAATGGCCTTCCTGGATTGTAGGTCTTTTCCAGTCTGTATGAGTTGAAGGAATATGCACTAATTTAGCAAAAGGTGAAGGACTATGGGGAAGTGACAAGATAAAGGCTGACTGGATGTTTAGAGTAACACAGAGAAGTGAGTACAGAATCAGTAGGACTAGTTACATCTGGGGATTTGACATAGGGCACCATAATTTATAGAGAGTCTCCAGGTATTGACTGTAAATTGGTTGTTATGCTTGACATTTGGTGTTGGGATATAAAATGAGGTCTTAAGTTTGCAATAACTTAGTATGTAGCTCATTATTCAGTGATCTGGTATAGTATAAGTTTTATGCATAGTTACATTGAATGTGAATAATTTGATTTTCTTCACAATAAAATCCTATAAGAACTCATTATAAATTGGGGAAATGTCTCAAGGGCTTCAGTAAAAAAAAACACTATACTGACACAAATTTGTTATACTGAATGTCAAATTTATAAAAATTTTAAGAATATATACATGTAAAATGCTTGAATCTTTTCATCAGCATATGTAATTGACAGGATAGATACAACTTTTTTGGAATAATCTAGGGTTCAAATTAATAAAATGTTTAAATGATCCAAGTGGAAGAACTTCCAAATTAGCATTTCATCAGCAAATGAAATCAATAACACAAAAGTAATAGTGAATGTAAAAGATGGACAGAACATGCAAGCTATATCTGAACATGAATAAGAGGATAGATGCAAAATTCATTTAGCCTAATATGATTACTTAAAGAAATAATAGCCTATGGTATCAAATGGCAAATTATGACTTTTATGTGAGTATTCAGACAGTGAAGAACAATCATGCTTCAAAACTCTTTAATTTAAGAAATATGGGAACTAGGTTTAAGGTTTGTTCTTCTAGCATATGTTATAACCCTATTGTGATGAAGTGAGTTCCTTTCTGGTTTTAATAGTATTATGTAGCACTTGGGAACAAAGATGATGCCTAAGAGTAATGAACTAGAAGCCAAGATAGAGAGGACTTCCATAGCCACCATGACCTTCCCCTTAGTGCTATGGTAGACAGAGAGGAAGCTGACCCAGACACTACAGAACACCAGCATGCTAAAAACCAGGAATTTGGCTTCATTGAATGTGTCAGGCAGATTCCTTGAACAAAAAGTCATAAGGTAGCTGCCTATAGTCAGTGTTCCCAGGTATCCCGGGATGCAGTAGAAAGCAATAGCTGAGCCTTTGTTGCAAATGATGATAATGTGTCCATGTTCTGAAAGGATATCTTTGTCAATAAATGGAGGAGAGGTTGCCAGCCAGATTCCAATGAGAACAACTTGCAGTAAGGTGCAGATGGGAATGATGAAATTGAGGGCCCTTGCTATCAGCAGCCACCTCCTTATTTTTCATGGAGCAGTGATCTTGAATTCTATAAGTACAGTGAGAGTTTTGGCCATTACAGTGGAAAGAGTCACAGTGAACAGAAGTCCAAATGTGTTCTACTGCAGGATACAGGTAACTGTGCTAGAATGGCCAATGTAAAGCAAGGGACAGAGAAAAGAGAGAATGCGAATGATGAGCAGGTCATAACTGAGATGCCAGTTATTGGCCTTGACAATAGAAGTGTCTCTATGTTTCAGAAATACCCCAAGAATGACAGCTGTGAGTGAGGAAAATCCCAAGGACATGATGCTGAATATCTTCCTGAAGGGATCTTCAAAGGCCAGAAATGTCACAGTCTTATGTTGGCAGTGGCTCTTCTCATTATTTGCATACTGTCTTTCTGGACATTTCACACACTGATTCACATCTAACAGAAGTGCATGTGATCATGAATGCATACACAGGTTTCCCCTTTTATTCTAAATCACTTCCCTGCTCCAGAACTTTGCAATGTTGTCTGACACGTCTTACTTTGTTTCACATAAAATGCAAAAGGATTAAACTCTATGATGATATTTTACTTGTGCTGAAATGTGATTTTATTTGTATGTTAATAAAGTTGTCTAGGGGTTAGAGCTAATAGCAAGCCATAGCAGAAGTCTGGCAGTGGTTAACACATGCCCTTAACCCTGATCAAATGACAGGCAGATCTCTGTGTGTTCAAGGATACAGCCAGCATGGAGACAAGACACACGCCTTGAATCTCAATACCAACCATAGAGACCTGGAGGTCTATATAGTCAGGCAGTGATGAGGAGGTCATGTGGTTGGGTTTATAACCAATGAGAAGGCAGAACAGAAAGTCTGTAAAAAGACAGATAGACAGGAAGTAGGCCTCTTTCTCAGGCGAAGGACAGCAGCGGCAATGAAGGATAAGAAAGGGTTTTTAGTCTCAGCTCTTAGATTTTGCTCTGACCTCTTGGGCTTTTAACTCTGCATTTGGCTCTGTGTTTCTTATTTAATAAGACTGTTGCATCTACAGTTGGTGCCCATGTGGCAAGAATTCATTAAAACCTGCTTGGCTTGGTGACCCAGCCCAGCCGGGTTTCCGCCCTCAGCTGGCCTGGCTCCCCATATCCAGCCAGCTGGGACCAGGCCCGAGGCCTGACTGACCACAGTTACAAGCGGTTACCCACATCTGGAGCTACTTGCAGCCAGATTGATAACTCAAGCGACTCAGGTTTTTTTTTTTTTTTTTTTTTAAAGCAGGTGATAAGAACAACACAGTCCCTGCTGGAGCTACTGTTTGGGTGCACTGTAGTTGCAGCAGCTACATGCAACTGCAGATAGAGCTGCTTTCAGCCAAAATGGCAACACATGTGGGCAGAGCTTAAGGAAGCTGGAGGCCAGGTTTGACTCGGCTCAAGCGGGAACAGGTGGCTGGATTTAAGCTTTTAGCCAAAACTCGTAGCTTTTCTTTCTTTTCTTTTCTTTTCTTTTCTTTTCTTTTCTTTTCTTTTCTTTCTTTCTTTCTTTCTCTCTCTCTCTCTCTCTCTCTCTCTCTCTCTCTCTCTCTCTCTCTGTTTCTTTGGATTCCCACCTTGGATGCTAGGTAGCTGTTTGAAATTCTCTCGGATTTCTACTGTTCTACACAGACTAAGTAAGTCAATTAAGATAGCAGATATTTTAAAGAAAAAACTATTTAAAAGAGAATAAAAATTCCCACATTAAAAAATGGGTAATATGTGTACATTAGAAGAAAATTGAACTTTGTGTGATAAAATTTTAGGCAGTCTGAAAATGGAATAACTATATAAGAAGATTAATGATGATGGGATTATGCATATTATTACTTTCCTTATCCTTATTTTACTATTTAAAAAGATAGTCAATTTAAGTGCCAGGATAAAAGCTTTAGAAAAACCTGTTAAACCTTTTAAAATGAATTATAGAGAAATTCAGATTCAGACAGCAGAAAATAATGGTGAAATTGTTTCAGTATTGGATTATAAGGTTACAAAGAGAAAGCCTGTTTTCACACAATCACCCTTAATTTATCTGGTGACCATACAGCAGGTATCTGGTCAAGTGAATGCACAAAATATTTGGACTCCAATTGAAATGTTAGATTTACAAAGGTTTAAGGAGACAGTACTATCTTATGGCATGCATTCCCCATTTGTAAAGCAAATGTTAAACTACTGGTCAATTTATAGTAAGATTATACCACAGGACTGGCGAGAGTTGGTAAATGCTGTTTTGGAACCCGGGGCACAGCTACATTGGCAAATGTGGTTGAAAGAGGAAGCTAAAAACATAGAAAAAAATGAAGGGATAGAGGTATACACATCTTCCAGGATCAGCTTGTTGGAGAAGGCCAATATGTGGCAATACAAACACAATGTTTATATGATAACCAAATCATAATTCTGTGTCGAATGGCAGCATTGACTGCATGGGACATAGTTGAGGAACCAGGAAAGAAAATTGAGTCATTTACAAAGGTTGTACAGGGCCCAAAATAGTCCTTCATGGATTTCTTCCAAAGACTGACCTCAGCAGTAAAAAGAATGGTCCCAAATTCAGAAGCTAGCAAGATAATAATTGAATCTTTGGCTTTTGAGAATGCAAATGCAGCATTCAACAGAATAATCAGGCCTTTAAAGGCCAGATATGCACCCATGGAAGATTGTATTAGAGACACATTTATTGTTGAGGCTCATGACCATGATGATATGTGGATAGGAGAAGCAATTTCGAGAGGTTTGAGGAATGTTAGATGGTTTGGATGGGGAAATCAAAAACACTGGAAAAGGGACTGTAAGCAGGGCATTCCTAGAAACAATGTTTCTTCAAGGAACAATGGCAACAGAATGCCTCTTCCTTATGGAGTATGCAGAAGTTGTGGTAAGGGAAACCAATGTAGTTCAACAAGAGACAGACTAGGTAATACTTTGCCTCAGTCTTTGGAAAAATCTCAGAGGGGCCTCAGGCAGGCCTCCACAGGAAATCCAGTTCAGAACTTTCCTGCACTCATAGAGCAAACCCCTACTCAGAGCAATTAAATAAACAAAATCCTATTGGAATAAACCAGCCTGCTCGGTCTGATGAAACAGCTGAGTAGAGAGAAAATAAAATTCAAGAGAAATCATAAAGAAAAATATTTTTGCAAACTTCTTTAAATGAACAAAGACTAAAATTAACATATAAATATAAATGGTGTTTTGTTGTATGGTCTGGTAGACACAGGTGCTGATGTGACCACAATTGCATCAGAATTTTGGCATCAAACTTGGCCTCTTCAGGAGGTAAACATTCAACTGTTAGGAATTGGAACATTATATCAAGTGAAACACAGTGCAAGATGGCTCCAATGTATAGGTCCAGAAGGACAGAGAGGAAAAGAAAAACCATATGTGGCTACCATAGCAATGAATCTGTGGGGTTGAGACCTGCTACAACAATGAAATACTCAGATTAACATCCTTCCAACCTCAGAAACAAATCATAAACTAGTACATGTTTCTGAGAGAAATATTAGAAGATATTATTCTAAAAAGTGGTCACCAGCCATCCAGATTGTACAAGAACAGGGCACAACTGATGACCTTCCAAAGATACCAACAGCTCTGCCTTTAAAATGGTTAATAGTGAAGCCTGTATGGGTTCATCAATGGCTTTTAACAACTGAGAAACTCCAGGCTTTAGAAGAGCTGGTAGAAGAGCAGTTAAATGCTCAGCATATTAAAGAATTAAGAGAGCCCTTGGAATTCTCCTGTATTTGTTATTAAAAAGAAGTCTGGTAAATGGAGAGTGGTAACAGACCTTAGAGCAATTAACAAAGTAATCCAGTCAAAGGGCTCTCTACAATCTGGAATTTCTTTGCATACTCTGTTACCAAAAAGATGGCTTCTTATAATTATTGATTTAAAAGACTGTTTCTCTTATATACCCTTACAAGTAAAAGGCAGAGAAAGATTTGCCTTCATGGTGCCTACTTATGATAATTCTCAACAAGTTAAGAGATATCAATGGTGGGTCCTCCCACAGGAAATGTTGAATAGCCTAACCCTGTACCAATATTTTGTACAATAGACATTGGAAGTGATACTTAAAACATTTCCTAAATCTATAATTTATCATTATATGGATGATATATTACTAGAAGACTCAAATGCAGATACTTTAGAAAGAATGTTTGAAGAAGTAAAGACAATTTTGCCTTGCTGGGGGTTACAAATTGCTACTGAAAAGATACAAAGAGTAGATTCTATTAATTATTTAGGACATAAAATAGGTCTACAAAAAAATTAGACCCCAAAAGGTACAAATTAGGAGAGATCGATTACAGACTCTTAATGACTTTTAAAGATTATTTGGAGACATTTCTCATCTACAAACTAATGTTGGGATAAAAAATGATGAACTGAATAATTTGTTCAAAACCTTAGAAGGTAACAAGGACTTTGTCCAAGAGAATATTCACCTGAGGCTGAGAAAGAATTGGCCTTGGTAGAAGAAAGTACAAGAAGGATATGTGGATTGTATCCATCCAAAGCTGGATTGCATTTTGCTTATTTTACCCTCTAGGCATTCTCCTACAGGAATATTAATGCAGAGGGAAGATATTATTTTGGAATTAATACTTTTTACTAAATGAATTGAATAAAAATTAAAAACTTATGTGGAAAAAAATCTCTGACTTGATTTGGAAAGGAAAATTGAGATTTTGTATATTGGCAGGAATAGACCCAGCAGAAATTGTTGTACCTTTAAGTAAGGAGGACATTTAAAAAAATATGGGCAGAAAGTGAACCTTGGCAAAAAGCTTGCAGTATTTTTTGGAGAAATTTACTGCAAATATCCCAAAATTGATAGAATTGATCTTATTAAGAGATATGATTGGATTTTGCCTCGAATTGTACAGGAAAAACCCATATCTGGAGTTCATACATTTTATACGAAATGCCAAAAAACAAGGAGAGGCAGATTACAAATCAGAAAATTTAAGTAAAGTGGTTTGAAGTCCTTATAATTCAGTTCAAAAAATTGGAATTTTATGCTATTCTGTTGATATTAATGGATTTTACAATATAAAGCATATTATAGGTATACCACATAATCCTAACAGCCAAGCAGTTATAGAAAGATCAAACAGAACTCTAAAGAATAGGCTAAATAAACAGAAAGAGGTAGCAAAAAACCCCAGAATTAGACTGCATATTGCTCTATTAACTTTGAATTTTCTCAGTGCCAATGAGAAAGGAACAACAGATGCACAGAGACATTGGATAATATAAAAAACTACAGAATTAAATCAGCCTATATACTTCAAGGATAGGCTGACCTCAGAATGAAAACTAAGACATGTGTTAACTTCACATGAAGTTTTGCTTTTGTTTCTACAGGAGAAGATAAACTATGGATAACATCAAAATTGATAATGTTTTGATTTGAACAAGAGAGATCTCTTAATTAGAGGAGGTGATAGTTCATCAACCAGCATGAACATCCAATTTAAACTAACTTATACCAGTAACACATGCCTTTTCATTTAATCAGATAATAACTTGCTGAAAGGGAACCTCCCCAAAATTAGTCTTAGGGAAAGATTATTGTTTTTGTCTTTTAGGAGAATGAAGGTTAAGGAATCTGAAGAACACTGGACAAATGAGGCAACTGAAGAAAAAGGGCAAATCATCTGTCCCAGGAAAAACAGTAAAATGGCCCGTTGGTATATCATCTACAAAATTTCATAAGTCTTCCTAAATGTTTGTTTCTGCTGTACTCTAAAGACATTTAACACTATTGGTCTTCTTGTAGTCCCAGGTCAATTAAAATTTAAAGCTGGCTCTGGAATTGGAGAATGGCTCTATCCTTCTTTAATCTCAAGCATGTTGTTAAAAGGAAAATGCAGACTCTCTGTATCATGCCAGAAGAAAGATCCATCTTCTGATATGAGACAGGAGAAAAACCAAATCAATTAAAGGACTATTCTATTACTACTAATCTCAGTTCTTTGATTCTATTCTGATTCTTTACATTTTTTCTTAAAGTATGAATTTTATATCAAAATTTACAAGATATATATATATATATAATTTTAAACTTTGTTAAGATATCAATGGCCATATAGAGTACATCCAATTCTAGAAAAAAAGGCTTTAATTAGCTGCTTATACATGTTTTTGTGTTTGAGTCTTTATCAGTTTTCTGCAGGAAATCACGGCCAGGCCTAACATCAACTGAAATCTCCAGGAAGAAGATGGTGCCCCACAAAAACAATTATTCCATGTGGACAATAATAATATCACTAAGCTGACAAACATCATATACAGATCAGCTTTGGACTACAAAGTGCTCAGAGCAATTTTGAGATGGCTAGCTGAGATAATCCATTTTCAAAGAATACTTGAATAAGAACTCGAGATAAGCCCTGAACTTTGGCATTATTCTCAGACTGGACAACAAAGGATATAGCTACCTTTCCTAGAATTTGACAATTAACCCAAATTTTTTTTCTTTTCAGAAAAAGATACATTTGACCATATCCACCAGGAAGCAATTTTATTAATATGACACCCACATTCCCAAAGATGTTGTGTATGGCACGGGGTTCTTTTGTCTTTTAGTGGGTTTTGGGTCTGTGATAATTTTTATTGTTTAGGAGGGCTGGTTACAAGTTGTTGTTAAGGGTTAGAAAAAGAGCTAAGCAAGGAGATTAGATTTAAGTTTCTTGTCTGAAAAATGATACATACAAATGATAGAATAGAGGGTAAATTATTGAATCTACTTGGAAAAGTAAAGAGAAGATATAGATATGATATAGATAAAAAGAAAGATTATTTAATCTACTCTTAAAAACAATTACTAGTTTTAAATACTTTACATTGTTACATTGGATTGGATTTTTGTGTATTGTATACAAATTACATATATATATATATATATATATATATATATATATACATACATATATATATATATATATAGAGAGAGAGAGAGATTGATATTGTTAGAAAATGCTATATGTAACAAGCCAGTAAGCAGCATTCCTCCACGGTCTCTGCTTCAGTTCTTGTCTCCAGGTTCTTGTCCTGAGTGCTGCCCTGACTTCCATCAGCAATGGACTGGAACTGAAGCTGACTGGTCCCAGAACAAGATGGCAGAGACAAGCAGACGCAGGTAGGCCTGTGGCAGTGGCCCACAGAGGTAGACAGGCCCGGCGGCTGCAGTCGACAGGAACATTCAGGCCCAGCGGCAGCCAGCAGAGACATTCAGGCCTAGCAGCGGCCCACAGAGGTGAACAGGCCCGGCGGCGGCCCACAGAGGTAGACAGACCATGCGGCGGAGACAGCAGACGTAGGTGGGTCCGTGGCGGCGACCCGCGGAGGTGGACAAGCCCAGTGGCAGCGGACGACAGGAACATACAGGCCCAGTAGCAGCCATCAGAGACATACAGGCCTGATGGCGGCCCACAGAGGTGGATGGGCCCGGCAGTAGTGACAAGCAGAGGTAGGTAGGCCCATGGCGGCAGCCGGCAGAGACATACAGGCCCGTTGGCGACCCGCAGAGGCTGACAGACCCAGCGGCACCTGACAGGGACATACAGGCCCAGCAGTGGAGACAAGGGGACACAGGTTTGCCTGTGGCAGCGGCCGCAGGGGTGGACAGGCCCAGGGATGGAGATGGGTAGACGCAGCTTGGAATGGGGATGGCCCTAGCCCCAACACCTGGGGAAGAGGCTGTCTCCATGGGTCGGAACCGGGGCGAGTCTGGGCACTCTGTCTGGGGACAACCCAGGGCCCAACTGCTGATCCTGTGAAACCTCACAACTTGGAGGTGTTGGTGAGACTACCCTGCTCAGCTGAAACCCAATTGGGAAAGGATTCAGATGCCTACAATTTGAAGTCTGAAGAAAGAAGATCAGCTGAGGAGTTGACAAATGAACAAAACGTGACCTGAGAACACAGAAGAAGGCTCTACCCAGCCACTAAACCAGATCACCAGAATTATAAGTATATAATTCACCGACTGAAATCAGCTGTCCCTGAAGAAACAGCCCAATAGCACCAATTTAACCAAGAACCCCTACTAAAACAAGACTAAAAATTAGAACAAGAGACGCACTCTCATACACAGACACCACCTGTACCACACAGAGGAAAAGATGAGTAGACGCCAGTGCAAAAATACAGGCAACAACATAAAGACCTATATGGCAACATCAGAAGGTAGTGATTCTACCCCTGCAAGACCTAAACATATCATGACAGAAGAAACAGAAGAAATGAACCCTAAAAATGACTTTAAGAAGATGATAGCAGCCCTTAAAGAAGAAATAAAACATTCCCTCAAAGAGGAAATAAAAACTTTCCTTAAAGAGGACATGAAAAACTACCTTAAAGAGGAAATAAAAACTTTCCTTAAAGAGGAAATGGAAAACTCTCTTAAAGAGGAAATAAAAACTTCCCTTAAAGAGGAAATGAAAAACTCCATTAAAGAGGAAATAAAAAACTCCCTTAAAGAAATGGAAGAAAAAATGAACAAAAAATGGGAAGAAATTAAATCAAGCCAAGAAAAAGCAATTAAACAGATGAAAGAAACATTCCAAGATCTGAAAAATGAATTTGAGACAATAAAGAAAACACATGCTGAGGGAATGCTGGAAATAGAAATCCTGACTAAATGAACAGGAACTACAGAAACAAGCATAACCAACCGATTGCAAGAGATGGAACAAAGAATCTCTGACACTGAAGACACGATAGAGAAAATAGATATGTCAGTCAAAGAAAACATTAAAGACAAAAAAGTCGTAACACAAAACGTCCAGGAAATTTGGGACACCATGAAAAGACCAAACCTAAGAATAATAGGGATAGAAGGAGAATAATACCAACTCAAAGGCACAGAAAATATATTTAACAAAATCATAGAAGAAAACTTTCCTAACCTAAAGAAAGAAATACCTATGAAGATACAAGAAGCTTACAGAACACCGAATAGGCTGGATCCAAAAAAAAAGTCCCCTCGCCACATAATAATCAAAACACTAAACACACAGAACAAAGAAAAAATATTAAGAGCTGCAAAGGAAAAAGACCAAGTAACATATAAAGGCAAACCCATCAGAATAACACCAGACTACTCAATAGAGACTATGAAAGCTAGAAGATCATGGACAAATCTCATGCAGACACTAAGAGACCATGGATGCCAACCCAGACTATTATACCCAGCAAAACTCTCAACCACCATAGGCAGAGTAAACAAAATATTCCAGGATAAAACCAGATTTAATCAATACCTGTCCACAAACCCAGCCCTACAGAAAGCACTAGAAGGGAAAATTCAACCCAAAGAAGCTAAACACATCCATGAAAAATCAAGCAATAGATAATCCCACACCAACATACACCACAGAAGGACAACACAACACAACCACAAAAAATAACAGGAATTAACAATCACTGGTCATTAATATCCATCAATATCAATAGTCTCACCTCACCTATTAAAAGACATAGGCTAACAGAATGGTAAGAAAACAGAACCCATCCATCTGCTGCATACAAGAAACACACCTTAACTTCAAAGACAGACACTACCTCTGAGTAAAGGGCTGGGAAAAGGCTTTCCAAGCAAATGGACCTAAGAAACAAGCTGGTGTAGCTATCCTAATATCTAGAGAAAAAGGATGTTTCAAAAGAGAAGAACTCTTGTGGCAATGCCTCAGTGGTCCAGGTAACTACCAGAACTTGGAAATCTGCGACGGAGACTAAGGCAGCAGAGATGAAACACATAGATGTACATACAGGAAATAATAAAGAAAAAGTCAGTAAAGCCAAGAAGAACAAAAGAAAGGTGGATGCTGAAGCCCATCCATAAGATGAGCCTGTGAACGAGGAACCAGTGACAAAAAAGAAAAAAAAAGATGGAAAGCAAATCCAAAAATAGTACCGAGGTGCCAAAGGATGACAGCAAGACGGAGGAGACTAAGGGGGACAATAAAAAGCAAAATACTTCCATTAAAAAAGGTGCAAAGAAGGAACCTCAAAAAGGTAGGTCAAGTGAGGACAGCAGACCTGCTCAGGAGATGCAGAAGGAGACACAGAAGGAGACAGCTCCGGCAGAGCCTCCTTCCATGGAGCTGGCTCAGGAGGAGGTCTATTCTGGTCCTGTGCTCACTCAGGTGGTGGTCACCCCTACAGGCTCTACTCAGCCCGGGTTTCCTTCTCCCATGGATATTGCTCAGACTGGGCCTGCTCAGCTGGAGCTGCCTTCTCCCCTGGGGCCTCCTCAGAGGGAGCCCCCTCCTCCCCTGGAGCCTGCTCAGAGGGAGCTGCCTTCTCCCCTGGAGCTTCCTTAGTGGCAGTTGCCTTCTCCCATGGAGCCTCCAGGGATGGAACGGCCTCTTCCCATGGAGCTTGCTCAGATGGAACAGCCTCCTCCCATGGAGCCTGATCAGATGGAGCCTCCTCCTCCTATGGAGCCTGCTCAGAGGGAGACGCCTCCTCCCATGGAGCCTGATCAGATGGAGCTGCCTCCTCCCATGGAGTCTCAGCGGGGACATTGTCAGAAGAGGCTGCTTTGTCCTTTGGACCATGCTCAGGTGGAGGTTGCTCAGACAGGGCCTCCTCACATGGGATCTGTTCAGAAAGAGCCTCCTGCTGTCATGGAGCCACCTCTTCAAGTGAAACCAGTCACCAAAAGGTATTCTCCCCGAAAAGAGAGTACCAAGGAGAAGTCGGGCATTCGGAGTGAGGTGGTGCAGCAGGAGCAAGTCCTTATTGAAGTTGGCTTGGTGCCTGTTAGATATAACCAGCTTCTGAAGGGAAGCAGGCATGCACAGGATCTTCCAAAGGGAAACCCAAGAAGAGACGAGACATATAAGGACCAAGAAATTGGCTCTGATGGGGAAGGAAATAAAATGGCCCTTCTCAAGAAAGTGGGAACAGAGGAAGCTGGCAAGAGTCTAGCTACGCTTGCTGCTCCCAAGGAATCTACCAGTGTCTTATCCTCAGAACAAAACTTAAATGGGTCAGATGGTGAAACGTTACATTCTAAGTGTCAGACTGGTTCAGCTGGGCTTTGCGAAATGGAAGTGGACACTGAGCAGAACCCAGACTGTGTCCCTGTGAAAGCCTCAGCACCCGAACCAGCGTCACCATTGCCTCCTGTCCCATCACCAACCGTAACGGCCTCGCCTCCTATCACGTTGGCTGAAAATGAGTCACCGGACATTGATGAAAACGAAAGCATCCACAGCCATGATGGAAGTGACCTGAGTGATAATATGTCCGAGGGAAGTGATGATTCTGGGATGCATGGGGCTTGGCCAGTGCCACAAGAAGCAAGTTCAAAAAGTGGGAAGGAGGGGTTGGCAGTTAAAATAACCGAGGGAGAGTTTATTTGTATTTTCTGTGATTGGTCTTTCAGAAAGGAAAAGGATTACAGCAAGCACCTCAATCGCCATCTGGTTAATGTATACTTCCTTGAAAAAGCAGCCGAGGGGCAGGAGTAGTGAGCAGGCTGGTGGAGGGCGGCTCGTCACAGTTTGTAAGCAATGCCTCACTTTTAGTTTAAGGCAGTAGACACACACAAGCTCGCTTTAATTAGTGTCCAGTGCTGATATTTAAGTGACATTATTTCCTTAGGACTGTATGTGTTACCTAGTAACTTGAAAAACCTTAGCAAATCCTAGGGAGTTAATGTAAGAAAACAGATACTTAATCTGTTAGCTTGTGCAGTGCAGTGAAGAAAGGCAGGATGGTAGGTGACATTCTCCGGCATGTCTACCTGTGTGGAACCCATCGGGTGTTCTGCCCTTTTCACTTCACTTGCTATTTTTAGTTCCTTGTTTAGGCTGATAAAAATTGGCGTAGCAAATTACTTGAAGAATTTGCCTGCTTTATATAAGTAAAGTTAGCACTTTAAGGTTTCTTTAGAGATGAGAAAAGACATTTAAATTGAAGAAAAATTCTTTTAACAGTGGACATTGTATCTGTCCAGGCTTCAGATTTTGACAGTTGATGAAAGATATGACAAGCATTAATGTGTGGGTGAAAAGTTTGGTGAAATTCTGAGTGAAGTTTTAGTTAAAGTTGGTTGAATTTGGGATTGACTGGGAAGCCAAAGATTTAAAAAGCAGAAGATTCTCTCAAGACACAAGTTGTGAGATAATAGTGTGTTTTTTGTGTGTGAATAATTTGTAAATGTTGAATTCTAGGCTCCGACAATCATTGTCAGTGCAGATCAAGCTGCAAGTATTTATGTTTTAAAACTTAAATTATAAAGCTAGTTACATCGTTCTAACAACTTGTTTTAATGTTTATGAGCATATTTTATCTACATTACCTTTTCAGGATGTTGATAAAGATGCATCACAAGCACAGGCTGGAGGCTGGGGGCTAGATTGTTTTGAGGAAGAGGTCTTGGTGGACTCTTTCATAGAGCAAAGGGAAGCAATGCCTTAGAAATGAGCTAAGTTTTAATCTAGTCTTTAAGACTAGAAGTCAAAAACAAAAATATTAAGGAAAGGAAAACCTAATTGATCTTTGAAGTATTGTTATGTGGAATTGAGTGGGACTTTTGAGGCCTTTTTTCCAGCAAACAAGGACTTGGTTGTCAGGCCTATATTAGGCCTAAACCTTGGTGCCATGTAGTTGTACTTAAATCATTTCAATGGAAAGTGTCTTAGTGATTGGAACTTCTAGTGCAGTTTGGAGTTCTTCCATTTGAAAAATGTGATATTTGCATGGGATTGTTTGAATCTTGTTTTCTAGTCCCTCCCCATCACCAACCTCATAGTCTGAAGGTAGATTTTTCTCTTGATAAAGGAACAAAAAAGTGAACATCTTGTTTGTAAATAGGTATCTAGTAACTAGTGGTAAACTTGAAATGGTAGAATTCTTTAAAGCCTAATTCTAGGTAGCCTTAGGAAAATGCATCTTAATTATTTTTGAACCTGTATTCACCTTGTTTTTTTCAAATATCTTAAGTTATATTTTCTTTTTCAGAGCTGCTTCTTATTTGGGGCTACTTTTTTTATTTTAAAAATTGAGGTGTAATTCATAAAAGGGTATATTGTTTTGATGAGACTTTTTACAACTGTGGCTGGATGTCTTTCTTTAGTCTTCCAAGAAGGGCCATTTTACTTTTTTAGAGTTACTTTTTAAAGTCATGAGATCAACAACTTGGGACTACTATGCATGTAAGTGCTAATGCAAATTAAAGCCCAAGTTGACCTCCAGCAGCAGTTCATTCTATGTTGACAGTGAGAGAACACTTTGCCTGTTAGGATACTGTTACTCATGGACTGAAATGCGGAAGAATCCCCTCCTCCTATTTTGTTTTTTGCAAAAATCAAGGTATATTCTAGGGTTTCCTGGTTGACCTCAACAGATAAACTGAGATGATAGTCTTAGTTCAGAAATGATCTGAATGTAGATTTACAGTCTACGCGTACAGCTGGCTAAGTGAGATCACTTTCACAGTTCTGCATGTATCCCATCGGCTCCCCATTAGTCACTGAACTCTTAAAACTGGTATTGTAACATTATCACAATGTTTTGCACCAATTTTATAAACTTTACAGTGCAATATGTGTTCCTTTTCTGAGGCAAACCAAAGGTATATTTCTCAAGGTTCTGCTGCTATCAGCAGCGTTGATGGAGGATTTTTTATGCATTTGTAATAGATAGAAATAAACCAGAAAAAAAAGAAGAAAAAAAAGTGGTGGAGGAAAAGGTAAACACTGAAAGAATACTCAAAAGGGCTGAGAGTTGCAAACACCAAGACTGGCTTTGCATAGTAAATGGAATAGAACAGCTCTGAACTATAGCTTACCTTTCCTGGTTTGTTCTGACAGAATGATTGAATGCTTTTGTACAAAAATCAGAGCCTTAAAATCAAGGATTTGGTGAGATTGTAAAATGGTGTGCCACTTTGGCAAAACAGTTTGATGGTTGGTCAAAATGCAAAACATTGTTACTCTGTTACTCAACAATTCTACCTTTAGGAATATATCCTCAAACTACTGAAAATGTGCACCTATGAAACATGTACATGAAGGTTTACAGCAGTGTGTTGCTAATAGTAAAAAAGTTAAAACAACTCAAATAGCTATCAAATACTGTAGAGAAATAAAATGTGGCTTATTCATACAATAGAATATTATTAAGACATAAAAATGAATGAGAAACTGACAGATTAAATGACTTTGGTGAACCTTCATAATTTCATTTGTAGATCTTTCCATTTCTAATTTATAAATACATTTGGGGTTATAAATTATATATATACTGTCTCCTGTCAACATTGTATACTTCTATTTGATGATTTCTGTGTCAAACATTATATAGAAATGTTTCCAAGTATTTTCTGTATTAACTGTGAATGAATAGAACAAAATAAATTGCCTGTGATGGAAAAAAAAAAGAAAATGCTATATGTATATTTCTAATCTTGTTCAAGATATTGTACTTATATCATTCATTTAACAATGTAATGCAATTTGCTGATCCTTGAATGTTATTACTACCAACTATTAGAATACAAAGAAATGAAAGTTAGTAGTTAGACATAATTGAACTTGTAGTCATATTAGATGTGTTTTCAAGATTGAGCCGATATATTCTAGATAGACAGGTCATATCAAACGCTTCATAGATCTATAGAATATGGCACTTAAAACGTTTTAATAACTTAGAAAATTTTTCTTTTTTTTTGTTATGACTATGAGATATGTCAGCTCCTAGCAGTACCAATCTACTTCAGGGAAAATATGGGCATTGAAGAAACTGCATATGGAGTTAACTTTCATTCTCGCAAAAGTTAGCCACTGAACAACAAAGTATGCTCAAATCGACTGCTGACAAACAGGACAACATGGACAGACAGGACATGAAACAAAGGTCTACCAATTCCTGCCATGACAAGTGTGGTTGTAGCTTTAGCAACAGACATCCTCTGAGGTCGGGACAATATGGTACCATCTCTGAAGTGGCCATTGCAATTTGGAAAAGGTACAGTGCCCTTTACTTCGAAGGCAGCTGAACTGGCAGTGGACTCATGCCTTCTGATGTGCAGTGGAACAGCAGCTGAAACAGTTGTTCCTGAAGAGTAACTACACTGACAGAGTCTAACCTCTCAATGGTAGCCTGGCATTTAACCGAGCAATGTGTACAAGAATGGGAGGCTGAGATGAAGCCACAAACACACACAGCCAAGAAGAATGGACAGCTGAATTTTAAAAAAATCAATAATTACCAGAATTTAAAATCTTGAATCATGGCATGACGCTAGTGAAATTCAGGTATTTCTGGTACATGGACTGCTCTCACAAAATGTGAGGTCAAACTGTTAACATTGTGTACATCCTACTTCATAAATGAGTCTGTCAGATAGGTTGAAGATGATGCCCCAACACTGTGGAGAAACATCTGGTGACTGTCCAGGCAACTGGCTGTTTCTGTCAACGCACATTTTTTTTTTTTGGAAGCTTCTTGCGTGCACTTCCTGCTTTTATTTTTGTTAGGTAATATTTCCTTCTTGGGTCTCTGATAGAGCTGGAGATTAGACAGTTATAGTTAAAGTTTAGATAGTTATAATTTTCCTTGTTAAGAATTTTAGAAAAGAAACTCACTAAAGTGTAAGTGTGTAAATTTGAAAGATGTTATAAGATAGTTCTGTTAGTAATATAAGTTAGGATAGAAAGTGAATCAGGTACATGTTGAACTTACCAAAATAGGATGGATAATGGAATTATTTTCTCTGAATTTGTCAAATGCAAATTACAATTGGAATATGATTTATGCTTATGGATTTTTCTGCTATATTTTCAATATATTAATAATGTCCATATTTCTATACACATTTTTATTTTTGATATATATTTAATTCTCTTTATATCATCACATTACCATTCACACTCCCTATATAATACATTCTGATCATGATTTTGCACTACCCCAAATCTTCTTAGATTCCCCCCCCATTCCTGCCCAAATCCACATGCTGTCTTTCTCTCTTTCTTTAGAAAAAGAAAATCACAACAAACCCAACAAAACAACAATGAAATAACCTCACTCTCTCACACATGCCACCCACGAACCTCAAAAGCACAAAACACAAAGTTGTATATCAAAATATTAAGGAAAAATCCAACAAGACCAGAAGAAAATACATGAAGAAAAATAACAGCCCAGAACATTACCATATCCCCTTGGCTCCATATTCTGGCCCCAAACTCTGGCACTATAATGGACTCTAGGCTGGTCCTATGGATCTCAGTCTTCCCAACAGCTCCAGGCTGCACTGTACCGTAGGGCTCCATATTCCAGCTCACAACATCAGAAGTAGACTTCTGCTTTACAAAAGGCCAGGTTGATACTAGGGACCCTAATATCCCCTTCACTTGGATCCACATTCCAGCAAACAGCTCTGGAAGGTCCTAGGAACACCAGATAAGTCTCTGCCCACTGCTGGCTAACACTCATTGAAGCATGCCCAACATAGACCAGCAGCACCATGTCTCTTGGGCTCCATATTCCAGCCCACACCTGTGGCACATTTACTGGATGACAGGTTTATCATAGGGACCCCAGATAGGATGCTATACCACCTTCATTTGCACCTAACACTTCTTAAATCCTGCTCTACAGGCCCAGACTGTATTCCCTCCCCTGGGCTCCATATTCCTACCTACACATTAGGCTGAAGAATTCTGTTTTACCTCAGGCCAGGCTGGTTCTAGAGACCCAAGGTAAGACACTGCTCACTGATTTCCAACACTCACAAAAGCTGGTCCAACAGCCCCCAACTGCACACCACCTGCACTCCCTATCCCAGCCCACAACTTCCGCAGAAAACTTCTGCTTTACTGGAGCCTATGCTGTATGAAGAACACCAGACACTAAGCAGATTCCCATGACACAAGAGGCCACACAGGTTATTGCAACCAGAGAGGCCACTGTGGCATCCAAATCCACAAAACCCCACTGGCGATACCTAATGGACCTATAAACTGCCTAGTCACCAGAATCCTTGACCACTTAGGCCAGAAGAACAAAGAGGAAACAGAAACCAAAAAACAAAAAATGCCCATTCAACAGAAAGTACTCTTTGTCCACTATGCACACAGCAGCCTTAAATAACCCATCAACATGAAACAATACTTTCAAAATATCCTCAAAATATGAGCATTCTGTCCCAGAAACCTTTTATTTTCTAACAACCAATGTAATATGAAGCTCAAAATTGTGAGCAGACAATTTAAATACAAAATATATCAGTTTAAAAGTTTGTTTTTGTTTTTGTTTTTTTACATATACAGAGCCTGGATGATGTCAATAGGAACTCCCTTATATTTATATGCACTAAGTACAAAACATTGCAAAACTAAATGGGATGATGGTTCTCCATCTCATTGTGAGAACACAGGCTTAGAGCTTGGCATTTTGTTCTCCTGGGAACCAAGGTTCAAAATCACTGTGGACAACTCAAGAGGGGTATATATCTTCCCCAAATATTATTACATATGAATTTTTTCACTAAAAGGTATTTACAATCTATGTTGTTTTAATAGTTCTAATAAAGTAAGAGCCTCTAAAAAGATATTTCTCAAAGAGTACTCAATATATGTATTTGCATGTTCCAGAATTTCTATGTAGACCATGTTTACCTTGAAAACATAGGTTCACCTGCCTGTGCCTCACAAATGCTCATATTATTGGCATTATCACCACCATGATATTGGCATATCACCACCATGATACCCAGTAAGATGCTTGGTTCTAATAAAACATGGCTTGTTATAAAATGGATAATTAATATGATTAAAATGGAAAAGAAAGACATGTTAATTTCCATAGTTTAATCACTGCACATATTTATATATGATGCATTATCATCCTCTATCCCCTAGATACCGATGCCATGATGATAAATGAACATTTATAAATATTACTGATAACTATGACAATGAAAAACTTAAAGAAAATAGCTTTAGAGTGAAGTATGAAAGCTGTGCAATTTCTGAAAAATAGTTTTGTAAACTGATAAATATACCTTGTACAACTAAAAGTTTGTGTTATTTTACACCTTCAGTGTGACATAATATAAATATTAAAATAAATAATACCTTGTAAAAATTGTTTCAAACAGCCAGTGAGCAGATATTTATATCTTTTAATTACTAAAAAGTATAAATTGAAATATATCCCCAGCAAAATAGAATAAAAATCTTAAAATCTGAGTTTTCATATTCTTCAAATACATAAATTGTTTCAAGTTATTAATATACAAATGCACAGATAATTGTGACAATGCAAGTTGAATATACTGTCAGTCATATTTTAAGTTAGTGTTAAGAAAAAGCACTCTAACACAGTGGGAAACTGTCATTACTACTTTGCAGGGAAATTAATCACCGTGCATAAAGATTCTATTAGTGTACATCAACATGTGCTCATGTAGATTAATCTGCTTTAATCTGATGGTAGACATATATTGTACCTACTAGACATTATTCACTACCTGTCAACTATTCATTTACTATCTTCTTAATTTTGACAAGAAAGTAAAATCCAATTAGAAAATTAGAGGACACAAAATTAGTGTCATATAAAATAATGCTAGCTCTATGACTTATGGTGTTTTGTAGTTTTGGTAATTAAGAGAAATATACTTATTCAGCCACAGCGAGGAAATTTAACTGGAGAATGACAGAACAATCTCTCATTTAAATTATACACATAGTTCCTCACAGCTATATAAATTTTTTTTATCAAAAGCATGAAAGCAGTCATGAATGTTGAAGTGTATATGCTTGCATTGTCTCATTCTCTATTTACAGTATAAATTGAACATGGATTGTCTAAATCAAATATGTTAAATGCTTACAGCTTTATATGTTTATTTTAGTTTCTTTCTGACTTCATAACATATCAAATCACATTGACAAAGCCCTCTCTTCTTGTACATATTAGACAAGCCTGTCACAGAGAGCTGATGAAATTACAAGTGTGATCTTTGCAGGCATTCGGTTTCTGTTGTACAACCTGAAGAGGGACTCAGGTTGATGGAGAGTTGTGCCTGAGCTGTTTAGATTGGAGATCAGAGGAGAAGAAGAGGAACAGGGAGCAACAGGGACACTATCTGCTGTAAGGCAGAGGAGTCTCCTAGCATGCAACATCCAGTGTCTGGTAGACCATACAGCACTGTAACCTTACATGAAGTAAGCAATGTTCCCTGGAGCCAGTTGACTCTCTTATAGAATATATTATCGAGATGCCAATTTTTTAAATCTTCCCAGCTACCATTGGTATGTCCATTTCACAATAAACCTATCACAATATCCTTTATGTCAAATGACATTTCACACTTGAACATTATCCCCTTCCACTGCTGAACTCACCGCTGAACTCAATAGCCATATTTCAACAGACATAGTAATGTCACATGGACAACAATCCATCTGTCCTATATTTGTTTCAGGTGGGTTTACATCCATTGCCTCCAACTTAATTCCTGAATATACATATCCATGTTGCCTTTGTTGAGTTCAGACTTGAGTGTAAGCCACAGTTCTCATTTTCTGACACTTATTATATGGTTACCTCCGGGTATGGGCATGTCAGCCTAGGATAAAATATACCTGACTTCTTTCAAATCCTAACATACATGATGGTTTCTCTTTAGCAGGACCAAAGATGCTTGTGCAGATTAGTCTGACAGTATGCCTTAATCCTGCATCTTTGAGAATGCCTAGAAACATCTTTCAGAGGCCCAATCACAGTCAATGTGTGCACAGAAACACACTCATAATAATGAACAAAATACACATTGGATAAATTATATGTGCAGCATACAGGTGAACATGATACATTATTAGATATTACAAATATTAAATGTCAGATGAAGGATCTGAAACAGATGAAGGCATTTCTAATGCATAGAGTAGTTCCCAGTGTCTAATTCCTACATTCTCTCTCTGAAATCTTCTCCAGCAAACTGAGACAGTATTTGTCACAACAGCCTCAAACAAGGAAATTGCTAGTAACTAACTTTAGTGACATCATTCCTTCTCACAGGAGTGTGTGCAGACTTCTAGAAACCCCTCAGATATTCTATACATCTTCTATTATATAATCTTTCTCTTGAAGAACTAATATTTCAAGCATCAAAATCCCAAGGAGATATAGGCATGACAGAGAATATGGGGGAAATTCCTTATGTCTACAACAGAAAAGAGGAAGAATAAACCCCTAATTCCTTCTTCTATTTGAAAATACCAGAATAGTCACTAGGAAATATCTTAATGGGATAGAGATGGAATGATGTTAGAGTCTGTACTTCACCTAGCGCATATAAATGCCAAAACTTGAAAAGGAATAAATGAATAAAAGACTTACTCATTCATAATATCTCTGTTAAATTTAGTCATTAACCAATCAATTGTTTTGTTGAGTGGGTAGACAGCATAAGCTAGGAAAAATCTAACAATCACCACATTTCCTTTACCAGTTAAATGGTAGTTCATTATGACTCAGCACTCACTGATGCTTCTGTAGGAGCACTCAAAAATAGGAAACTGCAGAAAGCAATATATAAAAATCCAAGTGCACAGCATATTAACAAAGTATCTGCCCACCCATGAGTATGGTAAGGTGGATTCTGCAGGGTCCAGGGTGTATATACAAAACTTGTATATGTAAGTATTTGTTTATAATTTTATTGGTGACTTGAGTTATCTCTTGAACCATCCCAAGTTCTTTCTAAATGGATTCTTCACTCTGCTGTGGAATTACCCAATAATTACTTCCCTCAGGCATTGAATCTGAGGCCTTGATTTCAGAAAAACAAACAGTATGCATAAATTTTTTTTTTAGGATCTTCTCCAGCCACAATCAGTATGATTTCATCCAAGACCATAGAGAACCAGTCCCAAGACATGAAATCCTCTTTATGGATTTGGCACATTTGGCGCCAAATGTAGATGTAACTGTCTTGTTAAATAAGAAACACAGAGCCATTGCAGAGATGGAAGCCCAAGAGGTCAGAGCAATAGCTAAGAGCTAAAAACCTTACCCTTCACTGCTTCATCTGCCCTCCTCAGCAAGAGACCTACTTCCTGTGTTTGTCCTTTTTATTGAATTTCTATTCTGCCTTCTCATTGGTTGTAAACCCAACCACATGACCTCCTCACCACTGCCTGTTTGCACAGACCTCCAGGTCTTCTATGGTTAGTATTGAGATTAAAGGCGTGTGTCTCCATGTTGACTGTATCCTTGAACACACAGAGATCTACCTAGCTCTGCCTCCCAAGTGCTGGGATTAAAGGCATGTACCACTGCCCAGCTTCTGCTATGGCTTGCTATTAGCTCTGATCCAAGGCTACTTTATTTATTAACATATAAATAAAATCACATTTCAGTACAAATAAAATATTACCATATTTCCCCTTTTCTATTTTAATATAAAGAAAAAAGGAAAAAGTTATAACTAATAAAAGAAAAACTCTCTACAAAAATACAATAACTACATACCATATATACAAGCAATAAATACATAAAAATGTCTAGTCCATTTGTATTTGACAAATTCAGAAAAAAATAATTCCATTATCTATCCTATTTTGGTAAATCCAAAATGTACCTAATTCACGTTTTATCCTAACTATTCTTCAACTATGACTAACATATCTTCAATTATAACTAACTAATCTTCAACTCTCTCAGAGACCCAAGAAGGTAATAATATTACCTAACAAAAATAAAAACAGGAAGTGCATGTAAGCCACTTCAAGAAAAAGTGTGAGTTGAAAAACAGCCAGGTGCCTGGACAGTCACCTGAGATTTCTCCACAGTGTTGGGGCATCATCTTCAGCCTATAGGCTTAGCATATCTGACAGACTTATTTGTGATGTAGGATGTACACAAGGTCAACAGTTTGACCTCACATTTTGTGAGAGCAGTCCATGTACCAGAATGACCTGAATTCCACTAGTGTCATGTCATGATTAAGGATTTAAAATTCTCGAAATTGTTGATGTTGTTTGAATTCAGCTGTTCATTCTTCTTAGCTGTGTGTGTGTGTGGCTTCATCTTGGCATCCTATTCTTCTCCACATCCCTCTATTAAATGCCAGTCTACTATTGAGAGGTGTGAGCTTAGTTATTTTTTAAGAATAATTGTTTCAGCTGCTTTTCCACTGCACATCAGAAGTCATCGGCCCATTGCTTGGTCAGCTGCCTTTTCCATATTGCAAAGGCCAATTCAGGGAAGGTGCCATATTGTCCTGGCCTCAGAAGATGCCTTTTGATAAAGCCACAATGACACTTGTCTTGGCAAGAATTGGTAGTCCTTTGTTTCATGTCCTGTCTGTCCATTTTGTCCTGTTTGTCAGCAGTTGATTCCACGATATTCTGTTGTCTAGGGGCTAACTTTTGCCACAATGAAAGTTAACTACATATGCAGTTTCTTCAATGCCCATATTTTTTTTTATTATTTATTTCTTTATTTTTATTTTTTTAGATTTATTTAGATTATTAGATTTATACATATATGGTGTTCTGTCTGCATGTATCCCTGCAGGCAAGAAGAGAGTGCCAGATCTCATTACAGATGGTTGTGAGCCACCATGTGGGTGCTGGGAATTGAACTCAGGACCTTTGGAAGAGCAGCCAGTGTTCTTAACCCCTGAGCCATCTCTCCAGCCCCAGTTTCTTCATTGCCCATATTTTATCTGAAGTAGATTTGTACTGCCAGGAGCTGACATGTCTCACAATCATAACAAAAAGAAAAATTTTCTAGGTTATTAAAACATTTTAAATGCCATATTCTGTAGATCTCTGAAGGGTTTGAAGATGACCTCTCTATCTAAAATATTTCTGCTCAATCTTGAAAACATACTTAATATGATGACAAGTTCTATTGTAATGTATAACTACTAACTTTCATTTCTTTATACTCTAATAGTTGATAATAATAACATTCAAGGATCAGCAAATTGCATTACATTGTTAAATGAGTGGTATAAGTACAATATCTTGAACAAGATTAGAAATATACATATAGCATTTTCTAAAAATCTCAATCTCAATATATATAATTTGTATACAATATAAAACAATCCAATCCAATGTAAAGTTTTTAAAAATAGTAACTGTCTTTTTCTCTTTCTTTCTTTCTTTCTTTCTTTCTTTCTTTCTTTCTTTCTTTCTTTCTTCCTTCCTTCCTTCCTTCCTTCCTTCCTTCCTTCCTTCCTTCCTTCCTTTCTTTCTTTCTTTCTTTCTTTCTTTCTTTCTTTCTTTCTTTTCTTTCTCTCTCTTTCTCTCTCTCTTTTTTTCTTTCTTTTAAACAATAAACTTAAATCTAATTTCCTTTACTTAGCCCTTTTCCTAACCCTTAACAACAACTTGCAACCAACCCTCCTAAACAATAAAAATTATCCCAAACCCCAAACCCATTAAAAGATAAAAAACCACCTGTTCCACACAATCTATTTGGAAATATGAGTGTCATATTCTTAAAATTGCTTCCTGCTGGATATGGGTGAAGGCATCTTTATTCTGAAAAGAAAAAAAAATAGGTTAATTGTCAAATTCTAGGAAAGGTAGCTATATCCTTTGTTATACAGTTTGTGCATATGCCAAAGTTCAGGGTTTATCTCAAGTCCTTATTTAAGTAGTCTATGAAACTGGATCGACTCATCTAGCCATCTCAAAATTGCTCTGAGCAGTTTTCATTCCAAAGTTGATCTATAAATGATGTTGGTCAGCTTAGTGATATTATCATTGTCCACATAGAATTGTTGTTGCTGTGATGCCCCATCTTCTTCCTGGAGACTTCAGTTGATTTTAGGCCTGGCCGTGATTTCCTGCAGAAAACTGATAAAGACTCAAACACAAAGACATGTATAGGCAGCTCATTGAAGCCTTTTATCTAGATTTAGTTAGTACACTATATGACCATTGATATATTAACAAAGTTTAAAATATATATATATATAATTTATATATATATAAATATTGTAAATTTTGATATAAAATTCATACTTTAAGAAAAATTTAAAGAATCAGAATAGAATCAAAGAATTGAGATCAGTAATAATAAAATAGTCGCTTAATTGATTTGGTTTTTCTCCAGTCTCATATCAGAAGATGGCTCTTTCTTCTGGCATGATACAGAGAGTTTGTTTTTTCCTTTTAACAACATGCTTGAGGTTAACAAAGGAGAGAGCCATTCTCCAACTCCAAAGTCAGCTTTAAATTTTAATTGAACTGGCACTACAAGATCAATAGTGTTAAATATCTTTAGAGAAGAACAGAAACAAACATTTAGGAAGACTTATGAAATTTTGTAGATGATATACCAACAGGTCATTTTACTCTGTTTCCTGGGATAGATGATTTGTCCCTTTTCTTCAGTTGTCTCATTTGTTAGTGATCTTCAGATTCCTTAGCCTTCATTCTCCTAAAAGACAAAAACAAAACATTTCTCCAAGACTAATTTTGGAGAGGTTCCCTTTCAGCAAGTTATTATCTGATTCAATGAAAAGGCATGTGTTAATGGTATAAGTTAGTTTAAATTGGATGTCCATGCTGGTTGATGAACTATCACCTCCTCTAATAAAGATGTCTTTCTTGTTCAAATCGAACCTTTTTCAATTTTGATGGTATACACAGCTTATCTTCTCCTGTAGAAACAAAAGCAAAACTTTATCCCCAACATAACACATACCCTGGTTTCCATTCTGAAGTCAGCACATTCGTGAAGTATATAGGCTGATTTAATTCTGTACTTTTTTTCTATTATCCAATGTCTCTCTGCAGCTGTTGTTCTTTTCTCATTAGCATTGAGAAAATTCAAAGTTCATATAGCATTATGCAGTCTATTTCTGGGGGGGTTGCTACCCCTTTCTGTTTATTTAGCCTATTCTTTAGAGTTCTGTTTGATCTTTCTATAACTGCTTGGCCTGTAGGATTATGTGGTATACCTGTAATATGCTTTTATTGTAATAAACAAAAAAAAAAACTGTTTCATTTTAACAGAGACATAATCTGGAGCATTGTCAGTTTTAATTTGTGCAGGTGTACCCATGATGGCCATAACTTCTAGCAAATGAGTGATTATAGAATAAGCCTTTTCAGAACTTAAAGCAGTTGCCCATTGAAATCCCGAAGAAGTATCGATGGTATGGTGTACATATTTCAATTTTCCAAATTCTGCAAAGTGAATCATGTCAGTCTGCCAGATTTCATTTCTCTGAGTACCCTTTGGATTACATCCTGCTGGTAATGGCATCTGATTGTAAAAGGAACAAGTAGGACATTTCTTTACTATTTCCTTGGCTTGTTGCCAGGTTTATGAAAAATCCTTTTTTAAACCTTTACTATTGACATAATTTTTTTTATGAAATTTGAGGCCTCTAGCACATTTCCTATCAATAATTTATCAATCTCGTAATTACATTGTGCCAGGGCGCCTGGCAGACCAGTATGGGATCGAATGTGAGTTATATATAAAGGAAGACACTTTTTCCTGATTGTATCTTGTAATTGATTAAGTAGTGAAGTTAATTCTGAAGCATCAGGTGCCCCAGCCAGCAGGGCCTTCAATGGGGACCTATAGGGAGGGCCAGTGAATGAGAGGGTCAAGGGACACAAAGAATGAGAAAAGGCAGGATGTCTGATCAAGCTCCAAGATTTTATTTTTCTCTCAAGGCATATATAGGTAGGCAAAGGAGATTTCGAGCAGGAAAGGATTTAATTATGGGGGTTGCAAGCAGGAAGGGACTTAATTATGGGCTGTTCGACCAGCAGGAAATGTTGCTCTGAAGATTATATATTTACCCTTGTCTAACTGCCTAATTGCATAACTGCAGCTCATTCACCTGATATCTGAGAAGAGGTTCTGATATCTGTGAGAAGAAGTTCTGGTGCTATAGAGACCTAAGCAAGGCCTAGATCTAAGAAAAGAGGAGAGAAACCCAAATATGGCAGCATGTGTGTCAAGGGTCTCTTAGGCTTATAGCTCCCATCAATCAGGCATAAATTCTGCAGTCTGATTAAGTAATACCACTCTTTCAGCATACTGAGAGTCAGTAACTATGTTGAGAGGTTCTGAAAAATCCATTAATACCAAAAGAATAGCATACAATTCCGATTTTTGAACTGAATTATAAGGACTTTGAACCAGTTTACTTAAATTTTCTGATTTGTAACATACCTTTCCTTGTTTGTTTGCATCTTTTTAAAATGAACGAACTCTAGATATGGGTTTTTCCCATACAATTAGAGGCAAGATCCAATCAGCTCACTTTATAAGATCAATTCTCACTTTTGGGATCTTTGCAGTTAATTTCTCCCAAAAAATTACTGCAAGCTCTTTGCAAAGATTTACTTTATGTCCATAATTTTCCAGTATCCTGCTTAATTAAAGGTATGACAATTTCTGCTGGGTCTATTCCCCATAATTGATAAGGTATCAATTTTCCTTTCCAAATCAAGTCAGAGATTTTTTCCACATAAGTTTTTAATTTTTTATTTGGTTTATTTGGTAAAATATTCATTCCAATATTATATCTTTCCTCTGCATTAATATTCCTGTAGGAGAATGCCTAGAAGGTAAAATAACCAAAATGCAATCCAGCTTTTGATCAATACGATCTTTCATGTACTTTCTTTTCTACCAAGGCCAATTCTTTCTCAGTTTCAGGTGATAATTCTCTTGGACTATTTAAGACCTTGTCGCCTTCTAAGGTTTTGAACAAATTATTCAGTTCATCATTTTTTATCCCAAAAATACTTTGTAGATGAGAAATGTCTCCAAATAATCTTTGAAAGTCATTAAGAGTCTGTAGTCTATCTCTCCTAATTTGCTCCTTTTGAGGTCTAATTTTTTGTAGCTCTATTTTATATCCTAAAAAATTAATAGAATCTCCTCTTTGTATCATTTCAGTAGCAATTTGTAATACCCAGCAAGGCAAAATTTTCTTTACTTCTTCAAACATTTTTTCTAAAGTATCTGCATTTGAGTGAGCTAGAAAAATGTCATCCATAATGATAAATTATAGATTTAGGAAAATTTTTATGTATCACTTCCAATGGCTGTTGTACAAAATATTTGCACAAAGTTGGGCTATTCAACATTCCCTGTGGGAGAACGCTCCATTGAAATGTTTAAATAACTGGTTGAGAATTATTGTAAGTAGGCACCGTGAAAGCAAATCTTTCTCTATCTTTTTCTTGGAAGGGTATTGAAAAGAAACAGTCTTTTAAATCAGTAACTATGAGAGGCCATCCTTTTGGTAACAGAGTAGGCAAAGGAATCCCAGATTGTAGAGAGCCCATTGGCTGAATTACTTTTTTAATTGCTCTAAGGTCTGTTACCATTCTCCATTTACCAGATTTCTTTTTAATAACAAATACAAGAGAATTCCAAGGGCTTGTTGATTCTTCAATATACTGAGCATTTAACTGTTCTTCCACCAGCTCTTCTAAAGCCTGGAGTTTCTCTGTTGTTAAAGGCCATTGATGAACCCATACAGGCTTGTCTGTTGACCATTTTAAAGGTAGAGCTGTTGGTGTCTTTGGGAGATCATCAGTTGTTGTGCCCTGTTCTTGTATAATATGGATGGCTGGTGACCACTCATTAGAATAATATCTTCTAATATTTCTCTCAGAAACGTGCTTATTTATGATTTGTTTCTGAGGTTGTAAGGATGTTAAGCTGAGTATTCCATTGTTGCAACAGGTCTTGAGCCCACAGGTTCATAGCTATGGTAGCCACATCTGGTTTATATTTTCCTCTGTGTCTTTCTGGACCTGTATATTGGAACCATCTTGCACTCTGTTTCACTTGAGATAATGTTCCAATTCCTAACAGTTGTATGTTTACCTCCTGAAGAGGCCAAGTTGGATGACAAAATTCTGGTGCAATTATGGTCACGTCAGCACCTATGTCTACCATACCAGACTAAAAATACCATTTATTTTTATTGTTAATGTTGATCTTTGTTCATTTATACAATTTTGCCAATTAATTTTCTTTATGTTTTCTCCTGAATTTTCTGTTCTCTCTATCTCAGTTGTTCCCTTACTCCGAGTAGTCTGGTTTATTTCAATAGGCATTTGGTTATTTAATTGCTCTGAGTAGGGGGTTCCTCTATCACTTCAGGAAAGTTCTGAACTGGATTTGCTATGGGGTCCTGCCTAAGGCCCCTTGGGAGGTTCTCAAACACTGAGGCAAAGTATTATCTACCTGTCCCTTGTTGATCTACATTCCTTGGTCCAGTGTTTTCCCTTACCACAACATCTGCATACTCCAGATGGAAGAGGCATTCTGTTGCCATTGTTCCTTGTTTCTAGGAATGTCTTGTTTACAGTCTCTTTTCAAATGTCCTTGCTTTCCATATGCAAACCATCTGACATTCCTCAAACCTCTTGAAATGGCTTCTCCTATCCACATATCATGGTCATGAGCCTGAACATTAACTGTGTCTCTAATCCAATCTTCCAAGGGTGTAGATCTTGCCTTTAATGGCCTGATTATTCTCTTGCATGCTGCATTTGCCTTCTCAAAAGCCAAAGATTCAATTATTATCTGACAAGCTTCTGCATCAGGATCATTCTCTTTACTGCTGAAGTCAGTGTTTCTAAGAAATCTGTGAAAGACTCCTTTGGGCCTTGTATAACCTTTGTACATGACTCAATTATTTTTCCTGGTTCCTAAACTCTATCCCATGCATTCAAGGCTGCCATTCACCATAGAGTTAAGTTTTAGATATCATATAAACATTATTTTTGTACTACTGCAGCATATTGGCCTTCTTCAAAATGCTGATTCTGGAAGACATGTATACCTTTATTCCTACATTGTTTTGTTATGTTTTTAGATTCCTCTTTGAACCACATTTGCCACTAGAGCTGTTGTCCGGTTTCCAGAATAGCATGTGACATCTCCTGCCAGGCCTGTGGTATAATCCTGTTATGAGTTGACCAGGAATTTAGCATTTCCTTTGCATATGGGGAATGCATCCCAAAGATACTATGAACATCTACTTCCATCACATCTGTCTATATCCACATCACATAAAAATGCCACACTAAATCCTATTATGTTATGCACTAATTTAAAAACTAACAATAATTAGTAGAAAGAAAGAATTAATTCTGATTCCTGTGATCAGTACAGATTCAGTTTTGAAACATGAAATTTCTCATTTTCATATGAACATCTACTCCCATCACATCTGTCTATATCCACATCTTAGACAGTCTTAGGCAGCTTATCACAGAACCAGGGGGCCATGCATGTGTTAAATGTTGATTTTTAAATATTCCACAAGATCCAGAGAATACCCACTCTGTGTACCTCATCTCCAGTACTAAATAACATCTAGCATCCACCACACCATCTAATCACCCCACATTTGTGGTCTTTGCTCTATAGTCCTTATCATCTAAAGGTGTTTCCTCAGCCCACACTCATCAATGAGCTCTCCCACTGGCAATACATATTCTAGAATGCAGCCAAAAATATATGAACATGACAATGGAATAAGAACAGCTTACACATTGAACACAGGCTTTATCCCAGTTAATAATGGGTTCTAAGCTACTGGACACAGTACTGCTTTGGAGTCACTACTGGGTTCTAATATGAGCAGAAATGAATAGATAATGAAGGATAAATTTGGAGGAGTAGGTCATCAGAAGGAACTGACTTCAGAAAAGCAGTTCATGTTTCATAACTCAAATATTAAGCTTATTTCTCATGGAGAATGATGGCCTGGGCATTTCTGAACACAGTAATAGCCAAGGAATTTCTAAATTTGACTTGATTGTTGGAGCTTCACAATGGAGAGCAGGGATACTGGTTGGTTATATGGTCTCTGTGGCTGATATAGCATGGGCCATACTGCTCATGCTCTATGAATGGTGGATGCAGTACACATGAGGCTTGGGAATAGAACACATAGTGTGTCCACAGGAGCTCTGATTGTCATGGGTTGTTTCAATTCTTTACCTTCACATCCAGCTGTGGATCTTCTGACACGTTCCACTGACATCATTTCTAAAATTGTTCAAACAAACAGAGATGCTGGCCTTGCACCAATCTGCCCAACATTGCTTTCTCCCATGGGCCTCAGTGTCTAGGGATGTGAGTTGATGTCATAGGACCTGAGGCTGAGATGTCCTCAGATATATTTTCCAACCCATTTTTTAAACCTCTGCTGTGGACGTCAACTGCACAGCTCTAGGTCAGAAAGTGCATGAAATTCCTCCAGGGTAGTGGAGCCATCTGGAGAACAAGGCATTTCAGCCACATAAATTACCTCTCCAGTGGACAGCAGACATAAAAGCAGATGTGTATACATGGCTATCCATTAGATAAACTATTCTGCATCCACAGTCCACACAACTGGCTTAGAGATTTGGAAACAGGACCTGATGCTCACTCTGCATTTCTTTTTCTGGCTCCTGAACATCACCCTCCTCATGTCCAACCTCACTCACCCCAAGTGCTTTTGGGGAATGAAGCAGAATGAAGACAAGCCTGGAGAGGTGGTGACAGCTTCTGTCTTTTACCTTACTGCAGTGCAGAGCAGTGAAGTGCAGGTGGACTTGAAAGAGTATCTCAGATTTGCCCTGGATGAGCTGTAAGTGTGTTTGCATTTTTCACGTAAATGTCATGATATATAATGCAGGATAGGTATGTGAATGGGCAGAGCAATGCTGGGAGCTTCTGTCCTTTTCTCCCAATCTTATCACCAAAAACTAACACAAAATATGTTTTGCTTTTTAATAATAATTGTTTTCCCTCTATCAAGCTGCGAGACTTTAAATTTTTTTTTAATTAGCCTCCTTTTACAAGGCAGAAAGCCAAGTTGAAAACAGCATTCTTTACTTTGGTTTATCATAGGCAGCCTTCCTTTTCACAGGTGCCATTGTGAGGTAGACAGTGGTGTCCTAAGAGAAGAAACTCCAGACGACTCCAATGAGTTCAGTATCACAAGAAGCATTCAAGTCTCTTCCCAAGTCTGCTAATGTCATGTATCAGTTTGTGACTCCTAGTGCAGATGTAGGGTCTCTAATATTTGCGCCACGCTTCACTGGAGCAAGTATTCATGTAGCCAAATAGTTAAGCTTTCAGATACTCTGCATGTGATCACTCCACACCTCTGAATCTACGATGGGGAGCATGTATGAGATCTATCTACTGTGAGGTACGTGGGTGTTTCCTTTGTCTTTCCCTACCTTGAACACATGTACCATTATAGACTTATGGGAATATCAAAGGCCAGATCTTTCTCTGTCTTCAGTGTCAAAAAGGAATGTGGGCATTTCAAATGTTGTGTTTTCATTCTGAAAAAGAATATCACTTATTGTGGTGACTGTTTACTCCCCTTCTCACTTGCTATAGTGACAGGTGCTGCCTGTGGTAGCTGTCAACGTTTAAGAACTGGGATGGAGAGGTTACACACTGGGTCATCTCTATCATTGTAAATGATGTGTGTGTGTGTGATGTTTTTAAGTCTAAATGTTTTATTCTCTGATACTTACATTTACCTCTATTCCTCTTTTCCTTGATTTTTTTTATTAAGGATTTTTTTATTTATTTTACATACCAACCACATATCTCCCTCTCTTTCTACCTCCCACCCCTCCATACTCACCCCTCCTAAACCACTATTCATTCCCTCCTCCAACAAGGTGTCCTTCATGGGGAATCAGCAGAGCCTGGTACATTCAGTAGAGGCAAGTCAAAGGCCCTCCCGCTGCATCAAGGCTATGCAACGTGTCCCACCATAGGTATTATGCTCCAAAAAGCCAGCTCATGCACCAGGAAGGGATCCTGCTTCTACTGCCAGGGGTCCCCTTAGTCAGATCATGCTACACAACTGTCTCCCTTATGCCGGGGGATTAGTCCAGTCCCATGCAGGCTCCACAGCTGTTGGTCAAAGTTCATGAGGTCTCACTAGTTTGGTGTGGTTTTCTTTGTAGGTTTCTCTATCATGATCTTGATGCCACTTGCACATAGAATCCCTCTTCTCTCTCTTCAACTGAAATCCTGGAGCTTGGCCTGGTGCTTGGCTGTGGATCTCTGCAAGTGCTTTCATTAGTTACTGGATGAATGCTATATGAATACACACAGGGTATTCACTGATGTGATCACATCACTGGGGTAAGCCAGTTCAGGCACCCTCTCCACTATTGCTAGTAGTCTAAGCTGGGGTATCCTTGAGGATTCCTGGGAACTTCCCTAGTATTAGTTTATATCTATCCCCATGATGTCTCCCTTTATCATGGTATGTCTTTCATTGTTCTCCCACTCCATCCCAATTTCAGCATGACCATTCTGTTCCCTTATGTTCTCTTGATTAATTTCTTAAAGTAATCATTTTCATAATATTGAGTATTCCAGTCTCTCTCTCTCTCTCTCTCTCTCTCTCTCTCTCTCTATATATATATATATATATATATATATATATATATACATATGTATATATATATGTGTGTATGTGTATATGTATATGTATAATATGTATATACATATATATGTGGAAGATTTCCCTGTCTACTAATGATATATTCAGTTTCTTCATTATTTTAAAGTTTTCATTATTTATGCCCTTCAAGTTTTTATAAAGATTATTTTACCATATTTCTGAGGCAATTGTGAATGAGGTTTCCTTAAATTCTTTCTCAGCAAATGTGTTCTTTGTATGTAGGGAAGCAACTGAGTTTTGTAGTAATTTTGTATTCTGCCATTTTGATGTAAATATTTTCTGTGGAGTGTTTAGGATCTCCAATATGGAAGCCTGTTGTTGGTTTCTTTATTACTCTTTGTCTATTTGGGGGCCACAGCACCCAGTGCCCAAATAAATACATGGAGTCTATTTCTTACTTGTGACTACTTGACCTTAGCTTGGCTATTTTTAGCCAGTTTTCTTAATCTAAAATATCCCCTTTACCTTTTGCCTCTGCCTTTTTTCTTTCTCTATTTCTGTATTTCTTTCTTTACTCCTGACACTGTGGCTTTGTAGCTGGATGGCTGGCCCCTCAAGTCCTCCACTCCTAATTTTCTTACTTCTCAATATTTTCTTCCAAAATTTATCCTCCTTTTTATCCTGTCTGTCTGACAGCATTTTCTATCCTTTCTCTTGCCATTAAACACTTTATTAGACCAATTACACAGGCAAAGTAACACAGCTTCACAGGGTTAAATAAATGCAACATAAAAGAATGCAACACATGTTCACATTATTGAAACAAATGTTCCACAGCATAAACAAATGTAACACTTCTCAAAATAATATATTTCAATAGAAGCATGTCTTCTTCAAGGGAGGAAACTTTGGCTTCTTGCTTTGCTATTTGTATCCCATGTATGTCATTTCTTGTCCTTTTCCTTTGGCTAAGACTTCAATCACTGCATAGCATAAAATGTTGGAGAGAGAAGCTGGACATAGTGGTGAACTACTTTAATCCTAGCACTCAGGAGGCAGTGACAGACCAAACTGTTTGGTACGAGGCTAGCATGCTTTGCATAGTATGTTCTAGGCCAAACAGAGTTACCTCCATGGTAGACTGAGAAAAAAATGGACCCCAAATGGAATGGCACTATTAGGAGGTATGGCCTTGTTGAAACAAGTGTGTCACTGTGGAGGCAGTCTTTAAGGTCTCTTTTCTCAAAATTCCTAAGTGTGACATTCAGTCCACTTCCTGTTGCCTCTGAGTCAACATGTAGGCTTCTCAGATCAAGCACCACATCTGCTTGTGTGCTGCCATGCTCCCCATCCTGATGATAATGGACTGAACCTCTGAAAGTATAAGCAAGACACCTCAATTAAATGCTTTTATTCATAAGAGGTGGCATGGTCATGGTGTCTCTTCAGATCAATAAAACCCCTAACTAAGATACCTTTTATGACTCTGTCCCATCCTTACTCCCAAAACGGACTATATGACTGCCCTTATGTTTTTCTTGGTTTCATCTGAAATAGCGAGTTTCTTTCTGTTTATTACATTGTTGGCTCCTTGTCACAAATGTTATTACAGTGCCAGTATATATTTCAGTTTGCTCTGTTGCTGTTATAAAACCTGACCAAAAAAACTTGCAGAGGATTCCTTTTTATCTTACTTTCCTCTCCTGCTGACAGTCCATCACTGAAGGAAGACATGTCAGAAAGTCCAGCAGGAGCAGAGGCAAGAACCATGGAGGAACTTTGCCTACTGGCTTGCTTTGAACAGCTTGCTCACTTTGATTTTTAATACAACCCAGCTCTATCTGCTCGGGGATGGCATGGCCCACAGTGAGCTTTGTCCTCATATATCAAACAACAATCAATAAATGCCTTCAAAGAAATGTCTACAAGCCAATCTGATGGAGGTAACTTCCACCCAAAGACTTTCTATTTTAAGATATGTCTGTGCTTGAGTCTCATGGACAAAAATTAACCAGTGTAGCATAGTATCCTTTTATTCTTTTCTTATTTGGGGCTTTTGAAACAAAAAGAGGTTGAAGTTTTGTCCCAAGTACTTTGTGCATCTAGCCAGATGGCACTGTGATTCATTTCTTTTTTCTTTTTCTTTTTACTTTTTTATGAAGAGATTTTACATTCATTCTTCTCAACAGAAGAATCTCAAATGGCTGAAAGACATTTAATGAATTGCTAAACATCTTTAGTCATTAGGGAAATGCAAGAAACAAAATGACTCTGTGATATCATCTTACTCCTGTCAGAATGGCTAAGATAAAAAACACTGAAGACAGCTTATGTTGGAGAGGATGTGGAGCAAGTGGAACACTCCTCCACTGTTGGTGGGCATGCAAACGTGTACAGTCACTTTGTAAATCAATATGATGGTTTCTTAGAAAATTGGGAATCAGTTGTACCCAAGACCAAATTATACCACTCTTGGGCATATCCCCAAAGAATGCTCAATCATACCACAAGGACACATGCTCAACTATGGTCATAGAAGCACTATTTGTAATAGCCAGAACCTGAAAACAACCTAGGTGCCCCTCAAGTTAAGAATGGATAAAGAAAATATGGTTCATATACACAATGGAGTACTACTCACCAGAGAAAAATAATGACATCATGAAGTTTTCAGGGAAATGGGTGATTCATTCCTTAAGCCATTTATGCAATACATTACATTTACAGATTTCCTTATCCTGAACCATTCTTGCACCTTTAGAAAGAAGCCTAGGCTCATGGTGAATGTTTTCATCTAAGGAGTTGTTTTAAAATTACTATATTAAGTGTCTTTAAATAGCTGGTCATGACGGAGTTTGTCTGTAATCCCAGCACTCTGGAGGCAGATAGAAGCAGTCTCTGGTGAGTTCAAGACCAACATTGTCTAAATGTTTTGTTCCAGGAGAGCCAGGAGACATAACTGACCCTGTCTCCAAAAGATACGAGAGTGTTTTATTAAATGTTTATATTCATTTTGTTTTGTATAAATCTTATTTGGATATCAGACTGACACTGCCTTCATATACATATTTAGATATTACTCCACCCATTTCTGTTGAATTGAATAATTTAATAGCTTAATAGCATTGGTGTTAGTTATTGGAAGCTTTATTTGCATTAACCTTACTGTTACTAGTAGTAACCTGACTGTTACTAGTCTTGCAAATTTTTAGTTGGAAGATGATTTTTTTAAATTACTGATTAAATCTCAATCCTTACAGTACATTTGCTTAAGGTGTTTGCCACATCTTGGTTTAATTTCCCTACCAGACACCTAAAGAAAATGCAACAAGAATGTCATTCAAACAACCCTTAGAAATTGAAAGGAAAATAATACAAACAATGATATTTTAGAAACTCACTATGTCCCCCACACCAAAACCAGTTAAGGAATCATCAAAACAGAAAAAAAGTAAAAGGCAATTATTTGCAAATATCACTGATGTACTTAAACCAAATATTCTCCAGAAAATACATGCAATCCAAATTCAAGTATGTATCAGCAAGATCCACTGTGGACTAGGTGGCTTCATTCCATTGTTGGAAAGATGGTTTAACACCAAAACTCAGTGAATATCACAGATAGCTCTAATAGACAAGACAGAAATACATGATCATCTCAACAGATGCAGAAAAGGCATCTGACAATCTACACTATCCCTGAAACATTAGTTATAGAAGGATAATGTCTCAATGGGATGAAGTCTGCACAGGACAAACCCATGTCCAGCACTACATCAGATGGAGGATAACTGAGAACTTTCCCTTAGAAACACCGAAGGAGGGAAGATGCTCATTCGTATATCACAAAAGTAAGTCTTGCTCATATTCTGCTAAAACAATAAGTCCAGAAAAAAGAACAGAATGAATCAAGAAACAAAGTCACACTTTGTCACCAGCAAATGGTATGAACTTGTACATAAGGTGGTCAACACTCCCTCAATGTGTCTTAGATCTAATGCATACCATCAGGAAAAGAGGAGAATACAAAATCAAGATACAAAATATCATTTTTGTGTACAAGGAATGATGATACTGAGAAAGAAGTCAAGAAAGCAACCACAGTTACAATAACTTCCCCACAATAAAATACCTGGGAATAAAGGCAACCAAGGAACTCAACGGTCTTCAGGGTGAAAAATTGTTAACCATGAGGAAAGAAAGAGAAGACAATGGAAGATGAAACTATCTGACATGTTGATGTGTTGGCATAACCAATGTGTACATTAATACTTGGTTACATTACCCAAATAATCTAAGATTCTATGCAATCTCCATCAAAATTCCAAGAAAACATGACTAAAAAACAGGAAAAAATGCAAAATTTCCCATAGAAAATCAGATTCCAGATAGACCAAGCAAAGGTGAAGAAATGAAACAATGCTGGAGGTGTCACAATACTTGTGTCCCATTTATAACCTAGGGCAATAGTAACAGAGGATCAAAGTGCTAACTCTAAAATATATAAATATTTCAAGTATGCAAAATGGAAAACTCATAATTCAATTAAACGTGTATAGTCACCTGACCTTTAACAAAGGTTTCAACAACAACCAGTGTAGAAGAAACAGTCCATTTAATAAATATTGGTAGGAATCTGGACATTAAGGATTAGTTTCTCAAATGCATAAGAACATCAAGCAAAGAATAGCTAAATTAAAATGGGGTAAAGAATCAGTGAGATCTCAGAAGATTAAACACAAATGTCTGAACAACACTTAAAAAAAACATTCTTAGCCATCACACAAAAGCAAATAATTACTCCTTTGAAAATTCCTCTTCCATCAGTCAGAATGGCCAAGACCAATTATACAAATGACAGCACATGCTGGTGAGGATTCCAGGAGTGGGGAACACTTAATGATTGTTTGTGGGGTTAAAAACAAATGCAGCCACTATGGACACCAGTGTGACAATTCCTCATGAGGTTGTGAATCTATCTACTTGAAGATCCAGCAATATTATTCTTGGGCACATACACAAATTATTCTGCATCTTGCTACACAGATACTTGTTCATGAATTTCATTCTTCTTCTATTTATAACTGTTGGAATTGGTAAGCATCCTCATCCACTGAAGAATGGATAAAGAAATCATAGCACATTTGAACTATAAGGTTTTTTTCAGTTGTAATAATTTTTTTTTTTGGTTTTTCAAGACAGGGTTTCTCTGTGTAGCTTTGCGCCTTTCCTAGGACTCACTTGGTAGCCCAGGCTGGCCTCGAACTCATAGAGATATGCCTGCCTCTGCCTCCCAAGTGCTGGGATTAAAGGCATGCGCCACCACCGCCCGGCAAGTTGTAATAATTTTTTAAAGGAATTCCTGAACAGAGACAGAGACCTACAGTCAGACATTATTCTGAGTTTGTGGAATCCTACAGGAGAGAGAGAGAGAGAGAGAGAGAGAGAGAGAGAGAGAGAGAGAGAGAGAGAGAGAGAGAAGCATAGGAATCAGAGCAATCCAGGACATCACAAGAAAACTCACAGAAACATCTAACCTGGTAGCATGGGAGCTCACAGAGAGGGAACCAACAACAGGGAGCCTGCATGGTAGTGACTTAGGTGTTCTGCACGTGTGTGACAGTTGTGTAGCTTTGTCTACTTGTGGGACTCCTAACAGTGGGAACAGGGGGTATCTCTGACACTTTTGGTCGCATTGGGACCCTACTCCTTATCCTGGGCTGCCTTAATACAAGGGAAGGTGCTTATTCTTCCTGATACTTGATATGGCATAATTTGTAGATAAGCATTGGAGGCCTGACCCTTTCTGAATAGAACAGTAGGAGGAGTGGATGGCGGTGGGGAAGGGGTGAGATGGGGGAAAGTACTGAGATAAGAGGAGGGAGGGAAACTGTGGTCAGGATATGAAATAATAAATAAACTTTAAAAAGGAGTTCCTGAAATCCACAAGTAATTATAGGAAACAGTAAAAATCACCTTGAGGAAGGTACCTAAGACCCAAAAAGAAAAAGACAAATGCAGGTATTCTTTTACATGTGATTATTAGCTTTTAAAACTTTGATATGCATGCTACCATCTGAATAACCACAGAAGTTAAGTATATAGTAAGGAACGGGGGAGGAGAGGATCTAACATGAAGAAGAAAATGTAACACACTCTTATGGAGAGACACAGGGCAAACAGAATTAGAAGATTAAATAGGGAGGGAATGGCAAAGAGTGGTGAATGTTGGTGTGTTTAGAAGAACAACTCACACTCAAGGCTAGTTGAAAACTATCTGGAAACGTGCTACTTGGAAGGTTCCTAAAGCATTTACATGTGTGAAGGAAGTCTAAATGGAATCACCAAATAAAGGGGCGAATAGTGCCCCAGCTAGATATTTTCTGCACCAAATATTTATGTAGTGCCAGGAATGGGTTACATATCTTGTTGAGTCATTGGCTAAAGGGGATCCATGGAAACTACCAAACATCATTGGCTATTCCCAATGCTATGGGTTATTCTAAACAAGTTTCTAGTAAGTTTTATTGCAGAAGACACCACTTATTATTTCATTGAACACAGAGAAGTCAAGTTAGTGCTTACCCAAAGCATTCACCACTATTGACTTGCATTTGTGTTACTGGAAGGTATTCTGCATTCTACCAGAGGAGAATTGTAACTACCAAGCCAGCTACAGACTTTGTAATCTACAAGCGAACTGCCTGCATGATATATAAGTACAATAATGGCATAAATATTAGGGGTTTAACTAATCAATGTCTGACCGGATTTAAAGTCCACTCCATAAAATGGAACTCGACCTGACATGGATAAAGATTCCCAGAGCCCCAGAATATACAAGCGAAAGACATAGGGGAAAATCTAGTACTAATATTCTGTTTAAGAAACTCAGCAACAAAAAGAATCCTAAAGATATTCTGCTATACTCATTGATCAGTGCATCACTCAGCTCCCATCAGAGAAGATGCTTCTTGTAGTCAATGGGAACTAACACAGAAATCCACAACTGGACAGTGTGTGCAGAGAGTGAAGAACTTTGGAGCATATTGTCTTCAGTGAGCTATTTTCACCAATTACTTCAAATCAAGGGACCAAGATCTATGCGGAAGAGGTGACAGACAGAATTATGAGTCAAAGATGATGGATAACTCCAAGTAAGCATTGTCTTCCTGACACAATGGCACTGATACATATATAAGCTCAACCAGACTGTGTGAGCATGCTCAAGGCCTGTTGTGTTTCAAATGGTACAGGTTCAGATGATGTCTCATAATTGTGAGGAGCAAGTGGACATGAATTCTCACCCCTAAAAAGAAGCTATGTGAAATTGATACTTGCTTTGAAAGGGAAAATCTGTTTTCTCTCATGGAGTCTCACTGAGCATATATTTAGACACATTTCAGGACCAGTCCCAAGCACTGGAGTGGTTGAATAACACAACATGGACAGAATGGTATTTTTGTAGTCTTTTTGTCATAATATGCTTCCCTTGGTCTTCATTGTATATTTGTTTCTTCTCCATTTTTTGTATTTATTATTATATTTTTATTTATTTATTTTCTTGATTTTACATTCCACCCAAAGCTTCCCCTCCCTTCCCTCTTCCTAGGTCCCCCTCCTTTATTCTGCAAACTCACCACATCCAATCCTCCTTCACTGTTATTCTTTAGATACAGGCAGGAATCGAATGGATATAAGTGATTCCTGGTATATTAAGCTGCAGTGAGAGCAGGCAGCCATTCTTCCACCAAGGTTGGATCAGGCAGTCAGCAGGAAATGGGTCCCACAAGCAGGCAACAGAGTCAGAGACATCTCTAGGAGTCCTACACGAAGACCAAGTCACACAATTGTAACATATAGGCAGAGAGTCTAGGTTAGTCTCATGTAGGGTCTCTGGTTGTCTTTTCAGTCTCTGTGAACCCTTCTGAGCCCGGGTTAGTTGATTCTGTGGGTTTTTGTGGTGCCCTTGACACTGCTGGGTCCTACAATCCTTCCTATCCCTCTTTTGCAGTATTCCCCACGCTCTGCTCAATGTTTGGCTATTACAATTTGTCCCACCTACAAGGTATGTTGGGGTACAGATGGTGCAGAAATTGTGAGAGGGACCAACAGATGACTGGCACAGCTGGGGACCCATTCCATGAGAGGAAATCCCCCTTGAGAACCAGGACTGAGAATCAAGATATCCCAGAGACCTGGGATAGAAACAAACATAATTGGAAAAAAAATCAGTGGAATGATTCCTAATGATATTCCTTCATATTCATTAACTGATGTCTAGACCTATTGTCATAAGAGACACTTCACACAGCAACTTATGGAAAGACATGCCTATTTGGTTTTTGATGTTTGTTTTAATTTTCATTTTTATGTTTTTTTCTTTACAGAGCTGAGAGCCAAACCCAAGGACTTGCACTTGTTAGGCAAGTGCTCTACCACTAAGCTGAATCCCTAAGTGCCCTTGTGGTGTTCTCTTTGCCTTTTTCTCCTCTTTTTGGTTTTGTTTTTAAACAAAAATAGAGAAAAAACAATGTAAAGGTAGGTAGGTAGGTAGGTAGGTAGGTGAGGAGGAACAAGAAGAAATTGGGTGAAGAGAAATACATTATCAAAATACACTCTAGGAAAAAATTCAATTTAATAGTAGGCTATCCCTCCATATATAAAGTGGAGAAGAGACAGCCTATTCAAGAAATGCTAGTGGAAAACCTGCCAACCAGAGGTGGAAAAGAAGTATCTTCCAACCATTGTCCTGTTCCAAAATTAAGTCCAAATCATCACAGACTTTAGTGTAAGTCCAGAAAGGGTGAATCTGATAAAGTAAATATCTAAAAATATAGAATAACTCAGGAAATAAGACCACATTTAAACAAGTGTGATTGCATAAAACTATTTTTTTGCATTAATAATGTTATTAGCATGTTAAGAGGCAGCCCACACAGATGGAAAAAATATCTACTGGCTATACTATACTGAAGAATATCTAGAATATAGAAAGTAGTATTAAAATGGGGCTGTAGACACAAGTCAGCAGTTAAGAGCATTTGCTGATCTGTCAAATGATCTGAGTTCAGTTTCAACCACCCATGTTGGCAGGCACCTCAAAACCACTTAAAATTCCAGCTCTGCAGGATCCAGCTTCCTCTTCTAGCCCCCATGAGAACTGCATTCTCAAGCTTCCTACAGATACACACACACACATACACACACACACACACACACACACACACACACATCATTTATCAAATGTGCATCCAGTACTCAAATTGCCAAGATGAAATTCTCTGTCAAAGTAGACAAGAACACATTAGTTATTTTTGTGACATCCACTCAAATAAACTTTTTTGGTTTTTTCAAGCTCTCAAGCATCTACTGTTTTTCGAACCTTACAACACAGGGGAATTTGTCAAGCTATATCTGAAAATGCCATCGAATGCATGATAATCCTTGTATTAACTACAAAGCTTTCATCTATAGAGCCTTATCAGTACTAAATCCTGTGCACTTATTTTCAGAGTACCAACTGAAATCTACCAGTTTGCTCTGCCTTTGGCTTTTGCAGTGGAAGAAATCAACAGGAATCTATATCTTCTACCAAATGTGTCTCTCATGTTTTTTTTTGGTTTTATTATTATTATTATTATTTTTATTATTATTATTATTATTATTTTACAACACCATTCAGTTCAACATAATAGCCACAGAATCCCCTGTTCTCCCCCTCTCGCCCACCCCTCCCCCCAGCCCACCCCCCATTCCCACCTCCTCCAGATCAAGGTCTCCCCCGAGGACCGGGGTTGACCTGGTAGACTCAGTCCAGGCAGGTCCATTCCCCCCTCCCAGACTGAGCCAAGTGTCCCTGCATAAGTCCCAGGATTCAAACAGCCAGCTCATGCAACGAACCCAGGACCTGGCACCAATGCACAGCTGCCTCCCAAACAGATCAAGCCAAATGACTGTCTCACCCGTTCAGGTGGCCTGATCCAGTTGGGGGCCCCTCAGCCTTTGGTTCATAGATCCTGTGCTTCCATTCATTTGGTTATTTGTCCCGGTGCTTTATCCAACCTTGGCTTCAACAATTCTCGCTCATATAAACCCTCTTCTTACTCACTAATTAGACTCCCAGTGCTCCACCAGGGGCCCAGCCGTGGATGTCTGCCTTCAGATTCCTCAGTCCTTGGATGGGGTTTATGGCACCACTATCTGGGTGTCTGGCCATCCCATCACCAGAGTAGGTCAGTTCCTGCCATCTCGCGACCATTGCCAGCAGTCTTTTGAGGGGGTATCTTTGTGGATCTCCGTGGGCCTCCCTAGCTCTCTGCTTCCTCCCCTTCTCACCTTCTCATGTGGTCTTCATTTACCATGGTCTCCTATTCCTTGTTCTCCCTCTCTTTTCTTGATCCAGCTAGTATCTCCCACTCTTTCCCTCGACTGTCGCCCTTCATTGATCCCACTCATGACCAGGCTATTCATGTAGATCTCGTCCATTTCTCCGTGTCTTCTTTTGGGGTCCCGTTTTCCAGGTAGCCTCACTGGTGATGTGAGTAGCAGTCTAGTCATCCTTGTTCCACATCTAGCATCTTCCTATGAGTGAGTACATACCATATTTGTCTTTCTGAGTCTGGGTTACCTCACTCAGGATGATTTTTTCTAGATCCATCCATTTGCCTGCAAACCGTGTGATGTCCTTGTTTTTCTCTGCTGAGTAGTATTCCATTGTGTATATGTGCCACAATTTATTTATCCATTCTTCAGTTGAAGGGCATCTAGGTTGTTTCCAGGTTTTGGCTATTACAAACAATGCTGATATGAACATAGCTGAGCAAGTGCTCTTGTGGTATGATTGAGCATTTCTTGGGTATATGCCCAGGAGTGGTATAGCTGGATCTTGGGGGAGATTGATTCCCAATTTTCTAAGAAAGCGCCATATTGATTTCCAAAGTGGTTGTACAAGCTTGCATTCCCACCAGCAGTGGAGGAGAGTTCCCCTAGTTCCACATCCTCTCCAGCATAAAGTGTCTTCAGTGTTTTTGATCTTAGCCACTCTGACAGGCATAAGGTGGTATCTCAGAGTTGTCTTGATTTGCATTTCCCTGATGATTAGGGAAGTTGAGCAATTCCTTAAATGTCTTTCAGCCATTTGGGATTCCTCTGTTGAGAATTCTCTGTTTAGTTCTAACGCCCATTTCTCAATTGGACTGTTGGTCCTTTTGATGTCTAATTTCTTGAGTTCCTTATATATTCTGGATATCAGTCCTCTGTCAGATGTGGGGTTGGTGAAGATCTTTTCCCATTCTGTAGGCTGTCGCTTTGCCTTGTTGACCGTATCCTTTGCTCTACAAAAGCTTCTCAGTTTCAAGAGGTCCCATTGATTGATTGTTTGTCTCAGTGTCTGCGCTACTGGTGTTATATTTAGGAAGTGATCTCCTATGCCAAGGCGTTCAAGACTATTTCCTACTTTTTCTTCTAGCAGGTTCAGAGTAGCTGGATTTATGTTGAGGTCTTTGATCCACTTGGACTTAAGTTTTGTGCACGGTGACAGATATGGATCTATTTGCAGCCTTCTACACGCTGATATCCAGTTATGCCAGCACCATTTGTTGAAGATGCTTTCTTTTTTCCATTGTACACTTTTGGCTTCTTTGTCAAAAATTATATGTCCATAGGTGTATGGGTTAATGTCAGGGTCTTCAATTGACCCGTCCAGCAGGCCAGGTTATTGGAGGGTCTCGAGGAGGGACCACCTGTGAATCAATGGGGGGCGAGAGGGAAAGGAGACCAAGCTCGTGAAGAAAGACAAAGCAGTCTGAGTTGCATCAAGGCCTCGGTTTATTGACTGGTGTTAGAGCTTATAAACAGGGCTTCAGGTAGGGAGGGGGAGCAGGAGTGAGGAGAGGACAAAGAAAATTCCTAAGGAGGGTCAGCAGGAGGTCGCTTTGGTCCCAGGCCCCTGCAGCTAGCTGATTTAAAGAGGTTTATTTAATCCTACATTCCTAGGTTAGACTAAAAGCCTCTTATTTACACGAGGCTTGATAAATCGTGGCAGGTAACACAAGGTTCAAGACACAGCTGTCCAGAGTTGGTCTCCAACATATCCCCCTCTTTTCTCAAAAATGGACCAAGTCCATGTGATCGGGGTTGTGGAGGTCCGAGAGAGCCTCTGTCTTAGGCTATACAGGGGGACTCCCACGCATGGCAGGTGCCATGTTGAGCCGGTCTCAACGACCTCTGTATGCTGTTGTCTCCTGCGTGGGCCCTGTACTATTCCCGTCATTGAGTACTCTCTAGCAAGACCGTGGGGGACGTTAGGGCTTTAGGACACTGAATCTGAATCCTTGATGGGGCTCCTGGCTGGCCTCCTAGGAATCTACTCTGTGATAATGAATCGAGACGTGTCGTGGTAAGGCCAAATCAATCTGATTTTTGATAAACCGATTCAACCGCTGAAAGGCCCAGGGACCAAAGGTAATGAGAAGGAGAAGGAAAATAATCAAGGGGGCCAGGAGGGTGGGGATCAGGGTAGAAGGCCAAGGGGATTCTTTAAAGCTTTTATATAGAAGGGCAAACCCTGCTCCTAAGAGCAAGAGCCGCATCTTACTGCAGCCCCATAAAGGCTAATAAAGGAAAAACCCATAAGATTACAATTCCCATACAATTTCGTTTCACAAGATCATGGTTTGGGTACAGAGTGATCACAGACGGGTAATTTGCATCAACAGGTACATTTTTCCTGAAACCTCAAGGGGGGGTATCAAGGCGGGAGTGGAGTTTACACAAAAGTCACAGTGGTCCTTCCTGGAACACTTGCAACTATCCCAGTCACAGTTGAGCACATCTCTTACCAGAAATCTCTTTACATTGTTATATGGTTGTAGGGGAGATTGAACAATGGCTAAGTCAGGTTGCTCTTGGAACTAGATTTTTAGTTTCTCATTTCCTGGTGCTTGAAGTTTTCTCTATTCCTGAGGCTTGGGGGTGTAAGCCTGAAGGGCTAGGGTCTTTCACTCCCCCGTTTTCTTTTTGGCAAATTTTAATCTTAAAATTATGGCATTACATTTAATAACTCATGGCCTATAATGTCCATGCATAGTCTATGTATAATTAGCCATCTTGTTTCTATGCCAGGGAGTTTTCTTTTGACCCAGAATTTCAGCCCTTTTTGAACAAGGAAAATGGGACGATGTATTCTCTTCTGGAACTGCTTCAAGCTGGCATTGGGGTGTCGTTATCAGGGCCCCTCCCCCAAAAGGCTGAAAATCTGGTCAAAGACTGGGCAGGGGGCATATGTCAGTAGCATGTAGCTGCCTGACACCATAGTGACAGAGAAGAATCATGTTAGCTGGGCTGGTCCACGTTAACCTTTAGCACGTCCGGAGTCCACAGTCGTCTGGAGTGGTGGAGTCAGCAACTGAAACTTGGAGGTGTCTGCCAGCCAAGTAGAAATCTGTTGAAACAGATTTGAACTAGGAACAGAGGTTAAAATTTATGAATTTATTTGGAACCCTTAGGTTTATACCCTTAGTAATAGGAAAAGCACTAATCCCAAGACCATGAGAGAGGAAAAATACCATCTTTAGGAATACTTATCTGGGTTCTTTCGACCTCTGTGGAGTGGGTCTATGTTTTTATGACTCTTTTGATCCTTTGAGGCCTACTTACAAAATGACATAAAAGTTTTAGATACATTAGTATTACCAATCTGTACTGAAATCCATATTATAGACAAAGCAGATAATGGGTATCTGTAAAACAGCAGAAGTAGACTTATACCTTTGAGTCCCAACAAGAACTACAGATTTGGGCATTTTTCTTCTGTCCAGAAAGCCAGGTGTAAGTTGGACAGAGATTTTAAGCCTGGTGAAAAGCACTTTTAGGTTTACATGTAGACATATCTAGATCACATCTAAAACAAATCCAAAATGTTGAGCTTGAGACTGAACAGTAAGTGGTCATTGCTCTATCAGCTCATCAGGACTCCTAAATGTTAAGCTCTGAACCATAGAACAGGAGAGTAATCTGAAACATATCTTATTTTAGACTCATACCCGAACCTTTATGATTTATTTAAATTTTTACATCTTAGAACATTTTCTTAAAAGTGAGCTAAAAGGCTAGCTATGGCCTTGCAGAAGGATCTGGTTGATGCTGCCATGCTGACAAAGTTAGAGCTAGCCATCAGTACTATCAGAAATCTGAGAAAGATAAACTATATCTGAGTGCAGACCAAGAAGCTTCTAATCCTATAAATTACAGTGATCAATCCCTACCCAGGTCTCTATAGCGTTGGACCTCCAGTCAGAATAACATCAATCTTCTACCACCATCAAGCCCATAAGGCAGAGTACCTTTTCTGTGGAATAGGGACACGGAAGACTGACAGTGTCCTACTACTTGTCCACAGTCTGGGCTGGGTCCTGGAGGCAGGTGTTGCATTGGGACATCTTGCCCTGTGGTCAGTGTCATTCACAATTCAGGTGGCATCTTCTTGTCATTCCATATCTTCTTTGGAGACCTTGGGAGTCATTGCTAGGAGCTGGGGAGCTAGGAGTCTCTGTTTCTGATAGTAAGTTTTTAATCAAATAATTTAAATGTCATATTCATCAGATCATTGACAGGTTTGAGGACCATTATCTATTAAATGTATCTGAGCCAAACAAATCTAGGCCTAATCTTGAAAATATCTCTAAGTTTGGTAATAATGACCAGGCTAATTTGTTCTCCTATAGATATATTAGTCAAATATACCTCTCAGTTTGTTTTTATTTAAATAGAACAGTTTATGCTTTAAACTAGTATCTGGATAGCCAGATGACTAGTATTAACTTGTATTCCTTAACACAGAAGGACATGCATGCAAACTCAGACATTCAAAACCAAACATACATGTGGCCACATTTTCATTCATACCTGCAGAATAGACAGACATTTTTAAAACTATGACCCTTTGGAGTCTCCATGTAACAGCAGAATAGCAAGAGAAAGAAATCTGAAACATGTTTACTTAAACTTTAAAGTTAGACCTTAAAGTTTTATTTTATTTTTTTTTCAAACCCTCATGACATGCTTAAGCCTTTAAATTTTTATATCTTAAACTGCTTCCTCAAGTCAAAAAATCATTTATTTAAACTTTTGTCTTAACCAACAATAATTTGAAACCAATTTTCTTAAATGATGGCAAGTATTTGTAACACATTGAACTCAAATGACCAAAACCCATGTAAATTTTTATTTTTCCTGTGGAAACAAAGCATAATTTTCCTAGTATCTTGAACTGGTAATTTAACATTTCTTTTTCAAGCAATATCAATGTTATGCCCAGATCCCGTTCCCAATGAAGCTACTGGAGACCTCAGGTACAGAATGCAAAAGCAAGGTTTATTTAAATGAAGTTTACAAGCCTCGGCAGGGGGGCTTGTTCCAAACCTCTCACACACACAGCAGGGAGGTTGGAAGGAGCAAGAGCCTTCTTTGTGAGGCTAGCACAGACCACATAATTCATCTTCCACCGCCCACATCCCTCTTTAGGTTCATATCAGTAGTTTTTCATGTTATCTTTATTTCTCATTTGTTTAGCAACTGTGTTTAGGAGTTTTATGAGCTGTCTCCCGGGTTTGGGGAGTTTGGGGAGTTTGGGGAGTTTGGGATGTTTTATGACCACTTATTCTCTGTCAGATGGTCATATATCCTAACTCTGTGTTTTTTTTTTTTTTAAGTTTCTGTAGTTGATAAAGCCACCTGGAAAAAGGCGTCTAAGTTCTTATCTACATTTAAGAATCCTGGTTTTAGCTTCTCTTTGTCTGTAGGGGATGAAGTTGGGGGGGTGGTTACTGAGGTTTCGCAATCAGGACAGAGAAGGGTTAACAAGAGAAATTCCTGGCTGGCAGAAGAGACTTTGAAGTTATCACAGTAAAGGAAGGGAGGGGGAGCAGTGGTCATAAAGTATGTCCTTGGCTGCCAGTGTTCCTGAAAAAAAAGTTTTGTTAACTCCTCTGACTAAAGTCAGATTCTCTGTTCAGTGTTCACACAGTTTTGTCAGTTGCAGGTAGCCATTGTCCTGTCCAGAGCAGGACATGAGAATCTTAGCCCTCCTGTACCGAGAGCACGCACCCCCACCCTCGTGAGAGCAGCCAGCTGCCTGCAGTCCTGATAGCAAGAGAGCTAGGGAAGGAGGGAGGTGGCCCTCACTGTGCCTCTCTCTCCTTCTCCCCGGGAAAATAAGGGAGATGAGTAGCAGAAACAGATGACATTTACACAGACAATCCAAGTACCGGCACATCAGCACTGAGATGATGATGGCCTCACTCACAGCAAGCGAGCCCCTCAATTGTGGCTCGCACTTCCTTCTGGTGGGCTAGGCAAAGGTCTAGTGGAGAAGAAGGGGACTGTCCCATAGCGTCCGTCACAGTCAAGTCAACAATGAGAACAGTTAACACACTACACACAAGACCAAGGGCACACGAAAGAAAAACTTTGCCCCAACGAGACAACCAACAAAGCTCCAAGAACAATGACAGCCTGATGTGCTCTGTGGAGAGTGACCCTCCAGGCTCAATCACACCAAAAACAATTGAGACTCGAGGATCTCTGTCCTTGATCAAACAGACATCAGGGGCTTTCATATCCCTGTCAGTCAGACATGTACCTTATTTCTTGGAAGAGAAACAGAGTGTAAAGTAACAATGACCACAATAAAACATACAAAAAAACCCCACAACATGGCTCTAACAATTTCCCGGGACAAAATACAAAGTGGCACTTCCTCCCACCATGGCGAAAGGTACCCAAAGATGCTCCTCTCCTAAGCACTCCTTGGAGGAGACTCCTAAAATCAAATGGTCACATCTGAGGTGGCCCCAAATGGCTCGGGACTAGGGGGTCCCTTGCCCAAATCAGGGAATGAGACGTCTCTCTTTCCCTCCCAGGATCACTGTCCGGACACGTCTGTCCCAGTGAGCCTGCAAAGTACAAATCAGTCGACTGGCACAAAACTTAACGAGACAAGACAGAGACAGAGACAAGACAGAGAGCGCTCTTACCGGTAGATGTCAATAAACCTCTGGACCCTTGAGGGTCCCGGTGGGTCTTTTGGTCTTTTGTTCAATGTGATTTGTGGCAACCTCACTCTTACCATCTTTTGGGACAGACACATCGTTTAATAGGTCCTCAGCAAGTGCCAGAAGATATGACACCCTACTATTTTTTTTTTTGAATCCTTTAAAACATCTCTGATTACTCCATAGTAACTAAAGAATGCATCGAGGACGTTCTCTCAGTCCTTAAGTAAGTTACTGATATCCTTTCCAACTTTATTCCACGTCAAAGGGTGGATGCCTGGGCCATTAATAACCAGCCAGGGACATTTTTCTTCCACAAAATAGAAAAACTTAATTAAATCTTTTTTTTTCTTTCTTTCTTTTTGACTCTTATTCCCCTCTCCCTGAAATCTTCATTTCCTTAATGAAGACAGCCTCTTTAGAGAGTACTTTACCCATTGATTAGTGAACGGCACTTACCTCAAGGCTGCCCGCGGCGCACGAGTGATGCTGTTGGGGCACCTCTACCCTAGTGAGTCTGGCCAGACCACGTTTTCTCTTTGCCGTCCAGTAGTGAGCCACCGTGCCTCGAGCCCCACGTTCGGGCGCCACTTGACCCGTCCAGCAGGCCAGGTTATTCGAGGGTCTCGAGGAGGGACCACCTGTGAATCAATGGGGGGCGAGAGGGAAAGGAGACCAAGCTCGTGAAGAAAGACAAAGCAGTCTGAGTTGCATCAAGGCCTCAGTTTATTGACTGGTGTTAGAGCTTATAAACAGGGCTTCAGGTAGGGAGGGGGAGCAGGAGTGAGGAGAGGACAAAGAAAATTCCTAAGGAGGGTCAGCAGGAGGTCGCTTTGGTCCCAGGCCCCTGCAGCTAGCTGATTTAAAGAGGTTTATTTAATCCTACATTCCTAGGTTAGACTAAAAGCCTCTTATTTACACGAGGCTTGATAAATCCTGGCAGGTAACACAAGGTTCAAGACACAGCTGTCCAGAGTTGGTCTCCAACATTCAATTCGATTCCATTGGTCCACATGTCGGTTTTTATGCCAATACCAGCCTGTTTTTATTACTGTAGCTCTATAGTAGAGCTTGAAGTCGGGGATTGTGATGCCTCCAGAAGTTGTTTTATTGTACAGGTTTCTTTTAGCTATCCTGGGTTTTTTGTTTTTCCATATGAAGTTGAGTATTGTTCTTTCCAGATCTGTGAAGAATTGTGTTGGTATTTTGATGGGGATTGCATTGAATCTGTAAATTGCTTTTGGTAAGATTGCCATTTTTACTATGTTAACCCTGCCTATCCATGAGCATGGGAGATCTTTTCATTTTCTGAGATCTTCTTCAATTTCTTTTTTCAGGGACTTAAAGTTCTTGTCATATAGGTCCTTCACTTGCTTGGTTAGTGTTACCCCAAGGTATTTTATGTCATTTTTGGCTATTGTAAAGGGTGATGTATCTCTATTTGCCTTCTCAGCTTCTTTGTCCATTGTATATAGGAGGGCTACTGATTTTTTGAGTTGATCTTGTATCCTGCTATGTTGCTGAAGGTGTTTATAAGGTTTATCAATTCCTGGGTGGAATCTTTGGGGTCACTCAAGTATACTATCATGTCGTCTGCAAATAGGGAAAGCTTGACTTCTTCCTTTCCAATTTGAATCCCCTTAATCTCCTTATGTTGTCTTATTGCTCTGGCTAGAACTTCAAGTACTATATTGAATAAGTATGGGGAGAGTGGACAGCCTTGTCTCATTCCTGATTTTAGTGGAATTGCTTTGAGTTTCTCTCCATTTAATTTGATGTTGGCTGTTGGTTTGCTATATATTGCCTTTATTATGTTTAGGTATGTTCCCTGTATTCCTGATTGCTCCAAGACTTTTATCATGAAGGGGTGTTGGATTTTGTCAAATGCCTTTTCTGCATCTAGTGAGATGATCATGTGGTTTTTTTCTTTGAGTTTGTTTATATGGTGTATTACATTGATGGACTTTGGTATGTTGAACCACCCTTGCATCCCTGGGATGAAGCCTACTTGATCATGGTGGATAATTTTTCTGATGTGTTCTTGGAGTCTGTTTGCCAGTATTTTATTGAGTATTTTTTCATCAATGTTCATGAGGGAGATCGGTCTGTAGTTCTCTTTCTTTGTTGCATCCTTGTTTGGTTTAGGAATCAGGGTAATTGTAGCCTCATAGAAGGAGTTTGGTAATGTTCCTTCTGTTTCTATTATGTGGAACAATTTAGAGAGTATTGGTATTAACTCTTCTTTGAAGATCTGGTAGAATTCTGTCCTGAAACCATCTGGTCCTGGGCTTTTTTTGGTTGGGAGACCTTTAATGATTGTTTCTATTTCCTTAGGTGTTATTGGACTATTTAAATAGTTTATCTGGTCTTGATTAAACTTAGGTATGTGGTATCTATCCAGAAAAATGTCCATTTCTTTTAGGTTTTCCAGTTTTGTGGAGTAGAGGTTTTTGAAATATGACCTTATAATTCTCTGGATTTCCTCAATGTCTGTTGTTATGTCCCCCTTTTCATTTCTGATTTTGTTGATTTGGATTCTCTCTCTCTGTCTTTTGGTTAGTTTGGATAAGGGCTTGTCTATCTTGTTGATTTTCTCAAAGAACCAACTCTTTGTTTCATTAATTTTTTGTATTATTCTCTTAGTTTCTAATTTATTAATTTCACCTCTCACTTTGATAATTTCCTGGCGTCTATTCTTCCTGGGAGACTTTGCTTCTTCTTGTTCTAGAGCTTTCAGGTGTGCTGTTAAGTCACTAGTGTGAGATTTGTCCAACTTCTTTATGTGGGCATTTAGTGCTATGAATTTCCCTCTTAACACTGCTTTCATAGTGTCCCATAAGTTTGGGTATGTGGTGTCTTCATTTTCATTGATCTCTAGGAAGTCTTTAATTTCTTTCTTTATTTCTTCCTTAACCCATTGGTGATTCAGTTGAGCATTATTCAGTTTCCATGAGGTTGTAGGTTTTCTGTAGTTTTTGTTGTTGTTGAAATCTAGCTTTAAACCATGGTGATCTGATAGAACACAGGAGGTTATTCTGATTGTTTTGTATCTGTTGAGATTTGCTTTGTGGCCAAGTATGTGGTCGATTTTAGAGAAAGTTCCATGGGGTGCTGAGAAGAAAGTATATTCTTTCTTGTTAGGATGGAATGTTCTGTAGATATCTATTAGGTCCAATTGGGTCATGACATCGGTTAAGTCCTTTATTTCTCTGTTAAGTTTCGATTTGGGAGATCTGTCCAGTGGTGAAAGTGGGGTGTTGAGATCTCCCACTATTAATGTGTGGGGTTTTATATGTGGTTTAAGCTTTAGTAATGTTTCTTTTACATATGTGGGTGCCCTTGTGTTTGGGGCATATATGTTCAGAATTGAAACTTCATCTTGGTCGATCTTTCCTGTGACGAGGATGTAATGTCCTTCTTGATCTCTTTTGATTGATTTTAGTTTGAAGTCTATTTTGTTGGATATCAGGATGGCTACCCCTGCTTGTTTCTTAAGACCATTTGATTGAAAAGTCTTTTCCCAGCCTTTTATTCTTAGGTAGTGTCTATCTTTGAATTTGAGATGTGTTTCTTGTATGCAGCAGAAAGATGGGTCCTGCTTTCGTATCCATTCTGTAAGTCTATGTCTTTTTATAGGTGAATTAAGTCCGTTGATATTAAGGGATATTAATGACCAGTGATTCTTCATCTCTGTTATTTTTGGTGGTAGTGTGTGTGTACTTCTCTTCTTTGGGGTTTACTGTTGTGGCTTTATCTATTGCCTGTGTTTTCAAGTGTGTATCTGACTTCCCTCGGTTGGAATTTTCCTTCTAGTGCTTTCTGTAGGGCTGGGTTTGTGGATAGGTATTGTTTAAATCTGGCTTTGTCTTCGAATGTCTTGTTCCTTCCGTCTATGATGATTGAAAGTTTTGCTGGGTATATTAGTCTGGGCTGACATCCATGGTCTCTTAGTGTGTTATTCTGATGGGTTTACCTTTATAGGTCACTTGGCCTTTTTCCTTGGCTGCTCTTAATATTCTTGCTTTATTCTGTACATTTAGTTGTTTAATTATTATGTGTCGAGGGGACTTTTTTTGGGGGTCTAGTCTGTTTGGTGTTCTATAGGCTTCTTGTATCTTCATAGGCATTTCCTTCTTTAAGTTGGGAAAGTTTTCTTCTATAATTTTGTTGAATATATTTTCTGTGCCTTTGAGTTGGTATTCTTCACCTTCTTCTATCCCTATAATTCATAGGTTTGGTCTTTTTATGGTGTCCCAGATTTCTTGGACATTTTGGTTCATGACTTTGTTGGCTTTAGTGTTTCCTTCGACTGATGGAACTATTTCTTCTACTGTATCTTCAATGCCAGAAATCCTCTCTTCCATCTCTTGCATTCTGTTGGTTATACTTGCATCCGAAGTTCCTGATCTTTTACTCAGGTTTTCTATTTCCAGCATTCCCTCTGTTTGTGTCTTTTTTATTTTTTCAATTTCCCTTTTCAGTTCTTGGACTGTTTCCTTTGTTTGTTTCATTGCTTTTTCATGATTTTCTTTCAGTGCTTTATTGTTTTCTTCCAGGATTTTAATGTTTTCTTCCAGGACTTTATTGTTTTCTTGGAGGGCTTTATTGTTTTCTTCTAATTTGTTTGCCCTTTCCTCTAGTTGTTTACAGCGTTCTTCCAATTTTCTTGTCTTTTCCTCTACACAAGCCTCTACCTTTTTCATGAAGTTACTCATAAGGCTACTTTCTTCTGCTTCTTCCAATTTTTGGTGTTCAGGTCTAGATGTTGGAGGCGAGCTAGGTTCTGGTGATGCTGTATTGCTCTTCATTTTGCTGTATGTACTTCTGCTTTGACGTCTGCCCATCTCCTTGTGGTTCCTTCTTGGTCTTATCAGTGGATTTGTTTCACAAAGAGCTGACAGACTCAGGAAGACTCTCTCTCTTGTCCAAAAGGGAGTTCTCTTGTCCAACTCTTTGGTCCAGAAGGGAAGTCAGGGGCAAGCTCTGGTCCAGAATGGCAGTCAGGGACAGGCTGGGAGCTGGGGGCCGGTCTCTAAGTCTCAGGAAGTGGCTGGGGTCTTGGTCAGATGGGCGTGGGGGCAGGGCGCAGAGACTGCAGGGGCTGCCGGGGGCTTGGAAATGGGGATCCCTCCCAGTGGGGCTAGAAGGGGAGCTGCCCGGTATCCAGAACCTGGTGCCAAGTTGGGCAGGTCCTCCCGGGGTGGCTGGTGCCCAGGAATGGGGTCCGGGTTGGACCCGGGTACTCACCTCTGGTCAAGAAGGGAAGTCGTCGGGGGCTGGCTGGGAGCTGGGGGCCGGTCTCTAAGTCTCAGGAAGTGGCTGGGGTCTCTGGTCCAGAAGGGAAGTCGTCAGGTCATGTTTAACTTCTTCACTGACAAATATGATGATAAACAAGCATTTCAAAATTTTCGAAATTGGCATATACTTCCCCTTAACTACATCTGTAAAGATAAGAGCAAATGCTGTGTAGTGATTACAGGACCAATGTTAGCACCATCCTTGAGACTGGTACATTTTTTCCAGTTCGGCAGATATCCGCAGGTGAGGTTGTTTGAGTGGGAAAGTATGGAATCTTTCTCATTATTTGGCTAAGCCTGATGCTGAGGAGAGTATAAGGGGGAGATTGGCTTCAAATTTATGTAAATCAAGTTCAAGTGTAATTAATCAGCCACTCAGTGGGACATTCCCAATTCATTGTTTGAGATATAGATGAGAAGAAGAATTAGCAGTCAAGGGGATATTCCTTGAACAAACTGTAGAAAATAATTTTTTTCATGTTTCTAATGTAGTATAACTGTAGTAATAGGGAAAAATTGCCCTTCCTGTCATTTAAAACTGGTACTTCACACACCTCAGGGCTGTCATTGAGATTTCTGACATTCCTAAAACCTCATGCTGCTCCCCGTGTTTTATGTCTTTCAGCTCACCTATGGACCTTTCCATCCAAACCTGAGTGATCATGAACAGTTTCCCAATCTGTATCAGATGGCCCCCAAGGACACAGCTCTGGCCCTGGCCATGGTCTCTTTGATGCATCACTTCAACTGGAACTGGGTTGGGCTGGTCATCTCAGATGATGACCAGGGTCTCCAATTTCTCTCAGATCTGAGAGGAGAGAGTGAAGTCCAAAGAGTCTGCTTAGCCTTTGTGATCATGATACCAGTCAACGTGGAGTTATACATGTCAAGAGCTGAAGTGTATAACAACCAAATTGAGACATCATCCACAAATGTTGTTATCATTTATGGTGACACAGGCAGTACTCTAGTTCTGTGCTTTAGAATGTGGGTATCACAGGGTATACAGAGAATATGGGTCACAACCTCACAGTGGGATGTCATTACCAGTAGGAGAGACTTCATCCTTGACTCATTCCATGGGACTCTTGCTTTTCAACACCACCATGCTGAGATTTCTGGTTTTAAAAATTTTGTTCAGACACTGAACCCTTCCAAATACACAGACATGTTCCTGGCAGGACTGGGGTGGATGTACTTTAGCTGTGAAGCCTCAACATATAACTGTAAGACACTGGAGAACTGCTCTTTGAACATCTCACTGGAATGGTTAATGCTACAGAGTTTTGACATGGCCTTTAGTGATGAGGCTTATGATATATACAATGCTGTGTATGCTATGGCTCATGCTCTCCATGAAATGGTTCTTCAACAAGTAGAAAACCAGCAAATCAACACTCTGAGAGAACTGGATTCTGACTGCTCACAGGTACTGTAACTTCCCATGGATGTTACTTGGTGTCATCAATGTTATAATCTTTTAAGGGTCTCTCACATGCTGAGACCCATATTTGCCATGCATGTGGTGTTTGCTATAAGGGATGGAGTGTATAATTGTACTCAATGATTCTGACACCACTGTAGGCTCTGAGACCTTAACCCTCATGATTCTCTGATAGCTATATTACAGGAAATAGTCCTGATTCAGTTCAATACCTAATTGTGTATCTGTGTGTGAGTATACTTGTGTCTGATTTTCTGTATGTCTTCATGTTTGTGTCTTTGTGAGTGTCTGAGTACATCTGTGACTTTGTATGCATGTGTATGGATGTGCTACTTTGCATGTATGAATATTTCTTTCCTGTGTTTGTTCGTGACTGTTTATATGAGCATATATTTGTTGTGTGTGTCTCTTTGTGAATATTTTTTTATCAATGTGTCTCTCTGTGTTTGTTTTTATCTTTATGTATCTATGTGTTTCTATGTCTGTGTCAGTACTTGATTGCTTAGGTCTGTCTCTACGTGTGTGTTAGTGTATATTGTGTGAATGAGTGTGGCTCTATCATGTGTGTGCCTCTGCATGGGTGTATGTGTGGAAGTGTGTGTGTGTGTGTGTGTGTGTGTGTGTGGTGCATATTTATATTTGGTGTTTGTGTGTATTTCTGTGTTTGTATTTGAGGGTTTCCTCTGAGAGAACTAAATTTCTAGGAACACAATGACTTTATTTATTCACATGCTTTCATTGAGTTTCTCCCTTGGGCATTTTCAATAAATTTGCCTGAGGATAAAATCAGAACATATTTTCTAACTTAAAATAAGGTAATACATACTGAAGAGTGTTGTCTATCTTTCAGCTTCACCTATTTCTGAAGAATATTCACTTTGTTAATCCTGCTGGAGATGCAATACATATGAATCAGAAAGAAAAACTGCAAGCCAAGTATTACATTTACCACATTTCTAATTTCCCCCATGGTGTTGGATTTAAGGTGAAAATAGGAGAGTTTAAGCCATATTTTCCATATGGTGAACAGCTCCATTTATATACAGACATGATAGAGTGGGCCACAGGAACTAGACAGGTGAGTCTGACCAAAATGTACTGATGCACACCTCACAGTTGTAACCAGTGTCAAGTGGGGCCATTTGGGTTTCCAAGTGTAGTTTCTCTTTTATTCTTGTATCTCTGCTTTGTGTAAAGTTGACAAAGCTAAGCTACACAATGGGTGGGTAGGGTCTTCAGTTCAGGCATTCCAGTGGTGACACAACATATACTCCTATTTCTTCCTGAACTTTTAGTAGTTCAGAAGCACCTCAATATTTCATCAATTTGTTCTCACATATTCATGTGTGGCCTTGTACAAAGCACTGAAAGAAATGTGTTCACAAAGGTCGTGGATAGAAAGAAAACTTGTTAACTTCTCAACATGATGAGATGCTATAACTATTAAAGGAGTAGTCAGACTCCTGGCCCAGCATCTATCTGCTTTTCCTCAGATGCCCTCTGCTGTGTGCAGTGTTGATTGTCACCCTGGATTCAGAAAATTCCAATAAGAAGGAATGGCAGCCTGCTGTTTTGATTGCACCCCCTGCCCTGCAAATGAGATTTCCAATGAGACAGGTAATTGTTTACTGCCGGAAGAAATCCTTCAGATTGACTGGTGTCTGCTATCCACACTGCACTTTCAAAGGGGCCTGGATGGGGGGTGCACTGCTCTGTGTTATTCACCAGAGAAGACTGCTGGGACATAGGTTTAAGCCAAATAAAGTCATCATTAACTGGATGTCAACTACAGTTGATGTTCAGGACCCCAGTGTAGCACTGAGCCTGTCTCAGGGTGAGATTTGAAGCAAAAGAACCATGTTCTGTGTTGACATACTTCAGTTACCAAGAACAGTGAGCCAAAAGTAGATCCATAGAAGCTAAAAAGCAAAGTTAGTATATTTTGAGACTTTCTCAGAACTATAAGCACTATGATGGATTAGGCTTTTGCTTCAGTTTGGCAAGAGGTGCTGCTAGGTCGTGGGTTTTATAGTCTGAGTGGTACTTCTATCATGGAGTCAGTTGACCTAGGGAGGGTCTGTGGACCTACTAAGTTCTGTGGCCCTTTTAGAGCACAAATAATATATATTCCTCTCCTAAGTTTGTTTTACAAGTATATGATCAATAATAATGTCCTTAATAATAACAACCTGTGCCTTCACATACACCTTTGACTCAGTGTAAAATCATTGCTGGTAGTATTTTGTAAAAGAAAGTGTTTTGAAAAATCAAACAGCCCGGTGCGGAAATTCTACACTATATCTGTCCGATGATTATATTCCTTCAAAGGTACATGTAGACTAGATTGTAGTCACAAGTCTTTGTAAATTGTTGGTTATTCATTTATTCTCCTTGAACGTATCTAAGTGTTTCTGTGTGAGTTTATGTGCAGGAGATTGTGGAGGCCAAAATAGTGCATACAAGCCCCTGGAACTTGAGTTACAGACAGGTATAAGCTTCCACATGGATGCTGAGTCCAAACCCTTGTTCTTTGCAGAAGTATAAGGACTCTTAATGATTGAGTCATCTCCTACTACTGAAGTCGTGAATCGTACACAACTTGTTTTTGCCAATGCCCACAAACATTGCTGACAAAGAAAAGTATTGAGTCATGTAGCAGGAATCTTAGAAGGTCTTATTAATCAAATCAATCCTGGAGCCAGACATTGTGGTGAATGCTGGGAGATCAGAGCAGAACAAACAACACCTATCTCACCTTGCCAGTTCCTCTGCTGATCCTGTTTCCTCAGGCTGGAAGCCTCTTAGTCCTCATCCAGAATTGGTCTCAGCTGAACTGTAGCTCAAAAAAGGCCTAAAAGCTTAACCAGCCAAATGCTTCTAGTTTCTGGTCTTCACGCCTTATATATCTTTGTGCTTTCTGCCATCACTCTCTGTGATTAAAGGCTCTCTTCTTGGGATTAAAGGCATGTGTCACTATGCCTGGCTGTTTCCAATGTGGCCTTGAAGTCACAGAGATCCAGACGGATTTCTACCTCTGGAATGCTAGGATCAAAGGCATGTGTTCCACCATTTTCTAGCCTTTGTATCTAGTGGCTGTTTCGTTCTCTAACCCCAGGTAAGTTTATTAGGATCCACAATATTTTGGGGAACACAATACCACCACAGATTCACCATATATTAAAATGGTAAATAAGTATTGTGTGGTGATGTGCATGCTTTTTATACAGCATTAGATGAATTGCTAGTACTTTGTGTTGTCATTTAGGTGACAGGTGTGTGGGGAAGACAGCATGAAGATGTGAATTTAGGGTGGTACCATAAGGCTGCAATGGGAGCCTGCTAAGGAAACTTTGGGAGGATGCAAGTGCTGTTACTTCCATGTGAGGGAGGTTCACAGAGGGTTTTGAGATTGATGTCATTGTAGGTTGTTGTAACTAAAGAGTAGTAACTGTGGGTAAAATTACTAGAAACAGCTAAACACGAGACAGCACTTGATTTCATATAAAATATGGGGAAAAGTGTGGACACTTGATGTAGATAAAGACAGATGTCCCACTTAAGATTTTTGTACACAGTAGCAATGAATGTCACAATAATATAGATAAAATAGTTTTGTAGTGAAAAGAAAGAGCCACAATGATTCCAATGATAGTTTGGCATACACAAACCATATAAGTCAACTGGTTATTCATTTGGAGATGGCCAAATTCAAAGGAGAGTCCAGAATTGGTTTTTGACTTTTATTGCTAGTCATTGTCTATATGCAAAGAACATTTAAAAAGGACATTTGGGGCATTGGAGATATGTTTCAGCAGTTAAGGGCATGGGATGCTCTTCCAGAGGTCGTGTGTTCAATTTCCAGAAACCACCTATAACTTTCTATAATTATCTGTAATGAGATTCCCTGCCCGCCTCTTGTGTGCAGGCATACATGCAGGCTGAGCATCATACACAATAAATAACTAAATCTTAAAAAATGATATTTAGGTTCAATTAGAAGAGTTATCAGGTAAATCTCTTGCCACAAGTCAGATGACCTGAACTCATTGCAAGAAGCCGTTTGAAATGAGATGGAGCCAACTCCTACAAGATGCCTTCTTGACAACTTGTACTTTACACACACACACACACACACACACACACACACACACCACTTACACACATGTGCAAAAATAACAGATTGTAATAAAATTGATTTAAGTTAATAACTATAAAGAGCATCTATATTAATAAATACCCAAAAATAAACAAAAAACATATGTTTATGAATATTTGAAAAAGGCATGTGTAGAGGGTAGTAAGTCCACACAGGGCCAGGTCCATGTGAAGGCCACCAGAGGCATCTGATACCCTTTGTACCAGAGTTACTGTTAGTAATATGGCACTACACATGTTCTGGGACCTGGACTTAGGCCTCCTGTAAGAGCAGACCATGTTCTTAACAGTTTAGCCATCTTCCCAGTTCCTTAAAAACAACAAATAAAAAAATGTAATCATAGCAGACAACAAATGATAGGTGGGTTTTATTCATTGAATGACATAAAAACTTTGAAGCACATCATTGTGCTCCATTATTATCCACAGTTTAGCACAATTACATTCATATATCACTTACTTGCTGTGGTGGAAAATACAGCTTATGAATGGGATATTATTGTTCAATTCAAATATTCTGTATTACCACTCTCACTTGGGAGTTCTCATGTTGTCTTGTTCATGCTGTTTTACCAATAACTCCTGTGACCTTTCTGGCCTTTGATGACACCTTGGGGATGACTCTGTCCTGTATGGCCTTGTGTTTGTCTGCATTCACCATTCTGGTTCTTGGGATCTTTGTGAAACACCAAGACACTCCAATGGTGAAGGCCAATAACCTCACTCTCAGCTACATCCTGCTCATCTCCCTCATCTTCTGTTTCCTCTGCTCCTTGCTCTTCATTGGCCATCCCAACTCAGTCACCTGCATCCTGCAGCAAATAACATATGGAGTTTTATTCACTGTGGCTGTTTCCACTGTGTTGGCCAAGACAATTACTGTGGGTTTGGCTTTCAAAGTCACTACTCCTGGAAGAAGGATGAAGTGGCTCCTGGTATCAGGGGTACCTAACTACATTATTCCCATCTGCACCATCATCCAAATTATTCTCTGTGCAATCTGGCTGGGAACATCTCCTCCCTCTGTTGACATTGATGCACACTCTGAGCATGGCCACATCATCATTGTGTGCAACAAGGGCTCAGTAACTGTTTTCTATTCTGTCTTAGGATACCTGGGCTCTCTGGCCCTGGGAAGCTTCACTGTGGCTTTCTTGGCCAGGAATCTCCCTGACACATTCAATGAAGCCAAATTCATGACGTTCAGCATGCTGTTGTTCTGCACTGTCTGAGTCACTTTTCTCCCTCTCTACCACAGCTCCAAAGGCCAGGTAATGGTGGCTGTGGAAGTCTTCTCCATCTTAGCCTCCAGTGCTGGCTTGCTGGGATGCATCTTTGTCCCCAAGTGCTACATCATTTTGTTAAGACCAGAGAGAAATTCTCTTCAAAAGTTAAGGGAGAAAACATTTTCCAGAACTGACCTTTCATAAATTTTAACTGACAAATGTAATGTTGGTACAGAACCATCTATTAGGATACAATGCAAGGTTATTCATTAGCTAGTGACTCTCACTGTTTCTTCTAATGGTGTTGTTTATCAGTGTCATGTATACCACTTTTATCTATATTGTCTCCCATAACCTTCCACTCAGCCAACTATTTTTAAAGGACTTGGCTTTTACTAACTTGAATGTTAGTGCAGAGTAGAAGTGCTGTATTTATCTCTAATATGTAATAAAATTTGAAATTAACTCAGAGGCTTCTTTTTGATATCTTAGTGAATGTAAGAATTTGACAGCAACTGATTATTTGAGAAGTTGAAGGAAGTTTGTGACCTCATGTTTGCAGATGAAGGCAACACAATGCTACCCCTTGTAGGGGGGAAGACTAGAGAATCCTGATGCATCCTGGGAGTTAGAGAAGTAGAACTGAGGAGTGACATGGATGTTTCAATAAACAGATATTGGGGAATATTATAGAAGCTGGAGAGATGTGTCAGCAGACAAAATCATGTACTGCTCTTGTAAAGTGCCAGAGTTCAATACACAGACTTCATATAATGTAGTTCACACCCCCTGTAACAGTAGCTCCAAGGGATCAATGTCCTCTTTGGCCTTCAAGGACTCTTATACCCACACATGCACATAACAATACACTCAACACACACAAACTCACACACACACACACACACACACACACACACACACACACACACACGCTCACCATAATCCTAACCCTTTCTGTCTATCAGTAGAAAATAAACAGATTTCTATGTGATAATTATAAAATAAAATATACTAAGATAAAACAAAAAATGACATATTAGATTAAGCAAAACAAACAAAAAAGAAAGAAAGAAGCCCAAACAAGTTAGATGAATCAGAGACCCACTTGGTTGCACATTCTCAGTCTCATAAAAACTTTAAAGTGTTAGCCATTATACATACTCAGAGAAACTAATAGGGTAAAAATGAAAGAAGAAAAAAATAAGAAGACAAAACAATACAACAACAACCACAATAACCAAGAAAAAACAACAAAGAAACAAACAACCAAAAAAGAAAACACCCTGACATGATACTGTGAGACAAAAAACATCCAAGGATGCCACTGTGTTCATTTTCTGTTGTCATCTACCGTTGAATATGCAGCCTACCCTTCAAAGTAGTTTGTTTCCCCAGTGAGACTCCCTTGGTGGAAATTAAACTTTCATTAGTAGCTGGCTATCAACTGGATATTGCTTCTGGGATTGGAATGAGACATTTGTCCACTTCTTCTTTCAGCTCAAGTACCCTGCACTGGAGTATTTTGGCAAATCTGACACAAACTAAAGTCATCTGAGAGGAGGGAACCCCAATTAAGAGAATGTTTTAAAGCTGGTGGTGGTGGTGCACAACTTTAATGCCAGCACTTGGGAGGCATAGGATGGCAGTTGTCTGTGATTTTGAGACCAGCCTGGTCTTCAGAGTTATTTACAGGATAGCCAAGGCTACATAAAGAAACCCTGTATTGATGCTTCCCATGCCCCCAAAAGAAAATGTTTGCATGAAATCCAGCTATAGGGCATTTTCTTAATCAGTGATTGACTGGGAGGGCCCAGCTCAAAGTGGATGGTGACATTCCTAGGCTGGTGGGCCTGAGTTCTTTATAAGAAAGCAGGCTGAGCAAGGCAGTAAGCTGCACCACTCCATGGCCTCTGCTTCAGTTTCTGTTTGATTTTGGTCCTGGTTTCCTGCAATGATGGACTCAAATGTGAAAAATATATGCAAAAAATAAGCCCTTCCATCTCCGGCTTGGTTTTTGGTCATGTTGTTTTATTGTGGCAATAGAAACTCTAAGACAAGTTGGTACTAGGAGTGGGTTCTTGCTTTGACAGACCTGACCATGTTGTTTTGTAGTTGGATTATGGAGGGACTTTGAAAAATTGTATAAGAAAATACTTTGAGTGTTTATTGAACAGTAGCTTGGAATATAAGAATGTTGAGAGCAATCCAGAAGATGGAATATGGCTTGTGAAGTTTCAGAGGGAAGTTTCAAGATTCTGTTGGTGCCATTTATTATTTTGAATTAAGATTCTGTGGCCCTGGATAGCTCTGGCAGAGTAATCAGCTATGATTAACAAAATATCTGAACTACTAAAGTGAAACCTTTGTTTTACTGAGAAACTCAATTCTGGTTGTGTGGAGTTGAGAAACTAGTGGTGATGAAGAAGAACCCACAGTGGTGGTGGTGTACACATTTAATTCCAACACTCAGGAGGTAGAGCCAGGCAGATAACTGTGATTTCAAGGCCAGCTTGAAACCAAAAACACATACAAAAAAGAGAGGCCCAACATTCCTGAGTTGAAATCCTATGAGAAGTGGTTTCTGAGAGCACAGAGATGCTGTGTCCCAGAGGCAGTTGTATTTCATGCTGGCCATCAAATTTGGTGGTGTGAGAGTCATACAGGTGGTACTGGTTTTGAAGGCATGATTTGGCCAAGGATTCCAGCTGAGACTTTGCACTGTGAGAAGCCAGGAGATGCCATTGGTGAATGTGGAAGTACACTAGCATTTGAAGGTCCAAAATTAAAGTAATCACACATAGAATTTGAGACTTGGAACCATGAAGAGAGTCTATGAGAGGCATTGATGAAAGTGTAGTCACGTTGCAGCAGAAGACCCAGCATTGTGGTTGATGTCAGTACTGTGGGGTGACTGACAAGAACAACAACAGCTATAGAATGGAGCCATCCCAAGCTTGGAAGGCAAGCTGTGTGTGCTACAGAGGATGGAGCTGAAGAAGTGACCCAAGCCCTTTGGAGAAACTCAGAAGGTAGTAAGTGGTTCCATCATTGGAAATCACACGTTTACACAGTTGGAAAGTGGTTTTTATTTGTCAGATAGAGACTTTGCCTTGGGCCTTTCCCTCTAGAAGTAAGGAATTATTTAACCAAATTTTTATTTTTTAGGAGCCCACACCTGAGAGAGTTCAAACTTTTTTTTTTTTTTTTTTTATAATTTATAACCCCAAATGTATTTATAAGTTAGAAATGGAAAGATCTACAAATGAAATTATGAAGGTTCACCAAAGTCATTTAATCTGTCAGTTTCTCATTCATTTTTATGTCTTAATAATATTCTATTGTATGAATAAGCCACATTTTATTTCTCTCCAGTATTTGATAGCTATTTGAGTTGTTTTAACTTTTTTACTATTAGCAACACACTGCTGTAAACCTTCATGTACATGTTTCATAGGTGCACATTTTCAGTAGTTTGAGGATATATTCCTAAGGGTAGAATTGTTGAGTAACAGAGTAACAATGTTTTGCATTTTGACCAACCACCAAACTGTTTTGCCAAAGTGGCACACCATTTTACAATCTCACCAAATCCTTGTTTTTAAGGCTCTGATTTTTGTACAAAAGCATTCAATCATTCTGTCCGACCAAACCAGGAAAAGTAAGCTATAGTTCAGAGCTGTTCTATTCCATTTACTATGCAAAGCCATTCTTGGCGTTTGCAACTCTCAGCCCTTTTGAGTATTCTTGCAGTGTTCACCTTTTCCTCCACCACTTTTTTTTTCTTCTTTTTTTCTGGTTTATTCCTATCTATTACAAATGTATAAAAAATCCTCCATCAACGCAGCTGATAGCAGCAGAACCTTGAGAAATATACCTTTGGTTTGCCTCAGAAAAGGAACACATATTGTACTGTAAAGTTTATAAAATTGGCGCAAAACATTGTGATAATGTTACAATACCAGTTTTAAGAGTTCAGTGACTAATGGGGAGCTGATGGGATACATGCAGAACTGTGAAAGCGATCTCACTTACCCAGCTGTACACGTAGACTGTAAATCTACATTCAGATCATTTCTGATCTAAGACTATCATCTCAGTTTATCTGTTGAGGTCAACCAGGAAACCCTAGAATATACCTTGATTTTTGCAAAAAACAAAATAGGGGGAGGCGTTTTTTCAGCATTTCAGTCCACGAGTAACAGTATCCTAACAGGCAAAGTGTTCTCTCACTGTCAACATAGAATGAACTGCTGCTGGAGGTCAACTTGGGCTTTAATTTGCATTAGCGCTTACATGCATAGTAGTCCAAGTTGTTGACCTCATGACTTTAAAAAGTAACTCTAAAAAAGTAAAATGGCCCTTCTTGGAAGACTAAAGAAAGACATCCAGCCATAGATGTAAAAAGTCTCATCAAAACAATATACCCTTTTATGAATTACGCCCCAATTTAAAAAAAAAAAAAAAAGTAGCCCCAAATAAGAAGCAGCTCTGAAAAAGAAAATATAACTTAAGATATTTGAAAAAAACAAGGTGAATACAGGTTCAAAAATAATTAAGATACATTTTCTTAAGGCTACCTAGAATTAGGCTTTAAAGAATTCTACCATTTCAAGTTTACCACTAGTTACTAGATACCTATTTACAAACAAGATGTTCACCTTTTTTGTTCCTTTATCAAGAGAAAAATCTACCTTCAGATTATGAGGGTGGTGATGGGGAGGGACTAGAAAACAAGATTCAAACAATCCCATGTAAATATCACATTTTTCAAATGGAAGAACTCCAAACTGCACTAGAAGATCCAATCACTAAGACACTTTCCATTGAAATGATTTAAGTACAACTACATGGCACCAAGGTTTAGGCCTAATATAGGCCTGACAACCAAGTCCTTGTTTTCTGGAAGAAAGGCCTCAAAAGTCCCACTCAATTCCACATAACAATACTTCAAAGATCAATTAAGTTTTCCTTTCCTTAATATTTTTGTTTTTGACTTCTAATCTTAAAGACTAGATTAAAACTTAGCTCATTTCCCAGAAGGCATTGCTTCCCTTTGCTCTATGAAAGAGTCCACCAAGACCTCTTCCTCAAAACCATCTAGCCCCCAGCCTCCAGCCTGTGCTTTCTCAACATCCTGAAAAAGTAATGTAGGTAAAATATGCTCATGAACATTAAAACTAGTTGTTAGAAAGACGTAACTAGCTTTATAATTTAAGTTTTAGAACATAAATACTTGCAGCTTAATCTGCACTGACAATGATTGTCGAAGCCTAGAATTCAACATTTACAAATTCTCATTCACACACACAAGCCACACTATTATCACACAACTTATGTCTTGAGAGAATCTTCTGCTTTTTAAATCTTTGGCCTCCCAGTCAATCCTAAGTTCAACCAACTTTTCCGAGTTCTGGTAGTTACCTGAACCACTGAGGCATTGCCACAAGACTTCTTCTCTTTTGAAACATCCTTTTTCTCTAGATATTAGGATAGCTACGCCAGCTTGTTTCTTCTGTGGTGTATGTTGGTGTGGGATTATCTATTGCTTGATTTTTCATGGATGTGTTTAGCTTCTTTAGGTTGAATTTTCCCTTCTAGTGCTTTCTGTAGGGCTGGGTTTGTAGACAGGTATTGATTAAATCTGGTTTTATCCTGGAATATTTTGTTTATTCCGCCTATGGTGATTAAGAGTTTTGCTGGGTATAATAGTCTGGGTTGGCATCCGTGGTCTCTTAGTGTCTGCATGAGATTTGTCCATGATCTTCTCGCTTTCATAGTCTCTATTGAGTAGTCTGGTGTTATTCTGATGGGTTTACCTTTATATGTTACTTGGTCTTTTTCCTTTGCGGCTCTTAATATTTTTTCTTTGTTCTGTGTGTTTGGTGTTTTGATTATTATGTGGCGAGGGGACTTTTTTTTTGGATCCAGCCTATTTGGTGTTCTGTAAGCTTCTTGTATCTTCATAGGTATTTCTTTCTTTAGGTTAGGAAAGTTTTCTTCTATGATTTTGTTGAATATATTTTCTGTGCCTTTGAGTTGGTATTCTTCTCCTTCTTCTATCCCTATTATTCTTAGGTTTGGTCTTTTCATGGTGTCCCAAATTTCCTGGACGTTTTGTGTTACAACTTTTTTGTCTTTAGTATTTTCTTTGACTGACGAATCTATTTTCTCTATCATGTCTTCAGTGTCAGAGATTCTCTGTTCCATCTCTTGCAATCGGTTGGTTATGCTTGTTTCTATAGTTCCTGTTCGTTTTGTCAGGATTTCTATTTCCAGCATTCCCTCAGCATGTGTTTTCTTTATTGTCTCAAATTCATTTTTCAGATCTTGGAATGTTTCTTTCATCTGTTTAATTGCTTTTTCTTGGCTTGATTTGATTTCTTCCCATTTTTTGTTCATTTTTTCTTCCATTTCTTTAAGGGAGTTTTTAATTTCCTCTTTAATGGAGTTTTTCATTTCCTCTTTAAGGGAAGTTCTTATTTCCTCTTTAAGAGAGTGTTTCATTTCCTGTTTAAGGAAAGTTTTTATTTCCTCTTTAAGGTAGTTTTTCATTTCCTCTTTAAGGAAAGTTTTTATTTCCTCATTGAGGGAATGTTTTATTTCTTCTTTAAGGGCCTCTATCATCTTCTTAAAGTCATTTTTAGGGTTGATCTCTTCTGTTTCTTCTGTCATGGTATGTTTAGGTCTTGCAGGTATAGAATCACTAGGTTCTGATGTTGCCATATAGGTCTTTATGTTGTTGCCTGTATTTTTGCACTGGCGTCTACTCATATTTTCCTCTGTGCGGTGCAGGTGGTGTCTGTGTCTGAGAGTGCCTCTCTTGTTCTAATTTTTAGTCTTGGTTTAGTAGGGGTTCTTGGTTAAATTGGTGCTATTGGGCTGTTTCTTCAGGGACAGCTGATTTCAGTCGATGAATTATATACTTATGATTCTGGTGATCTGGTTTAGTGGCTGGGTAGCGCCTTCTTCTGTGTTCCCAGGTCACGTTTTGTTCATTTGTCAACTCCTCAGCTGATCTTGTTTCTTCAGACTTCAAACTGTAGGCATCTGAATCCTCTCCCAGATGGGTTTCAGCTGAGCAGGGTAGTCTCACCAACTCCTCCAAGTTGTTGGGTTTCACAGGATCAGCAGTTGGGCCCTGGGTTGTCCCCAAACGGAGTGCCCAGACTCGCCCTGGTTCTGACCCACGGAGATAACCTCTTCCCCAGGTGTTGGGGCTAGGGGCGTCCCCGTTCCAAGCTGCGTCTGCCCCTCTCCGTCCCTGGGCCTGTCCACCCCTGTGGCCCGCCGCCACAGGCCCACCTGGGTCCACTTGTCTCCGCCGCAGGGCCTGTATGTCCCTGTCGGCCGCTGCCACCGGGCCCTTCCACCTTCGCGAGTCGCCGCTGCGGACCCACCTGCGTCCGCCCGTTTCTGCCCAGTGGCCTGTCTACTTCTGTGGGCCACCGCCGCTGGGCCTGAATGTCTCTGTCGGCCGCCACCGCCGGGCCCGTCCACCTCTGTCTGCTTATCTCTGCAGCAGGGCCTGTCCACCTCTGTGGGCTGCCGCTGGGCCTGAATGTCTCCACCGGCTACCGCCGGCCTAAATGTCCCTGTCGGCCGCTGCCGCCGGACCCATCCACCTCTGCGGGCCGCTGCCACAGGCCTACCTGCGTCTGCTTGTCTCCGCCCGAGAGTTCAAACTTTTAAAAGCATTTTTTGGGGTTTGAAAAGAGACTAGATATGGTAAAGAGAATGATTTTTCGGATAAAGTGACTGTATTTTGAGACAGGGTTTCTCTGTGTAGTACTGGCTGGCCTAGAACTCACTCTGTAGATCTGACTGGTTTTGAAATCACAGAGATTCACTTGCCTCTGTCTCCTGAATGCAGGGAGTAAAGGTGTGTGCCACCACTGCCCAGCAGGACTGCATTTTTTAAAAAATATTTATTTACTATGTATAGTGTTCTGTATGCATGTATTTATGAATGCCAGAATAATGCACCAGCTCTCATTACAGCTGGTTGTGAGCCAACATGCAATTGCTGGGGTTTGAAGTCTGGACCTCTGGAAAATCTGCCAGTACTTTTAACCTCTGTGTGAAATTTTAGTGTGTTCCATTGTGGGACACTTAAAACTGTGGGACATTTTAAAGTTACTCATGTTTTTAAAAGTATTTCTTTTTTTATGTGCATTGGTGTGTTGCCTGAATATATATTGGTGTCAGGTTATTGGATCCCATGGAACTAAAGTTACAGAGAGTTGTGAGCTGCCATGTTGGAGCTGGGACTTGAACCCAGGTTCTCAGGAAGAATAACCAGTGCTGTTAAATGCTGAGCCATCTCTCCAGGCTCTACTTAGAATTTAATGTGAGATCTTGGGGATGGATGGGAAAGGAAAGGTGGCTTTCTGGTGATGTATTTGTGTGTCAAGATGATATGGGGTCAATTGTGCTGGATGGTTTTCTAACAACTTGACACATCTGAGTCATCACATCTCAAGTCATCTGAGAAGAGGGGACAGCAAGTAAAAGAATGCCTTCAGCTCCTAAGAGCATAGGGCCAGCTCTTCCACATGAACCAGGCATTGCTGGGTGAGGGGAGGGGGAGGAAGCAAGCTCATGCCCCTCCATGCCACCACCAGACAGATGGGTACTAGGGAGAGCATGTCCTGTGGCAATAGTAATGGGAGAACTATACCTGACCCTCAGCAGCTTCAACACTTGGGAGAGCAAACCCTATACCTCAGGAGAAAAGGAGAATATAGCCAACCTTGTTAGTGTGGTTATGGATGAGCCAGCTTAAAAATTGTGAGCATGGGAGATCTGTCCCTGTTACACATCTGTCATGAGGTGGTATCTTGGAGGAGAGTTGCCCTCCTCCCCCATGCCCATCAATATCTGGGGCAAGTAATAGAGCTGGCTTTGTGGTCATAGTGTGGGAGAGCTATACCTGACCCCTACCAGTGCAATACTTGGGAGAGCAGCCCCTGTACCTCACCAGTGCAGCACAATGGATCCATACTTGTTAGTGCAGGTGTGTGTGAGCCAGCCCTGAAGTTGTAAGCATGGGAGAGTTGTCCCCATTTGACATCAGGTAGACAAATCCTACAGCTTCCCAGGCCCAGACCCAAGGATATGACTTATCCTGCCCCTCTATTTACCCAATCTATGATCTGCTGGAGCTTGTGATGAGACCTCTTCTGTAGACCTAAAGTCTCAAGATTTCTGAGGTTGGAAGGATGTTAATCTGAGTATTCCATTGTTGTAACACATCTTGACCCCACAGATTCATTACTATGTTAGCCACATATGGTTTTAATTCTCCTCGCTGTCCTTCTGGACTTATACATTGGAGCCATCTTACACTATGTTTCACTTGAGATAATGTTCCAAATCCTAACAGTTGAACATTTACCTCCTGAAGAGGCCGAGTTGGATGCCAGAATTCTGATGCAATTATGGTCATGTCAGCACCTATATCTACTAGACCAGACTACAAATCACCATTTATTTTTATTGTTAATTTTGGTCTTTGTTCATTTATATAAGTTTGCCAAGTAATTTTCTTTATGTTTTCTCCTGAATTTTCTGTTCTCCCTTTCTCAGTTGTTCCATTTCTCTGAGTACTCTTGTTTATTCCAATAGGCATTTGGTTATTTAATTGCTCTGAGTAGGGGTTTCTTCTATGACTGCAGGAAAGTTCTGAACTGGATTTGCTGTGGAGGCCTGCCTGAGGCCCCTCTGGGAGTTTCCTGAAGAGGGAGGAAAGTATTACCTTCCCTGTCCCTTGTTGATCTACATTCATTGGTCCAGTGTTTTCCCTTACCACAACTTCTGCATACTCCAGAAGGAAGAGGAATTCTGTTGCCATTGTTCCTTAAAGAAATATTGTTTCTAGGAATGCCCTGTTTATAATCCCTTTTCCAATGTCCTTGCTCCCCACATCCAAAACCTCTGACATTCCTCAAACCTCTTGAAATGGCTTCTCCTATCCACATATCATGGACTCAAGCCTCAACATTAACTGTGTCTCTAATCCAATCTTCCAAGGGTGCAGATCTTGCTTTTAATGGCTTGATTATTCTCTTGCATGCTGCATTTGCCTTCTCAAAAGCACAAGATTCAATTATTATCTGACTAGCTTCTGCATTCGGGACCATTCTCTTTACTGCTGAAGACAGTCTTTGTAAGAAATCTGTGAAAGATTATTTCCAGCCCTTTATAACCTTTGTACATGACTCAGTTATGTTTCCTGGTTCCTCAACTCTGTCCCATGCATTTAAGGCTTCCATTCAACATAGAATTAAGGTTTGGATATCATATAAACATTGTTTTTGTACTGCAGCATTTTGGCCTCCTCCAAAAAGCTGATTCTGGAAGACTTGTGTACCTTTATCCCTACATTGATTTGGTATGTTTTTAGATTCCTTTTTGAACCACGTTTGCCAATGGAGCTGTTGTCTGGTTTCCAGAACAGCATGTGCCATCTCCTGACAGTCCTGTGGTATAGTCCTACTATGAGTTAACCAGGAATTTTACATCTGCTTTACATATGGGGAATGCATGCCATAAGATACTATGAACTACTACTCCAATTACATCTGTCTATATCTGCATCACATGAAAATGCCACACTAAATCCCATTATGTTATGCACTAATTTAAAAACTAACAATAATTAGTAGAAAGAAAGAATTAGTCCTGATTGCGGTGATCAATACAGATTCAGTTTTGAAACATGAAATTTCTCATTTTCATATGAACAACTACTCCCATCACATCTGTCAATATTCACATCTTAGACAGTCTTAGGCAGGTCATCACTGATCTTGGGGGCCATGCATGTGTTAAATGTTGATTTTTAAATATTGCACAAGATCCAGAGAACACCAGCCCTGTGTACCTCATCTCCAGTACTAAATAACATCTACCATCCTCCACACCAACTAATTGCCCTACATTTGTGGTCTTTGCTCTGTAATCCACATCATCTAAAGGAGTTTCCTCAGCCCACACTCATCAATGAGCTCTCCCACTGGCCACACATATTCTAGAATGCAGCCAAAATATATGAGCATTACAATGGGATAAGAACAGCTTACACATTGAACACAGGCTTTATCCCAGTTACTAATGGGTTCTAAGCTACTGGACACAGTTCTGCTTTGGAGTCACTACTGGGTTCTAATATAAGCAGAAATGAATAGATAATGAAGGATAAAGTTGAATAGGTCATCAGAAGGAACTGACATAAGGGAAGAAGTTCATGATTCATAACTCAAATGCTCAGCTTAATTTCTCATGGATAATGATGGCGTGGGCATTTCTGAACACAGTATAAGACAAGAATTTCTAGATTTGACCTGATTGTTGGAGCTTCTTAAAATGGAGAACAGGGATACTGGTTGATTATTGGGTCTCTGTGAGAGATGTAGCATAGGCCATACTGCTTATGCTCTATGAATGGTGGATGCTGTACACATGAGACTGAGGCTCTTTCATTTGCATTCCGGAATAGAACACACAGTGCATCCACATGAACTTTGATTGTCATGGGTCATTTCAATTCTTTACCTTTACATCTAACTGTCCATCTTCTGATACATTCTGCTGAGATCATTTCTAAAGGTGTTCAAACAAATAACACATTGACTCTGCACTGGGACCAATCTGCCCAAATTGCTTTCTCCCATGGGCCTCAATATTCAGGGATATTAGTTGATGTCACAGGACCTGAGGCTGAGATGTCATCAGATTATTTTCCAACCCATGTTTATTACCTCTGCTGTGGACGTCACATGCAGAGCCCTAGGTCAGAAAGTGCTTGACATTTCTCCAGGGTAGTGGAGTCACCTGGAGAGCAAGGCATCTCATCCACATAAGTGATCTCTCCAGTAGGCAGCAGATATAAAAGCAGATGCGTATACATGGTTTTCCATTTGATAAACTATTCTGCATCCACAGTCCACACAACTGGCTTAGAGATTTGGAGGCAGGACATGATGCTCACTCTGCATTTCTTCTTCTGACTCCTGAACATCCCCATCCTCATGTCCAACCACACTCACCCCAAGTGCTTTTGGAGAATGAAGCAGAATGAAGACAAGCCTGGAGAGGTGGTGACAGGTTTTGTCTTTTACCTTCTTGCAGTGCCTATATGGGTGGACAAAGAGTATTCCAACTTTGTTCTGGATGTGATGTAAGTGTGTTTGCATTTTTCATGTAAATGTCATGATATATAATGTGTAATAGGTGTGTGAATGGGTAGAGAAATGCTGGTAGCTTATGTCCTTTCTCCCAATCCTATCACTAAAACTGATGCAAAATATGTTTTGATATTTAATAATCACTTTTTCCCACTTTCTTATCAAGCTGTGAGACTTTTAAAATTTTCTTCAAAGTAGCCTCCATTTACAAGGCTGACAGCAAAATTAAAAACAACATTCATTACTTTGATCGATCATAGGCAGCCTTCCTTTTCACAGGTGCCCTTGTGAGGTAGACAGTGGTGTTGTAAAACAAGAAGCTCCAGAGTACTACGTTGAGTTCAGTAGTCACAAGGTGCATTCCCGTCTCTTCCAGAGTCTGCTAATGTTACTTCTAAAAGTGTGAGACTCCTAGTGCAGAAGCAGGGTCTCCAATATTTATGCCAATCTTCACTAGAGAGAGTATTCATGTAGGCATTCAGTTAAGCTTTCAGATATTCTGCATGTGATCACTCCACACATTTGAAGCTGCAAGGGGGGAGGATGTATGAGATCTGTCTACTATGAGGTACTTGGGTGTGTCCTTTGTCCTTTCTTACTCAAACATATGCACAGTTACAGACTTTTAAGGATTACAAAGGTCAGGTCTACCTCTATCTTCAAAGTCAAAAAGGACTGTCTGCATTTCAAATGTTATGTTTTCATTCTAAAAAAGGCAGGGCATTGCTTATAGTGGTGACTGCTTACTCCCCTTCTCACTTGCTATAGTGGCAGGACCTCTCAGTGGTAGCTGTCAACATTTGAGAACTGGCTTGGAGAAGCTACACACTGGGTCATCTCTGCTACTATAAAATATGTATGTGTCTGATGTTTTTAAGTCTAAATGTTTTATTCTTTGATACTTGTCTTTACATCTATTCCTCTTTTTCTTGTGTTTTTTTTTGTTAAGGAATTTTTAAAATTATTTTACATACCAACCATGTATCTCCGTCTCTTCCATCCTCTCTCCCCACCAGGTTTCTCCCTAAGCAAACCACTGTTCATTCCCTCCTCCAATAAGGTGTCCTCCATGGGGATTTAGCAGAGCCTGGTACATTCAGTAGAGGCAGGCCCAAGGCCCTGTCCCTGCATCAAGGCTGTGAAAGGTGTCCCATCATAGATATTGTGCTCCAAAAAGCCACCTCCTGTGACGGGATGGATCCTGATCCTACTGCCAGGGGGCCCGTTAATCAGATCAAGTTACACAACTGTCTGCCTTATGCAGAGAGCCTACTCCAGTCTCATGTAGGCTCCACAGCTGTTGGGCAAAGTTCATGAGGTCCCACTATTTTGGTTTGTTTTCTCTGTATATTTCCCCATCATGATCTTGATGCCCTTTGCTCATAGAATCCCTCTTTCCTCTCTACGACTAAACTTGTGGAGCGTGGCCTGGTGCTTGGCTATGGATCTCTGAGAGTGCTTTTAATAGTTACTGGATGAATGCTCTATGATGGCAGATAGGGTATTCACTGATGTGATTACTGGAGTAAGGCAGTTTAGGCACCCTCTCCACTATTGCTAGTAGTCTAAGCTTGGGTGTTTTGTGGAATTTGAGAACTTCCCTTGTACTCAGTTTCTAGCTATCCCCATGATGTCTCTCTTTGTCATGGTATCTCTTTCATTGCTCCCCCACTCCTTCCCAATTCCAGCTCAACCATCCTGTTCCCTTATGTTCTCTTAATTAATTTTTTAAAGGAATTATTTTCACATTATTGAGTATATATATATATATATATATATATATATATATATACTCATATATGTGTGTGTGTGTGTGTGTGTGTGTGTGTGTGTGTGTGTCTGTGTGTCTGTGTGTGTGTATGTGTGTCATTTTTACATAAATAATTTTCTGTGGATTGTTTAAGACCTCAAATATGGAAGCCTGTTGCTTACAGTCATTGTGAATGATTTAAAAGTACTATATTAAGAATCTACAAATAGCTGCTCATGATGGAGCATGTCTGTAATCTTAGTACTCTGGAGGCAGATATAAGCAGTCTCTGGTGAGTTCAAGACCAATATTGTCTATATAGTGAATACCAAGATAGCCAGGAAGACATAAATGACCCTGTCTCAAAAAGATATGAGTGTTTTATTAAATGATCATATAAGTTTTGCTTTGTATAAACCTTGTTTGGACATCAGAACGACACTGCCTTCATATCTATATTTAGATAGTACTTCATCCATTTCTGCTGAATGCAATAATTTAGTAGCTTAATTGCATTGGTGTTAGTTATTGAAAGATTTATTTGCATCTAGTAGTGACTACTACTAGTCTGGTGGGTTTTTAGTTGGAAGATGATATTTTATATAACTGTTTCAATCTCAGTCCTTACAGTGGATTTGCTTAAGGTGTTTGCCACATCTTGGTTTACTTTTTCTACCAGATACCTAAAGAAAATGCAGCAAGAATGTCATTCAAACAATTCTCAGAAATTGAAAGGAAAGTAATAGAAACAATGATATTTTAAAAATTCAGTATGTCCCTGAATCCAAAACCAGATAAGGAATCATCAAAACAGAATAAAGGAAAAGACAATTATAGGCAAATATTACTGATGTACTTAAACCAAACATTCTCCAGAAAATACATGCAATCCAAATTCAAGTATGTATCCACAAGGTTCACTGTGGACTAGGGATGGAAAGATGGTTTAACACCAAAACTCAGTGAATGTCACAGAAAGCTTTAATAGACAAGGCAGACATTACACGATCATCTCAACAGATGCAGAAAAGACATCTGACATTCTACAGCATCCCTAAAATATTAGGGATAGAAGGGTAATGTCTCAATGGGATGAGGTCTGCACAGGACAAACTCATGCCCAGAAATACATCAAATGGAGGATAACTATGAACCTTCCCTTAAAAACACTGAAAGAGGGAACATACTCATTTATGTATCACAAAAATAAGTATTGCTCATATTCTGCTAAAACAATAAGCCTAGAAAAAAGAATGAAATGAATCAAGAATAGAAGTCAAACTTTTTTCACCAGGAGATGGTATAAACTTGTACATGAGGTGGTCAATACTCCGAGAGTGTGTCTTAGACTTAATGTATACCATCAGGAAATCAGGAGAATACAAAATCAAGATACAAAAGATCATTTTTGTGTGCAAGGAATGATGATACTGAGAAAGAAGTTAAGAAAGCAACCACAGTTACAATAATTTCCCACATTAAAATAACTGAGAATAAATGCAATCAAGGAGCTCAAGGGTCTTCATGGTGAAGATTTTGTAACAGTGAGGAAAGAAAGAGAAGACAATGGAAAATGAAACTATCTGACATGTTGATGGGTTGTCACAATCAGTATTGTGCATTAATATTTTGTTACATTACCAAAATAATCTAAGATTCTATGTAATCTCTATCAAAATTCCATTGAAACATAACGAAAAACATAGGAAAAAACAATCCAAAATTTCTTATAACAAATCAGATTCCAGATAGACCAAGCAAAGTTGAAGAAAGGAACCACTGCTGCTAGAGGTATCACAATACGTGTATTTTATTTATAACCTAGGGCAACAGTAACAGAGGATCACAGTGCTAACTCAGTATTATATAAATATTTCAAGAAAGCAAAATGGAAAACTCATAATTCAATTCCATGGGAATAGTCACCTGGGCTTTGACAACGGTTTCAGCAACAACCACTGTAGAAGATTCATTCTTGGGGGTTGGAGAAATAGTTCAGAGGTTAAGTGCACTGACTGCTCTTCCAGAGGCCCTGAATTCAATTCCCATCAACCACATGGTGGATCACAACCATCTATAATGTGATCTGGTGTCCTCTTCTGATTTGCAGTCATACATGCTGTATACTAACTAAATAAATCTTTAAAAAAAAAAGAAGATTCAATCTACTCAACAAATATTGGTAGGAAACTGAACATTATGGATTAGTATTTCAAATGCATATGAACACCAAGCAAATAATAGCCAAATTAAAAATAGGGTAAAGTATTAATCAATGAGATCTCAGAAGATTAAACACAAATGTCTGAACAAAACTTAAAGAAATCATTCATAGCTATCACGGATATGCAAATAATTACTCCTTTGAAAATTCCTCTTAAATCAATCAGAATGTGAAAGACCAATAATACAAGTGACATCATATGCTGGTGAGGATTCCGAGAGTGAGAAACATTTATTGATGGCTTGTAGGGGTAAAAACATGTGCAGCCAGTATGGAAACCATTGTGAGAATTCCTCATGAGGTTGTAAATCTATCTACTTCAAAATCCAGCAATATTATTCTTGGAAACATACTCAAAGAATTCTGCATCTTGCTGCACAGACACCTGTTCATCATTTTCATTCTTGTTCTATTTATAATTGTTGGAAATTGTAAGCATCCTAGAATCTCACCAAATGAGGAATGGTTAATGAAATCATAGCACATTTGAACTATGTGGGTTTTTTTCAGTTGTAATTTTTTAAAAGTAATTCCTGGACAATGGCAGAGGCCCACCGTCAGACCCTGTTCTGTGTTTGGGGAATCCTACTGGAGAGAGAGAGGGCAAGGAGCATAGGAGCCAGAGCCATCAAGGGCATCACAAGAAAACCCACAGAAACATCTAAGCTGGTATCATGGGAGCTCACAGAGAGGGAACCAACAACAGGGAGCCTGCATGGTAGTGACCTAGGTGTTCTGCACGTGTGTGACAGTTGTGTAGGTTTGTCTTCTTGTGGAACTCCTAACAGTGGGAACAGGGGCTATCTCTGAAACTGTTGCTGGCATTGGGACCCTACTCCTTATTCTGGGCTGACTTAATACAAAAGAAGGTGCTTAGTCTTCCTGATACTTGATATGGCAAAATTTGTTGATAACCACTGGAGGCCTGACCCTTTCTGAATGAAAAGTAGGAGGAGTGGATGAGGGCAGGGAAGAAGTGAGGTGCGAGAAAGCCTTGGATGAGAGGAGGGAGGGGAAACTGTGGTCAGGATATAAAATAATAAATAATCTTTATTTAAGGATTGCTGAAATTAACAAGTAAATATTGAACATAGTGAAAATACTCTTGAGGAATGTACTGAAGACCCCACCATGCAAAAGAAGACAAATATGTGTTTTCTTTTTCATGTGACTATTAGTTTTTAAACCTTGGATATGCATGCTACCATCTGAATAACCACAGTAGTCAAGAAAGTAGTAAGAGGTCAGTGTAGAGAGGATCTATCATGGAAGAGAAAATGGAACATACTTTTATGCAAAGGTACAGGAAAAACTAGAATTAGAGGATTAAATAGGGAGGGAATGGCAGAGAGTGGTAATTGTGGGTGTGTTTAGAAGGACAACTCACACTCAAGGCCATTTGAAAACTATTGAGATACTTGCTACTTGGAAGGTTCCTAAAGTATTCACACATGTGTAAAGGAAGTCTGAATGGAATCACCAAATCAAGGGGGAACAGTGCCCCAGCTAGACATTTTCTGCACCAAATATTTATCTAATGCCAGAAACAGGTAACATATCTTGGTGAGTCATTAGCCAAAGGGGATCCATGGAAACTACCAAACATCATTGACTATTCCCAAGGTTATGGGTTACTCTACACAAGTTTCCGTTAAGGCTTTATGGCAGAAGACACAACTCATTATTTCTGTTTTATTTATTTATTTATTTATTTATTTATTTATTTATTTATTTATTTATTTATTTATTTATTTATTTATTTATTTATTTATTTATTTATTATTTTACAATACTATTAAGCTCTACATAACAGCCACAGTTTCCCTTGTTCTTCCACTTCCTGCCCCCTCACCTTCCCCCCAGCCCACCCCAAATTCCCACCTCTTCCAGAGAAAGGCCTCCCCCGAGGACTGAGATCAACCTGATAGACTCAGTCCAGGCAGGTCCACTCCCCTCCTCCTAGATTGAGCCAAGCGTCCCTGCATAAGTCCCAGGTTTCAAACAGCTAGCTCATGCAATTAGCCCAGGACCTGATACCAATACCTAGCTGCCTCCCAAACAGATCAAGCCAATCAACTGTCTCACATATTCAGAGGGACTGATCCAGTTGTGGGCCCCACAGCCTTTGGTTCATAGTTCATGTGTTTCCATTCGTTTGGCTATTTGTCCCTCATTATTTCATTGAACATGGAAAAGTCAAGCTAGTGCTTGAACTGACTTGCATTTATGGTACTGGAAGGTATTCTGCATTCTACCAGAGGAGAACTGTAACTACCAATCCACCTACAGACTTTGTGATCTATAGTGATGACCTGCCTGTATGATACATAAGTACAATAATGACATAAATACTAGGGGTTTAAGCAAGCAATGTATGACTGGATTTAATGTCCAGTCCATGAAATGGAACTGGACCTGACATGGATAAAGATTCCCAGAACCTCAGTATATATGAAAATCTAATACTATTATTCTGTTTAAGGAACTCAGCAATAAATAGAATGCTAATGATATTCTGCTATGCTCATTGATCATTTCCTCACTCAGCTCTCATCAGAAAAGATGATTCTTGTCGTCAATGGGAACTAACCCAGAAATCCACAACTGGAGAGTGTGTGCAGAGAGCGAGGAACTTTGGAGCACATTGTCTTCAGTGAGTTGTCTCATCAATTCCTTCAACTCAAGGCTCAGAGATCTATGTGGAAGAGGAGACAGACAGAATTATGAGTCAAAGGTGATGGATAACTCCAAGGAAGCATTGTCTTCCAGACACAATGGCACTCACACATATATAAGCTCAATCAGACTGTGTGAGCATGCCCAAGACCTGTTGTGATTCAAATGGTACAAGTTCAGATGATGTCTCATAATTGTGAGGAGCAAGTAGACACCACTTCTCACCCCTAAAAAGAAGCTATGTGAAACTGATACCTGCTTTGAAAAGGAAAATCTGTTTTCTCCAGTGGAGTCTCACTGAGTATATTATTAGACAAATTTCAGGACCAGTTCCATGCACAGGATTGGTTGAATAACACAAAATGGACAGAATGGTATTTTTGTAGACTTTTTGTCATAATTTGCTTCCCTTTATCTTCTTTGTGTATTTGTTTCTTTTTCATTTTTTGTATTTATTATTATATTTTTATTGATTTATTTCTTGATTTTACATTCCACCCAAAGGGTCTCCTCCCTTCCCTCTTTCTAAGTTCCCCCTCCTTTACCCTCCAACCTCACAACATCCAATCCTCCTTCACTGTTATTCTTTAAATAAAGGCAGGAATCCCATGGATATCAGTGAGTCCTGGTATATCTAACTGCAGTGAGAGCAGGCACCCATTCTTCTACCAAAGTTGGATATAGATGTAACAATCTTATTAAATAAGAAACACAGAGCCAAATGCAGAGTTAAAAGCCCAAGAGGTCAGAGCAGTAGCTAAGAACTGATACTAAAATCACTTTCTTACCCTTCACTGCTGCTGCTGTCTTTCCCCTCAGCAAGAGACCTACTTCCTGTGCATCTGTCTTTTTATTGACTTTCTGTTGTGCTTCTCATTGGTTGTAAACCCAACCACATGACCTCCACATCACTGCCTGTCTATACAGACCTCCAGGTCTTCTATGGTTGGTATGGAGATTAAAGGTGTGTGTCTCCATGCTGGCTGTATCCTTGAACATACAGAGATCTGTCTGTATTGTGATCGGGATTAAAGGTGTGTGCCACCAATGCCTAGCTCTTGCTATGGCTTGTTATTAGCTCTGACCCTGAGGCACCTTTATTTATTAACATACAAATAAAATCCCACTTCAGCACATGTAAAATATCACTGTGTTTCCCCCTTTCTCTTTTAATGAAAGTAAAAAAGTTATAACTAATATAAGAAAAACTATATACAATAATACAATAACTATATTCCATATATACAAGCAATAAATACCTAAACAATGTCTAGTCCATTTGCATTTGACAAATTCAGAGAAAATAATTCCATTATCTCTCCTATTTTGGTAAGTCCAAAATGTACCTGATTCACTTTCTATCCTAACTTATATTACTAACAGAACTATCTTATAATGTCTTTCAAATTTATACACTTACTCTTCAGTGAGTTTCTTTTCTAAAATTCTTAACAAGGAAAACTGTAACTATCTAAACTGTAACTATAACTCCCTTAGAGACCTAAGAAGGAAATATTACCTAACCAAAATAAAAACAGGAAATGCATGCAAGCAGCTTCCAAAATAAATGTGAGTTGACAGAAACAGGCAGCTGCCTGGACAGTTACCCAGGGTTTCTCCACACCATTGGAGCATCATCTTCAGCCTATAGGCTTATCGTATCTGACAGAGACTCATTTGTGAACTAGGATATACACAGGGTCAACAGTTTGACCTCACATTTGTTGAGAGCATTCCATGTACCAGAACCACATAAATTCCAGTAGTATCATGTCATGATTTATGATTCTAAATTCTGGAAATTTTTTATGTTTTTTTTGCATTCAGCTGTCCATTCTTCTTGGCTCTCTCTCTCTCTCTCTCTCTCTCTCTCTCTCTCTCTCTCTCTCTCTCTCTCTTTCTCTGTGTGTATGTATGTGTGTGTGTGTGTGTCTTTTTCTTATCATCCCATTCTTCCCCACATCCCTCTATTAAATGTCAGTCTACTATTGAGAGGTGTGAGTTCAGTTACTCTTCAAGAATAACTGTTTCAGCTGCTCTTCCACTGCACATCAGAAGTCATCAGTCACTGCCTGTTCAGTTGCCTTAGAAGAAAAGGGCACTGTGCCCTTTTGGATTGCAAAGGCCACTTCAGGCATGGTGCCATATTGTTCTGGCCTCAGAAGATGCCTTTTGTTAAAGCCACAACCACACTTGTTTTGGCAAGAATCGCTAGTCCTCTATTTCATGTCCCGTCTGTCCTGTTTGTCAGCAGTTGATTCGAGGATACTTTGTTGTTCAGTGGCTAACTTTTGCCAAAAAGAAAGTTAACTCCATATGCAGTTTCTTCAATACCCATATTTTATCTGAAGTAGGGTGGCACTGCCAGGAGCCAACATGTCTCATAGTCAATAACAAAATAAGAAAAATTTTCTAAGTTACTGAAACATTTTAAATGCCATAATCTGTAGATCTCTGAAGGGTTTGAAAATGACCTTTCTGTCTACAATATATCCGTTTGATCTTGAAAACACACCTAATGTGACTACAAGTCTGATTGTAATGTCTAACTACTAACTTTCATTTCTCTATATCCTAATAGTTGGTAATAATTAATATTCAAGGATCAGCAAATTGCATTACATTGTTAAATGAATGATATAAGTACAATATCTTGAACAAGATTAGAAATATACATATAGCATTTTCTAACAATATCAATCTCAATATATATAATTTGTATTCAATATAAAAAAATCAATCCAATGTAAAGTATTTAAAACTAGTAACTGTCTTTTTTTAAAAACAAGAACCTTAAATCTAATCTCTTTTGCTTAGTCCTATTCCTAACCCTTAACAAGAACTTGTAATCAACCCTCCTAAAAAATGAAAATTATCCCAGACCCAAAACCCACTTAAAGAGCGAAAATCCACCCACCCCATACCACCTCCTTGGGAATATGGATTTCATATTCTTAAAATTGCTTCTTGCTGGATATGGGTGAAGATATCTTTATTCTTAAAATAAAAAAAATGGATTAATTGTCAAATTCTAGGAAAGGTAGCTATATCCTTTTGTTGTTCACTTTGAGCATAATGCCAAAGTTCAAGGCTTAACACAAGTCCTTATTCAAGTAGTCATTGATACTGGATCATCTCAGCTAGCCATCTCAAAATTGCTCTGAGCAGTTTGTTGTCCAAAGTTGATCTGTAGATGATGATTGTCAGCTTAGTGGTATTATTATTGTTCATGTGGAATTATTGTTGCTGTGGGGCCCCATCTTCTTCCTGGAGACTTCAGTTGATGTTAGGCCTGGCCATGATTTCCTGCAGAAAACTGATAAGAGACTCAAACACAAAGACATGTATAGGTAGCTAGCTGAAGCCCCTTTTTTGAATTAGTTAGTACTCTATATGACCATTCATATCTTTTTTTTTTGTAAAATATGTTTTATTGTTCTTTAAAAGGGTTCAGGATTTGGTTTTAAATCAGGCTGCACACCTTTCAAAAGTTTGACATCTCTCACCATGCCAAACTGACTTCCACTAGCAATACTTCATTAAATCCAAAAGAAAAAAAGTTTTAATTTTGAGGAGAAAAAAAAAGTCCAGTTCTGAGAACAGTTAACATTAGTCTTATTTAAAACAATATGAGGGCTGTTTTATGTTGTTTTATCCACCCTTCTCCTCACACAGAACCAGGAATGTAACTCTATCTCAGGCAGGCATTGAGACCGATGGACACCTGCATGCACATAGCCTCACGGGAACACATGTGCTCATGCACAAATGCACACACCAAACTTCTGAACATGTCAGATGGAAAAGGGTTTGCTGGTATTGATCAGAACCCCTGGAGTCAACAGTCAATCTAAACTTAGAAGGTAAGATATTTTGATCTTGAGTCTATGTTAAAGCGATCTATTTGTCGTCATGTTCTGAAATAAGAGAATTTTGGGTTGTATCATCATTTTACACTTTAAAATTCTAGAAACAATGTCAAAAAAGCATTATTTTTCATTTTCTGGGATGAGGCAGGAAGGACTCCACAGATTCAAATTTAGTTAAAAGCAGAACAATCCCAGCAATAGTATAGAGGCAGTTCACAAAGCTGCCAGCCACCGAGGTACCATCAAGGAGATGTCGTCCATCCTACCGGCCTATCTGTACTAATAAAGCGGGAAGCTTAAGGCTCTGCACAATACATTTCCACTGGGACAAGAAGACTCTAGGCCTGCACTCAGGGCTTGACACTCACTGTCAAGTAGGGAACATTTAGCTGAAGAGGATGCCAGAGTCCCTGGAGTTGCCTCTCCACTGCAGCCTGGTCAACTGTCTTCTGCAAATAAGGAAAAAACAGCTTTTCTGTATCAGCACATTTAACAGAGAACCCAAAAAATGCTCCCACATGATGCCACGAGCGGAGTCCCCTTGCTATTCACTTTATTGCTTGCCATTGCCTGTGGGTACACACTCACTAGATATTGCTGGTTTTGACAGTGATTTCTTTTTCCTTTTTAATCTCAGAAGAATCTAGTAATAACAAGGTAATAGGTGGTTACACTAACTGTACATACAGAGAGTAATTTGGAAAACCACCATCACAGACATTCTTAAGACCAAAATACTGTGAATGTTCTATTGCTCCTCTATTTCTGAAATCAGCCCTCAGATTTTAAGATATTGCTTTTCCATGACATCGTTAGATAGCAAATCCACAACCCATAGTTCTAGAGTTGTAGAAACATGCTAACTCTCCAGGACAGACCATCGATGGCCTGGAGCCATCTCTTCAATAAGTTTCTGGGATGCCCACTTCTTCCACTATTGGGAAAGGATTCTCCTCTCAGCTAAGTTCCAGGAGACAGACTCCTCTTTAAGATGTCATTTCCTCACCATTTACCAAAACAAACCCCTTCTGGCTACCTTCCATGCCTACGTGAGGAAGAGGAACTAAGTGAGCACCCACCATCACTAGACTATAAAAAACCACCTAGATCATAGAACAGATGCACACTGCTTTTTCTTGGCTTGCTTTTTTGTTTTTTTTTTTTTCTTTTTGGTGTTTTTTGTCGTTGTTTTCCTAAAAGTGCCCAGGTAGGCTTAAGGCTGCAGACATACGTACATCTACAGCAACAAGGATTTCTTTCTATTCCATCTACATGTATGGGGGTGGGGTAAGGGGGACAGGACAGGAAGAAAGATGGGGATAATCTACCTTCCCCAAATCCTACCACAAGGAGACCTATGTGCCAAGCATAATGGAAGTGTGTGCTCCCCAACAACTGGCTCCACACTGGTTAATATTCTGCTGGTTTTCCTCAGATACCTATTTTGAAAAAAGTTTAAAAAACACAGGAGGATTTTGAAATAATTCAATCCTGGCAGAAATCAAAACACCAAAACTAGGAGCAAAATCATCTTTCACTAAATTAATCCCTTTTTCTTTCTTTTTTCTTTTCTTAAACATTTTATTCGTGTTATAGAGGGATTTCTTTATCATTTGCTTTCTTCTCAATCATTAGGAGTTGAGGAGTACTGAATCCATCACTACTTTGATGACACAGGTAAGATTCCAGATTCACATTTCCAGGTACCAAGAGTTCCCTCTAATGCCACGATCCATTCAGCCTTCCTCTACGTCTACTGAACACAGCAATGCCCATTGGTATCTCTGAAGCGTAATCGCATCTTAGGTCGGTATTTCTCCAAGTAAAGCAGCTGTTTGGAATTGAATGCTCCCCTTCTTTTTTGTCTTATGAACTGAACGGCATCTTCATACTTCATTCCACATTCAATCAATGCAAGTGCAACCAGCACAGGGGCCCTTCCCAATCCTGCCACACAATGCACTGCAACACAGCAACCTGGCTCTTCACGAAATTTGGTTTTTAGCAGGTTTAGCCAATCATCTACTATTTGATTAGGGGGTGGAGCTCCATCATCAAATGGCCAATCTAGAATGTGGATTCCTTCTTTTTCAACTGGAGCTTTATCATATGTAGCATCACAAACGCGAACCAAAGTTGTCACTCCATACTTCTTAAGTTCCTCTGTGAACTTGTTGAGAATAGCATTGGTGGGGTTGTGAGTTATCAGAAAACTCATGTTCTCATAAGAGATCTCCACAGGGGCTGGACGGTTCATTATGGCAAATAAAAAGTGTGAGCGTGCGTGTGTGAATGTGGTAGGGAAAACAGGGGGGAAGGGGGATCAATAAATCTTGAAATGTTTCTCAGCAGAAAACATTAAAAAGACCACTAAAATGCCTATTATTGATCACTACTTTCTCTGTTCAACTTGTTTATTCCTTATGAAGCTTCTCTCTTCAACACAGGCAGAAGTATTCAGAATCCACTTCAATCCAAATTCAACTTGGGCCTCAATGTCTGCAGATGGATACCTTCAGCCTCCAAAAAATCCAACTACATACAAAATGTAAGCAGCCTTTAAACTACATTTAGGCACTAGTGAGACAAGTTAAAAGTGTAGGTTCTTTTCCACTTTTGTTTACTTGATGCTTAATTTTACTGGAGTCATTAAAAGAAATATGCTTGCAATTAAAAAAAAAAAAAGCCTACTACTTCTGAGGCCAGTCTCGGTGTCCAGAGTCTTCAAGGCAATGTTAATTATGGCACATATATCCCCCAAGCTCACTTGTCAGCGAAAACGCTGTGCTGAGCCTGGCAGAAGTCTGCCCTCACACTCGGAATCGCCATAAATGTGCAACGTATATTCCAACGAAAAACGCTGGCAAGCTGGGGACTGGGCATTGAAGGCTGGCGGAGGCGGGAGCGAGGAGGCGCCTCTCTTCTCAGTCACCTCGGCGGCGGCGACGGCGGCGGCGGCGACTCCCCCCCCCCCCAGCCTCGGCGCGCGACACCCGGCCCGGCCCAGCGGCGGCGGCGGCGAGTGTCCACGAGTCCGTCTTGCTGCTGCTGCCGCTGTGTCCCCCGCTGCCGCCGCTGCCCCCATTACCGCCGCAGCCTGCTGGCGTCGCCTCGCGCCGTTCCCGGCCGCCGCTGCCGCTCCTGCCGCTCCCGGACAGACCAGACGACGGTTACAGCCTGGCCAATCGCGCCGCCGCCACCACCGCTGCGCGCGCAGCCGGCGACCATTCATATCTTAACAAAGTTTAATATATATATTAATCTTATACATTTTGATATAAAATTCATTCTTTAAAAAAAGTTTATAGAATCAGAATAGAATCAAAGAATTGAGATTAGTAGTAATAGAATAGTCCCTTAATTAATTTGGTTTTTCTCCTGTCCCCATCAGAAGACGGTTCCTTCTTCTGGCATGATACAGAGAGTTTGCATTTTGCTTTTAACAACATGTTTGAGTTTAAAGAAGGAGAGAGCCATTCTCCAACTCCAGAGCTAGCATTAAATTTTAATTGAACTGGGAGTGCAAGATCAATAGTGTTAAATATCTTTAAAGAAGAGCAGAAACAAACATTTAGGAAGAATTATGAAATTTTATACGTGATAGAACAATAGATCATTTTGCTTTTTTTCTTGGGACAGATGATTTATCTTTTTTCTTCAGTTGTCTCATTTGCCAGTGTTCTTCAGATTTCTTAGCATTCATTATCCTAAAAGACAAAAACAAAACCCCTTTGCAAGACTAATTTTGGGGAAGTTTCCCTTTGGAAAGTTATTATTTGATTAAATGAAAAGGCATGTATTAATGGTATAAGTTAGTTTAATTTAAATTGGATGGTAATGCTGGTTGATGAAATATCACCTCTTCTAATTAAGACGTCTCTCTTGTACAAATCAGATCTTTATCAATTTTGATGGTATCCACAGCTTATATTTTCCTGTAGAAACAAAAGCAAACCCCGTCCCAACTTAACACATTTCCATTCTGAGGTCAGCACATCCTTAAAATATATGGGCTGATTTAATTCTGTAGTTTTTTCTATTATCCAATGTCTCTCTGCAGCTGTTGTTCCTTTCTCATTAACACTGAGAAAATTCAAAGTTAATAAGCATATACAGTCTATTTCTGGGGGGTTTGTACCCCTTTCTGTTTATTTAGCCTATCTTTTAGAGTTCTGTCTGAACTTTCTATTACTGCTTGGCCTGTAGGATTATGTGGTATAAGTGTAATATGCTTTATATTGTAATAAGCAAAAAACTGTTTCCTTTACCAGAGACATATGATGGAGCATTGTCAGTTTTAATTTGACAGATATACCCATGATGGCCATAACTTCTAGCAAATGAGTGATTACAGAATCAGCTTTTTCAGAACTCAAAGCAGTTGACCATTGAAATCCTGAATAAATAATAATGGTATGGTGTACATATTTCAGTTTTCCAAATTCTGCAAAGTGAAACACATCCATCTGCCAGGTTTCATTCCTCTGAGTACACTTTGTGTTACATCCTGCTGGTAATGGCCTCTGATTGTAAAAGGAACAAGTAGAACATTTCCTTAAAATTTCCTTGGCTTGTTCCCAGTTTATGGAAAAATCTTTTTTTAAACCTTTACTATTGACATGATGGGTTTTTTTTATGAAATTCTGAGGCCTCCAGCACATTTCCTATCAATAATTTATCAATCTCATCACTGTCTTGTGCTAGAGGGCCTGGCAGACTAGTATGGGATCAGATGTGAGTTACATATAAAGGATGACTCCTTTTCCTGATTGTATCTTGTAACTGAATAAATAGTGAAGTTAATTCTGACTCATCAGGGATAAATTCTGCAGTCTCAATATGGAATACCACTCTTTCCGCATACTGAGAGTCAGTAACTATGTTGAGAAGTTCTGAAAAATCCATTAATACCAACACAATAGCATTCAATTCTGATTTTTGAAATGATAAGGACTTTGAACCACTTTATTTAAATTTTCTGATTTGTAACCTGCCTCTCCTTGTTTGTTGGCATCTGTATACAATGTACAAACTCCAGATATGGGTTTTTCCCATAGAATTCAAGGAAAAATCCAATCAGCTCTTTTTATAAGACCAATTCTATCACTTTGGGATATTTGCGGTTAAGTTTCTCAAAAAAAATTAATGCAAGCTCTTTGCCAACGTTCAATTTCTGTCCATAACTTTTCAATGTCCCCCTTAGTTAAAGGAACAACAATTTCTGCTGGGTCTATTCCTGCTAATTGACAAAGTCTCAATTTTCCTTTCAAAATTAAGTCAGAGATTTTTTTCCACATAAATTTTTAATAATTTATTTGGTTTCTTTGCTAAAAATATCCATTCCAATATAATATCTTCCCTCTGCATTAATATTCCTGTAGGAGAATTCCTAGAAGGTAAAATAACCAAAATGTAATCCAGCTTTGGATGGATACAATCCACGTGTCCTTCATGTACTTTCTATTCTGCCAAAGCCAATTCTTTCTCAGTTTCAGGTGATAATTCTCTTGGACTATTTAAGTCCTTGTCACCTTCTAAGGTTTTGAACAAATTATTAAGTTCATCATTTCTTACCACAACAATAGTTCATAGATGAGAAATCTCTCCAAATAATCTTTGAGAGTCATTAAGATTCTGTAATCAATGTTTCCTAATTTGTACTTTTTGGAGACTAATTTTTTGTAGACCTATTTTATATCCTAAATAATTAATAGAATCTCCTATTTGTATCTTTACAGGGGCAATATGTAATCACCAGCAAGGCAAAATTTTCTTTACTTCTTCAAACATTCTTTGTAAAGTATCTGCATTTGAGTCAGCTAGTAAAATATCACCCATATAATGATAAATTATAGATTTAGGAAATTTTTTATGTATTACTTCCAATGGCTGTTGTACAAAGTATTGGCACAGAGTTGGGCTATTCAACATTCCCTGTGGGAGACCCCTCCATTGAAATCTTTTAAACGGTTGAGAATTACTGTAAGTAGGCACTGTGAAAGCAATATTTCTCTGTCTTTTTCTTGTAAGGGTATTGAAAAGAAACAGTCTTTTAAAACAATAATTATGAGAGGCCATCCTTTTGGTAACAGAGTAGGCAAAGGAATTCCAGATTGTAGAGAGCCCATTGGCTGAATTGATTTGTTAATTGCTCTAAGGTCTGTTACCATTCTCCATTTACCAGATTTCTTTTTTATAACAAATACAGGAGAATTCCAATGGCTGGTTGATTCTTCAATATGCAGAGCATTTAACTGTTCTTCTACCAGCTCTTCTAAAGCCTGGAGTTTCTCTGTTGTTAAAGGCCTTTGCTGAACCCATACAGGCTTGTCTGTTAACCATTTTAAAGGTAGAGCTGTTGGTGTGTCTGGAAGATCATCAGTTGTTGTGCTCTGTTCTTGTATAATATGGATGGCGGGTAACCACCCATTAGAACAATATCTTCTAATATTTCTCTCAAAAACATGTGCTAGTTTATGATTTGTTTCTGAGATTGGAGGGATGTTAATCTGAGTATTCCATTGTTGCAACAGGTATCGAACCCACAGGTTCATAGCTATGGTAGCCACATATGGTTTTTATTTTCCTCTCTGTCCTTCTGGACCTATACATTTGAGCCATCTTCCACTTCGTTTCACTTGTGATAATGTTCCAATCCCTAATAGCTGAATGTTTACCTCCTGAAGAGGCCAAGTTGAACGCCAAAATTTTGGTGCAATTATGATCACATCAGCACCTGTGTGTACCAGACCAGACAACAAAACACCATTTATTTTTTATTGTTAATTTGGTCTTTGTTCATTTATAGAAGTTTGCCAAAAAAAATTTCTTCATGGTTTCTCCTGAATTTTCTGTTCTCTCTGTCTCAGTTGTTCCATACACCGAGCAGGCTGGTTTATTCCAATAGGCATTGGGTTATTTAATTGCTCTGAGTAGAGTTTCCTCTATGATTGCAGGAAAGGTCTGAGCTGGATTTGCTGATGGGGTCTGCCTGAGGCCCCTCTGGGAGTTACCCGAAGCCTGAGGCAAAGTATTACCTTGCCTGTTCCTTGTTGATCTACATTCCTTGGTCCAGTGTTTTCCCACACCACAACTTCTGCATACTCCAGAAGGAAGGGGAATTCTGTTGCCATTGTTCTTTGAAGAAACATTGTTTCTAGGAATGCCTTGTTTACAGTCCCTTTTTAAATGTCTTTGCTTTCCAAATCCAAAAGATCCGATATTCCTCAAACGTCTTGAAATTGCTTCTCCTATCCACATATCATCATTGTCATGAGCCTCCACATTAAACATGTCCCTAATCCAATCTGCCAGGGGTGCAGATCTTGCCTTTAACAGCCTGATTATTCTCTTGCATGCTGCATTCGAGTTCTCAAAAGCCAAAAATTTGATTATTACCTAGCTAGCTTCTGAATTCGAGACCATTCTCTTTACTGCTGAAATTGGTCTTTGTAAGAAATCCATGAAGGATTCTTTTGGGCCTCGTATAGCCATTTTAAATGACTCAGTTTTCTTTCTTGGTTCCTCAATTCTGTTCCATGCATTCAAGGCTGCCATTCAATATAGAATTAGGGTTTGGATATCATATAAACATTTTGTTTGTATTGCGGCATTTTGGTTTTTTCAACAAGCTGATCCTGAGAGATTTGATTACCTTTAGCCCTCCATTGATTTTCTATGTTTTTAATCTACCTCTTTGAAACACATTTGCCACTGCAGCTGTGCCCTGGGTTCCAGAACTGCATTTACCAACTCTCTCCAGTCCTGTTGTATAATCTTATTTTAAGTTGACCTGGAATTTAACATTTGCTTTACAAATGGGGAATGCATGCCATAAGATACTATTGCCTCCTTAATCCTTCATAAATCTAACATTTCAATTGGAGACCAAATATTTTGTGTATTCACTTGACCAGGTAGCTGCTGTTTGATTACTGGATAAATTAAGGGTGATAGTGTGAAAACAGGCTTGCTTTCTTTAACCTTATAATCCAATCCTGAAACAATTTCACTGTTAATTTCTTCTGTCTGAATCTGAATTTTTCTATAGTTAATTTTAACAGGTTTAACAGGATTTTCTAAAGTTTTTATCCTCGCACTTAAATTGACTATTTTTTTAAACTGAAATAAGGATAAGTAAAGTATTAATATGCATAATCCCATCAGCATTAATTTTCTCATATAGTTGTTCTATTTTCAGACTGCCTAAAATGTTTTCAAACAAAACCCAGTTTTCTTCCAATATACACATAAAACCTATATTTTTTAATGTGGAAAAAAATTTCACTTTTAAATAGTTTTTCCCTAAAACTATCTGATATCTTAATTGAATTATCAAGTCTGTGTAGAACAGTACAAATCCGAGGGAATTTCAGACTACCTACCTAGCATCTGAGGTGTGAATCGAGAGAGAGAGAGAGAGAGAGAGAGAGAGAGAGAGAGAGAGAGAGAGAGAGAGAGAAATGAATCAAGCAAAAAAGTATAGCCACGAGTTCTGGTAAAAGCTTAAATCCAATGTTCCCGCTTGAGCTGAGTTGAACCAGGGCTCTGGCTTCCTTAAGTTCTGACCACATACTTTGTGTTTCAGCCAAAAGCAACTCTATTTGCAGTTGCATTCGAGTGAAGCTGGCTGGTAGCTCCAGCAGGACTGACTAGTTTGTAGCACCAGGTGCTGGTAACCGCTTGTAGCTATGGTTGGTCTACTAGGCTGAGGTAGGCCCAGACAGGGAGCCGGGCATGCTGAGCTGGGAAACCAGGTGGCCAAGTCAAGCCAACCAAGTAGTTTTTAATAAATTCTTACCGCATGGGTGCCAAATGGAGGTGTAACAGTCTTATTAAATGAGAAACACAGAGCCAAATACAGTGTTAAAAGCCCAAGAGGTAAGAGCAGTAGATAAGAGCAGATGCTAAAATCCCTTTCTTACCATTCACTGATGCTGCTGTTCTTCCCCTCAGCAAGAGATCTACTTCCTGTGTATCTGTCTTTTTATTGACTTTCTGTTGTACTTCTCATTGGTTGTAAACCCAACCACGTGACCTCCACATCACTGCCTGTCTATACAGACATCCAGGTCTTCTATGGTTGTTATGGAGATTAAAGGTGTGTGTCTCCATGCTGGCTGTATCCTTGACAGAGATCTGTCTGTATTGTGATCGGGATTAAAGGTGTGTGCCACCAATGCCTGGCTCTTGCTATGGCTTGCTATTAGCTCTGAACCTGAGGCAATTTTATTTATTAACATACAAATAAAATCACATTATAGTGTAGCTTGACAATTTCTCTCAAGCTCCCACCAAGTCCCCGCAGTCTGACAGCCCACTTATAAAATAAACACACAGACGCTTATATTATTTAAACTGTTTGCCCTAATGCTCAGGCTTCTAGCTCTCCAGTACTTACATCTTAAATTAATCCATTTCTATACATTTATACCTTGCCACGAGGCTTGTGGCTTACTGGCATCTTCACATGCTGCTTGTCCTGGCGGCAGCTGGCAGTGTCTCCTCCCACCTTCCCATTCTCTCAATTCTCCTCTCTGTTAGTCCTGCCTATACTTCCTGCCTGGACACTGGCCAACCAGTGTTTTATTTATTGACCAATCAGAGCATTTGACATACAGATTATCCCCCAGCATTATAGGACAAATAAAATATCACCATGATTGGATCAGGAAGTCCAACAGGAGAAAGGGGTCCCAAAAGCAGGCATCAGACTCAGAGACATCATCCTGCTGTGTAATGAAGACCAATTTACACAACTGTAACATACAGGCAGAGAGTCTAGGTCATTGCTATGTTGGCTTCCTGGTTGTCCTTTCAGTCTCTGTGAACCCTTCTGAGCCCAGGTTAGTTGATTCTGTGGGTTTTCTTGTGGCGCTCTTGACACCATTGGGTCTCACAATCCTTCCTCTTCCTCTTCTGCAGTATTCTCAATGCTCTGCTCAATGTTTGGCTGTTACAGTCTGTCCCACCTACAAGGTGTATGTTGGGGTACAGATGGTGCAGGAATTGTGAGAGTGACCAACAACTGACTGGCACAGCTGGAGATCCATTCCATGAGAGGAAATCCCCCATGAGGACCAGGACTAAGAATTAGGATATCCCAAAGACCTGGGATAGAACCAAACATGAATGAGAAAAAAGCCAATGGAATGATTTTTAATGATATTCCTCCATACTCATAAACTGATATCTAAACCTGTTGTCATAAGAGACACTTCACACAGCAACTTATGAAAAGAGATGTCTATTTGGTTTTAGATGTGTATTTTAATTTTCATTTCTATGATTTTTTCTTTTTTTTCTTCACAGAGCCAAGAAACAAATCCAAGGCCTATCACTTTGCTAGGCAAGTGCTCTACCACTAAGCTGAATCCCTAAACCCTCTTGCAATGTTCTCTGCATTTTCTCCTCTTTTTGGTTTTGTTTTTAAAGAAAAATAGAGAAAAAAAAAACAATATAAAGTAGGTAGATAGTTGATGAGGACTCAGAAGAAACTGTGAGAAGAGAAAAACATTATCAAATTACTCTCTGGGAAAAAATTCAATTTAAGAGTAGGCTATCCCCCCATATATAAAATGGAGAAAACATAGCCTACTCAGGAAATGCCAGTGGAAAATTTGCCAACCAGAGGCTGAAAAGAAGTATCTTCCAACCATTATCTTGTTCCAAAATCAAGTCCAAATGGACCAAAATTTTTAGTGTAAGTCCAGAAAGCAAGAATCTGATAAAGAAAACATCTAAATATATGGAATAACTCAGGAAATAAGACCAAAATTTAACAAGTGTGATTGCATAAAACTATTTTTTTGAATTAAAAATGTTATTAGCATGTTAAGAGGCAGCCCACACAGATGGAAAAAATATCTACTGGCTATACTATACTGAAGAATATCTAGAATATAGAAAGTAGTAATAAACTGGGGCTGTAGACACAAGTCAGAAGTTAAGAGCACTTGCTGATCTTTCAAAGGATTTGAGTTCAGTTTCAACCACCCATGTTAGCAGGCATCTCAAAACCACTTAAAATTCCAGCTCTGAAGGATCCAGCTTCTTCTTCTGGCCCCCATGAGAACTGCATTCTCAAGCTTCCTACAGATACACACACACATATATATCATTTATCAAATGTGCATCCAGTACTCAAATTGCCAAGATGAAATTCTCTGTCAAAGTGGACAAGAACATATTTCTCATTTTTGTGACATCCACTCTCTTCACTGGGTTTTTCCAAGCTCTCAAGCATCTCCAGTTTTTCCAACCTTACAACACAGGGTAATTTGTCAAGCTATATCTGAAAATGCCATCGAATGCATGATAATCCTTGTATTAACTACAAAGCTTTCATCTATAGAGCCTTATACGTACTAAATCCTGTGCCCTAATTTTGAGAATAGCACCTGAAAACTACCAATTTGCTCTGCCTTTGGCTTTTGCAGTGGAAGAAATCAACAGGAACCTGTATCTTCTACCAAATGTTTCTCTCACATTTTACATCGTCACTGACAAAGATCATGATAAACAAGCATTTCAAAATTTTGCAAAATGGTATAGACTTTCCCTTAACTACATCTGTAAAGATAAGAGCACATGCTGTGTAATGATTACAGGACCAATGTTAGCACCATCCTTGAGCCTGGCACATTTTTCGCAGTTCTGCAAAGATCCACAGGTGAGGTTGTTTGGGTGGGAAAGTATGGAATCTTTCTCATTGTTTGCCTAAGCGTGATGCTGAGGAGACTATAAGGGGGGGAGATTGGCTTCAAATTTATGTAAATCAAGTTCAACTGTAATTAATCATGCACTCAATGAGACATTCCCAATTCATTGTTTGAGATATGGATGAGAAGAAGAATTAGCAGTCAAGGGGATATTCCTTGAACAAACTGTAGAAAGTGATTTTTTTCATGTTTCTAACAGTGTAGTTTAACTGTAGGAATAGGAAAAAATTGCCCTTCCTGTTATTTAAACTGGTACTTCACACACCTCAGGGCTCTCATTGAGATTTCTGACATTGCTCTTCCTCATGCTGCTCCCTGTGTTTTATGTCCTTCAGCTCACCCATGGATCTTTCCATCCAAACCTGAGTGACCGTGAACAGTTTCCCAATCTGTATCAGATGGCCCCCAAAGACACAGCTCTGGCCCTGGCCATGGCCTCTTTGATGCTTCACTTCAACTGGAACTGGGTTGGGCTGGCCATCTCAGATGATGACCAGGGTCTCCAATTTCTCTCAGATCTGAGAGGAGTAGGTGAAGTCTAAAGAGTCTGCTTAGCCTTTGTGATTGTGATCCCAGTCAACATGGAGTTATTCATGTCAAGAGCTGAAGTGTTTAACAACCAAATTGAGACATCATCCACAAATGTTATCATTTATGGTGACACAGACAGTACTCTAGCTGGGCTTTAGAATGTGGGAATCACAGGTTATACAGTGAATATGGGTCACCACCTCACAGTGGGATGTCACTACAAGTAAGAGAGACTTCACCCTTGATTCATTCCATGGGACTCTTGCTTTTCAACAACACCATGCTGAGATTTCTGGTTTTAAAAGTTTTGTTCAGACACTGAACCCTTGCAAATACACAGACATGTTCCCAGCAGGACTGGGGTGGATGTCCATTAGCTGTGAAGTCTCAACATCTAACTGAAAGACACTGGAGAACTGCTTATTGAACGTCTCACTTGAACAGTTAATGCTACAGAGTTTTGACAT